>NC_141885.1:1595833-1964166 GCF_030686135.1 Camelina sativa | reverse complement strand
GGTAGGACCACAAACTTCCCTGATTTTGGGTATGCTTTGACGTTAAGTTTTGAAACCCAAAAGAACAATTTTTTTATCAAAACATTATTAGTCACTTTGTTACATAATAAATAATAATGTTTACTAACATTTGTTCTTTAATTTTTCATTGTAGATATTTGCAGTGGAGCTATTTGCGTCCTTAAACGAAACATTATCTATTGATTCTCTACCTTCCGGGTTTCCTATGCTTTTGGGGTGGTTAAATCTATATTCTAAAGAAAATGTTCAGAACATCTTTGTGAATCATTTCCAAACAAAACCTCACAAAATGATGGAAATCAGGTAATACTTCTTTAAGACTATATAAACTGCTGATATATGGTTATGTATTGTTGTTGTAAACCCAATAATTGATTATATATTCATAGGTTACATGACAACCTTATAAATTTTCTAACTGTAACCTTGAATTGCATGATGAGTATAAAGATTAGGATTTATATGATCTATTCATGCACAACTTGCATTCCCTTTAATGTTATCGCATATAATTCCCCTCATAAGTTCTTCAAGCGGACTGGCAAGGTGTGCACACCTGGTGAGATGTCACATATGAAGATACATCCCAAATTATCACTTAGCAAGAAAAAGACAAGAATTGGATAATAACGAGTTTATATGTCGTTTGTTCTAGCATTGATTCACTTTAGCATATAAACATGTTGTTCTCCAATCATTGTTTTTGTTCTGGCTAAGTGATAGTCTAGAATGTATCTTCATATCTAGCATCTCATCAGGTGTGCACACTTCCACTAGTCCTAATTGTTTGAAGAACTTATGAGGGCAATCATATGCGACGACATTAAAGCAAATACAAGTTGTAAATGAATAGTTCGTATAAGTCTGATCTTTATATTCATAAGGCAATTCAAGGTTACAGTCAGAAATTTTATTAACCTGTGAATATATATAGTCAAATATTGAGTTTATAACAAGAATACATAATCATATATATATATATATATAAGAAGTTTATACAGTCTTAAAGAAGTATTACCTAATTTTCAATCATGTTGTGAAACTTGTTTTGGAAATGATTCACAAAGATGTTCTTATCATTTTTTTAGGAAATAGGTTCAACCACCCCGAAAGCAGAGGAAACCCGGAAGGTAAAGAATCAATAGATAATGTTTTGTGTAAGCACAAAAATAGCTCTATTGCAAATATTTACAATGAAAAACTAAAGAAAAAAATGTTAGTAACATTATTATGTATTATGTAACAAAGTGGCTAATAATGTTTTGATAAATTTTTTGTTTTATTGTGTTTCAGACCTAACTATCAAAGCATACCCAAAACTATGGAAGTTTGTGGTCCTACCCTTCATAAGATATTCCCTCATTGATACCAACTCATGCTTAATGAATGCAAACGTCGCTACTCCACAAGCATATTTGTTGTCTGATTCTACAAGAAACTGTAGATATATAGGAGATATACCTTCTGTTGTTTTCGCAAAAAGCAAACTCCCCACCAAAAAGAAAAGATATGCCTTTTGATAAGGCATCAAATCATCCACTCCATCTGGCATCTTTTCAAATCTAGATTACAGCTTCTTAAGATTGATGGTTAAAGAGATTTGTTCTTTCTTTTGATAAAACAACCTGCGAGCCTCCTCTTTTGTTACTTGTAAGTGTTTCATAATTGTATGCCTAAGATATTTATCTTCATATCCGGATACCTGAATTCATATTGAGTATAAAAATAACCAATACAAATTTTGTTAATAAAATAGAAAATTCAAATTAAATACATGTAACCCATCAATGGAAAATCCAGTACTATATAAGATATCGGCAAGTCCGATATCTACGTAGAACATACTCTCATTCCTCTCCCCAAAAGAAAAGCATTATGTTCTAAGTCATAAAATTTTGGTAAAGCGGTGATAAGCTTCATGTAAAGTCTATGTATCGTCTTGGAGATACTTAAAAAGTATCTAAAACATGTATTTTCGACACGGTTTTTGATTCTTGGATTCAAATCTATCCCAAGAAAGAAATGTAGCCATAGGACACAAACTTTTAACATTTTGTTTCTGCCCCATCATGCTTGTAGCCATTGTGCCTACAATTTCATTTTCACAGTTAGAAAAATGTATATCTAGAACCTCATAAATCAAGTAGAAACTACTTTTTATAAAACCTTATAAATCAATTTAAAGGGTAGTTATTCGCAAAACAAACCTTAGACACTCAAAACAATGAGATTCTCAAAGCAATCTCTAGTGAAGTTATTGAAGTTAAAAATTGTAAGTAACCTTATCTAATATTACATTATAAACAACTCTAAAAGCAATTCACAACCCAAACCTTATAAAAATATCATAAAATCCCAAATCGCAAAGCAAAATTGAGTCATAAATCAAAAGTTAAACACAATGTTTGAAATGAAACGTTTTTATAAGGTCTTATTAGATCGCCCAAAGCAACAAGATGATTGATGCCAATTGTATCACCCGTGAACCAAAAAGGGAATTTGGGGGTGGGTGTCGAGCGACACCATAGGGGTGTCGGTCAATACCAACAATTTCGCGAGTTCAGCGGTTAAGTTTTAATCTTCGGTTTGATGTGGTTTGGTTTGAGAGACCCTAGTGCTCGAGTATATAAGTGTTATCTCGACACCATGTTAAGGAGAGTCGTCTCATGCCCTAGAAGAAGAGAGGAGAGCTGTGGGTTCTCTCTTGGGAAATAGATGAGAAAGAGGATGGTTTGGGGATGGACGGGAAAAGGAAGGAGTTCTCAACATTAGGGAAAAGAGGATATCGAGCAGTGGGCTTGAGGGGGAGCTTCTCTTGTAGTTCGTCAAGGATGCTGGAAGGAAGAGATCTTGTGCTTGGGCATAAGAGGAGGACAAAAGAGATCCATCTTCTTCATAGGTGTGGATGAAGGATGTGATTACTTAGTGGTGGATTGAGAGAGACAAAGAGGCTCTCTCATGGCTGTTATCCAAGTAAGTTGTGTTGTTTTCGTGGTTATTCGATTAGGGAATCAATAGTTATGAAGGATTTGGGTTTTGTGGCGAGAAGGAGCATGAAGGGAGGTTCTGGTCGTGGTTTATGGGTTGGTGTCGGTCGACACCAACACTTACGTATGGACAGCGCGGACTGGTCCAAGATGCTACTTTGGGGCAATGTCTGGAGGATGAAACAGAATTCAATTTGGCTGAAATTTGGTGGGGATCTTTGTGGTGTTATAGGCTTCATATCCAATGGTGGATTTGTGAGTTTGTGAATTAACTGAAGGTTAACATGGACGTTTTTCATGGACGTGTGGTGGCAATGTTGGGTGTCGAGCAACACCAAGGTGGTATCGGTCGACACCAACATATTGTTGTTTGTTTGTTCGTTGGAGAACGGCTGAAGTTAGTTTGGATGAGGAGAGATTGACATGAGTGATGTCCTGGGCGTCAGTGTCGACCGACACTAGAAGAGTTTTGATCGACACCATGTATGTTGGATTGCAATTGGTGCGTTGGGTGACGATCAACACCAGGTGGAGGTGTCGATCGACACTGGAGGAGTTGATATTGAATTGGAGTGTTTGTGGGGAAGTGTTGTCCGTGGCTGAACGAAATCTAATATTCCAGCCCACCTCTCTTGTTACTTGGTCGCTAGGGGTGGTTAGTTGTGTGACTCATTAACTAGATGAGGTGGGGGTTGGTGTATTTTTGGGAGTTTTTGTAAGGATCGATTTCTATGTCGGTTGTCTCGCCAGAATTATGGGGTTCCGGTGAGATCATTTCCATGGATCTTTTGTGAGGATTGGGAATCCGGGTACGGTCGTCTCACCAATCAAGTGGTGAAGTCAGGTGAACTATTGAAAATGGTTAAACCAAAACAAAAAATGATTTGTAAGCCTAGAAAGATCATAAGTTATACAAACTCTAAAAAGTCCCTATATCATCATCTGAACACTAATTGAGATACATGTGAATGCTTTTCTATCTTCTTTGCGTAAAGATAGTTTATGCATTACCAAAAGTTAGCTACAACCTTAAAGGACGGAGATGTTCATACTTCCAACAACAAAAATAGATAACACTTAACACTTAAAAATAGGTAACACTTTACAATTAACAATTAAAATAAGTAACACTTAAATAGTTAACTTATATACTTTTGGATCAAAGATATATTCAACATCGCCAAAGAAAGCACCACCTAGAAGAAATCCAGCTATGAAATCACCACTACTTCCACTCATGTCCCTGAAAATCATTAAAAGAACTAAGTTTCAACAAATTTTCTAAATGATTTAATAGAAGGGAAAACATCTCTCTAGAGACAAATCATACTTGTACCTAGCAGAAATAGAAAACTTGTGAGTGCGGTTTGATATCTTGAGACTTGCCAAAGTAAAGGTTTTACAAAAAGAATTGAGAAGATGATGATATTGAGACCCACCTGTGCCACAAGATTCAAGAACCGAGGTGAAGTCATCGTCGAAGGCAGAATTGACGATTAAGATCCTCAAAGAATAAGTTTTTAGGTTTTGAGAAATCAATTTGGAGAATTGTTTTGAGAAAAAATGGAAAATATGTTATGTATGAAATCATTTTTGTTCAACTGAAATTAGATATCGGTTAAGCCGTTCAGGTATTTCTTTGAGTTTGGTTTGGATTTGGTTCGGGTATTTTGAGTCGGGTTCGGTTCGGATTTTTGGGTTTGGGTATTTTGCCAAGGCCAAGTCAGTGTGATGTATATTTTTTTTGTTAAATAGCGTGTTGTATTTTAGATTTTCTATTATACTAATATATTTATTTGTTGGGAAAATCATAATTAGATATTTATGGGCTACACTTTTTATTTTACATTTAATTTAAATATAATTATTTAACAAAACAGATAAATAGAAAGGAAAAAACATTTGTAACTTTGTAAACATTAAAAAATTTCAAAAATATTCAGGCTTTTTACGGGTTACTCCGTCAAAATTTGTAAATTAAAAATATTTGGTACACAATAGATTAAATTGATGGGTTAATCTATTCTATTTTTATAAATGTAAAATTGCATTCATTTAAAATAAAATATAAATTTTTTATATAAGATTAGCTATTATACAATTAAAAAACATATAATTTATTAAGTACTAAGAATGAATATCTGTATGTTTACATTTAAGGTGTCAAAATGGGTAACCCACATCAACTCAATATGACACCAAGGCAAGGATGTGGAGAGATTTGAAAGGTTTGGTAGGACTACCCAAGTTCTGATCCGGTAAATTGGCTGATTATGGTGGAAAGATAGCGGTTATGTGGGAGGTGGAGGCTTTGCCTTCTTATCATGAACATGATAGTGGCTATAAGAATATGATTCGATGTGCAGAGATTACGCTTGAAAGGCGCAAAAATTGTGAAATTTGGAGGATTGTTGAGTGCTTTGGTGATGTGCTTACAGTCTCTCGAAGGTATTTTTTGGAGAAGGTTCTTTCTGATACTCTTTGATAAATGGCGTCACAAGACTAATTGAAACGTGTTTTCTTTTGGTTATATCATATTTTTAAAAAATATATACTTTGTGTTCTTTTGAGTGTATGCAACTATTGAGGAATGAGTTCTCTCTTTTGTGACCAAAAAATGTCTTTGAAGCAAAAAAAAAAAATAATAATGTTGCTAAGCTTTTTATATGGTACCTGACCTCGTAATATATAAGAATGCTATACAAACCTGTGTGTGGCAAACAAACAAACAAAAACAAGAGACAAATCATTAGTTGAATCACGTCTCCTCGGTTTTCATTTGGATCCAACTACCATTAGATGATCCAACTCCATATTCTCTCTTTTTACGACTAAAGAAACCAACAAAATACCCCAAAATCACTCCCAAAACCATCACACTTGCTCCTTCAATGTACCACAAGACTGCAATATCAGATTCAGATCCAAATTTGTCGTCTTTACCATCATCATCACTACCGCTAATGACTTCCCCAGAAGCCAAAATCTCAACCACATCATGAAGTTCCCCGTCGTGGTTTCCAACAAACGAAAGAGTGAGTCTTTCCTTATTAGCAACCAAACGAGTGTACCCAAACTCGCCTCCTCGGTACATTGAGTTTGCAGGCTGAGGAAATATCGGGACATCCTGGTGATTAGGTCTCGGTTCCCATATAGGTTGCGTATCTTTACCAGCCATACCAATCACAAGATGAACAGGGCTTCCTTGCCAACGTTCACCACAAGTGTTGTTACTAATGGGACAAAACCTTTCGTAATTATGAACATGTCCCCATAAAGCAACCGTAACATTGTTCTTCACTAACAATGGTTCCAAATGCTCGATCATCCTCTGCCTTATCTCAGCATCTCTAATCTTCCTACTCGTAGTGTACATCGGTCTATGACCTTGTAACACAACAAACGGTGTCTTGCTCCTATTCACAGACTCTAGATCACTCTTCAAAAAGCTATACTGCTTCCCTCCTTTAAGAAACTCAGTCTCTGTCGAAATATAAACGAAATGAACCGAACCCATATCATAAGAATAGTAAAGGTTCCGAGTTTGAGGTCCCTGAACCATACCCGTGGCTTCAGATGAATTACCAGGCATATTAAACTTAACACTATACGGTACACCACATTCACCACCACTATCTTTACCATAAATATAAGCAGACCAATCTGGTTTCCACGGCTGGTTAGGCCAATCATACTCATGGTTACCAATACACACATGGTATGGTACTCTAGATGCAATTGGCTCAATCTGAGCAAAGAACTCATCCCAAATCCACGAGTAACCTTTCGCATAACTTATATCTCCAATGTGAGATACTATAGCTGCCTTATCCTCACCTAAAGCTTCAATGTCTCTTAGAATCCACTTCACAGTTGATAAACTCTCATCTTCACCACGTATGAATGTTCTGTAAGGTGTAGAACAACCCATATCTCCAAACATGAAAGCTAACGTTTCTTCTGAGCTCTCGTTTCTTGAAACAAAGCTATGGACTTCACTCCATCCTTTCAAATCACTCCCAACCTGATTAAACCAATTCAAATTTGTTTCAAAAACTCAACCTTTTGATTCGAAACAACCCTTAAAGATTCGATTTTTTACCTGATAAAAGTAGTTAATCCCTTGTTTCAGATCCTTCATCACAGCGTCAAAGGTCCAACCTGGATCTCTCCATCCGATTGTCGTATTCGCCGGCGCGTGACACATATGTTCCCTCTCGTACCTAACTCCACGCGCCACCGCGACGTTATCGAGCTTCTCCTTAACCTCGCCGTATCGAGCTTCTCGTTCCTCTCCATCTCCGGTTACAAACATCACTCTCATCTCGTTGGTATTGTCTGTGTAACCCAAATGAATCTGCTCCGGTCGGTTAGCAGCAAACCGGAAATTTAACTGGTTTGATTCGGTTAAAAGATGGCGGGTTCCGGGTAACGGGTTGTGATCATGGTCTAGGTGTTTCGGGTTGATCTCGGATTGGGTCCAATGAAAGATCCGGAAAGAGTAATTTGAGCGGAGATTGGTTAAGGGAAGTGAAATCGAACCCGACCCGGATTGCCAATCGGGCGAATCGGATAAGAATTTGTAGCCGATGAAGTGATCGTGACGTGATTCCGGCGGTGAGTAGATTCCTAACCAATCGAGATCGGACGGTGACTCGACGCCGGACCATTTGATTACGACTGTATCGCCGGATCGGTTTAATGTTTGGGGAGAGAATGAGATCGTGGGTTTGGAATAAACAGAGGAGGTGATGAAGATGAAGATGAAGAGAGAGTAAACGGCGATCATGATGACGGTGGCTGACACGGCGGAGGATGGTCGTTAGTCAAAAAAGTCAACTTTTTTTATTTATGAGTTTGAGTTTGGTTTGGTTTTGTTTGGGGTTTAGAAGAGTTTTGAGTTATTATGAAGTCATTGTTTTCAAAGACTTTGGAACCGAACTTGATTTATGACTTTTCACCTTCAAAATATCTATGCTATTTTTCAATAATAAAATAAAAACATTATGGTATGAAACCATTAGTTAATTTCTAAATTTAAGGTTTTAGCAATAATTAAGTTGTTAAGGTATATTTTGGCAATCATTGTTAAATCAAAACATGATTTATATATATTTTTTTGCAAGTGTTTTTAGCAATAACTAAGTTGTTAATATATGTAGAATATGCTTAATGGAATGCTTTGTGTCTGTATCAGACACAAATCTTATGGTATAACACAATCGAAAGCACAAAATTAGAGTATGAATCAAAGAGTTAGTAAGGGTGAAATAATGTAACAGGGGAGATTCAAAGGGGTGACCTGAGAACACAAACTCAATGATTTCAAATGACAATGTAAAGAAACCAGAGGATCTGTGTTCTCATGACACGTCTTTGATATTTCACCTCCTGTTGATTTCTCTTATCTTCTCCATACTTACTTTTAAGTTCCACTCTTTTTTTCACATAAATAATTAGTTTCACCATATACAAATTTATACGGTTTCAGTTTCTTCTTATTGGTCTTAGATTTTTTTGTTCACTTGTGTTCTGTCATAATAATGTGGTCATCTTGTTGACAAAAAAAAATCATTAACAAAGTGTGGTCATCTTCACCACATCCTTTTCTGATTACCCACGACATCGTTTCAATAGAAATGATTTCATACAAAGCTGGGCCCAAAAATTATATCTATAAGTGGGCTATTGATGTGCCCTTAAGGGCTTGCTTCTCCACTGATAAAGCCTATCCAAAATTCATCTAACGTACGCTACTATTTAAATAGTTTAATTACTCCGCCGACAAAATCATAAAATGGTGAAGAGTTGAGGACCTTGAGGTTAGGTGGCATGAGGACCCTTTTATCCGTGCCACTCATCAAAGCTTCAACCAATCGATAATTTAAGTGTAGTGTTCGCTCTACGTACTCTACATTTATGATCAAGAATCCAAGATTATACTAGCATTTATGTAGGTATAGGTATATGTTATGAACTTATGATCAAGAAACAAAGAATACTCACCAATGGTCAAAATGTAGGTGAAATGATTAAACTTTACCAAGACCGGTTCTGACGGTCGAGCTTGTAAGAAATGGTCAAAATGTAACTAAGCATTCATGTAACAAAATACACCAAGAAAAAAAAAGAGCCGTATATAATAAATTCACACCATTAAAAGTAGATCAATGGCGTAAGAAGCGTGACTATAAATATCCCATTATCTAGTGGATAAAGATGAAGGGAACAAACATAAAACTAGTGGACAAAGAAATAAAGAAAAACACTAATTTCTGAATTTTCAATAAATACCCTACGCATAACTTTGTTATTGTTACATTTTCCAAATTCAAGACAAGAAAAAACTTTTTTCTTTAAGACAAAGAAAGACAAAAGAAACATCGAACATGGATTTCTTCACCGATCAAGTAAAGAAGAAGTTCTCCGACAAGAAACCGGAGAGCTCGGACCCGGAGCCCAACCACAACAAGAACACACCAGATCACACCGAGCCAACGACACATAAACCGGTTTCCAACACCGATCCAACAGCACATAGGCCAGCTTCCAACGCTGAGCTCATGGCTAGTGCCAAGATCGTAGCCGAAGCTGCTCAAGCCGCTGCTCGTAACGAGTCAGACAAGCTGGACAAAGCAAAAGTCGCCGGAGCCACCGCTGATATCCTTGACGCCGCTTCTAGATATGGCAAGCTCGATGAAAAGAGCGGTGTCGGTCAGTACCTCGAGAAAGCTGAACAATATCTCCACAAGTACGAAACTTCCCACTCTCACTCCTCCGGCGGTGGAAGCCACGGTACTGCTGGCACCGGTGGAAGCCACGGTGGTGTTGCAACCGGGGGAAGCCACGGCGGTGTTGGAACCGGGGGAAGCCACGGTGGTGGAGCTGGAGCACCGGCGTCTAAGAAAGAAGATGAGAAGTCCGGAGGTGGCCATGGGTTTGGAGATTATGCTAAGATGGCTCAAGGTTTCATGAAATGATCGATTAACGTTTTAATTAGTAGAGTAACAATAATGATGTCAGTGATTATCTTCTATAATTACTTTTAGTAAGCAGTTGTTTTATGAATTAGTCACTGTTGGATACTTGGATTTGTGTATGGTTGAGTTGAGGAACATTATGATGATGTTAGGTACTTTCTCAATTTCTAGAAAAAGTATTTTCTAGGTATTTTTTCTTGTTCTTTAAAAATATAATTTCAAAAACTTTTTAATGCATTTTTATAAATTAATGAAACAGGACTTCAAATAGCAAGAAAATGTTCAAAGATCTTAGTTTAGTTAGAGAGGTAGAGTAATGCATGGAATTAACCAAACCAAGAGGGCTAACTTACAAGTGGCTTGAACAGAACGCGTAAATGTGATGAACATTTTAATCAAAGCTTGGTTTAGTTTTTGTAATCATGTCTCAGTACTCTTTCTTAAATAAGTTTTAAGGGTTCAAGGAAAATTAATGAATCTTTTTATCAAGACCTTCGAGGCTTACATACAGTCAGTTCTGATGATTTCTCACAAGAAACCGCATCAAAAATATATAAACAAAAAAGAAGTAGAAGAGGGCTCATATTCTACTAATACACTTCCCTTGATTACGTCACAACATTTGGTTTTGCTGATTTGCTTCTCTTGAATCGGAAAATATAATCATATGGCGACCTAACTTCTTCCTCAAGTCCAATTAATTCTATAACTCTCTGCACCTCCTTAACAATTTCCTTGATAGAATCGGATTCAACGCTGCCAAAAAATTGTACACTTCAATCCATCAAACATCCTTTCATACATTTGAGCACATAAAAAAGTATATATACTAGTTCAGAGTGGACAATACCTGTAGTTCTTTACAGAACAACCCATCTTATTGCCTATACCCACCAAGGCATCTTTCCATTTCATGATCTGATCTCCACTAGAAGCTTCGGCGAGCTTCCAGAAATTTTTACCAAACTCACTGCCACCTGTTGGTGTTTTAACGTCCCCCTGCCTCCACCTTGTAGAATATTGGAATGACACTTAGCTTTCGTAGATCCGCAAGTTTCTTCATCTTAACCAACTCATCCATACACCACCTAGATTCTGGATATCTATATTTCAGAAAATGACTATGATTATTATGATTCTTGAGTCTGATGTCTTATATTTTGTTGTCGTTGATAATCTAGTATACCACAATACACACCTAGAGATTGAGAAGGTGAAAGAAATAGTATACAAACCTAGTAGAGAAGATTGCGAGTGCAATGCTCGACTCTTCGATTCTTACAAATAGATTTTTAAGGTCTTTGCCTCGCTGTTCGTATGTGTCTACGAACAACTTGATGTTGTGCCTCTCCAAGGCATCACCTAGGTGACTGACAAAATTGTAGCGCAGTTCCCCTCCCCGGAAATTCAAGAACACTTGATGGACCTTCTTAGCCGGAGGAGAGACCGTCAGATATGAAACGAACAAGGAATGGAAAGTTGTGAAATGACGACGAATTAGAAATGTGGCCTTGTTTGTTTGCGTCTCACCGGAAACGGAGGAGGACAAACTCGAGTTCGTCTGAACGTTGTTGAAGCAGCGACAGGACTCACAGAGGCCACTGGCACTGGTATTTGTTACCTTTGAGTTTTCTAAAGAGACTGATGATGATATGATTTTGCCAGTGAGAGCCAGAAAGAGGATGATGCCTACGATCATGTTCTTGAGATAGGTATGCGGTGGTTTCTTGCGGTTCGTATCTATTGCTTCCTCTGTAATAAATAATCCCTGAAAAGGAAATCAAGATCATCTTTAATAAGTCCAACAACACATGTTAGAGCTTATATAAGATTCAAGGTATCCACAAAATGAAACATATAACAGAGCAGAGCACAGTTCTCTTGCAGAGATGTCAACATGAAATTCTGGTCGGAAATCAAACCTGCGCATTAGGAGGACAGTTGTTGTCACTGATCACCGTGTTTGGGGCCAATACCTCCTCACACGGGGAGAGTTCTTCATCAAGACCACCTTCTTGTTCACCCGTATAACTTACGTGACAGATAACATAGGAACTCCTAACAAAGTCCGCCTTTTACAGCAAAATAAAACTCTGTAACAATTTGGCACAAAATTCAAATGAAACGGAAAGAAAGGTAAGCATTTGAAAATTGTTGGTTACCTGATCATTCAAGAAAGCGACATGGAGCTCGTACATAATCCAAGGAGTCAAAACCCTATTATCACCTTGATAATACTTACGCGTCCTCACAGCCACGATCCCATTGCTAACTCTCTCAGAATCGGTTAGCCACTCAGAATCGGTAAGCCAAACAGTTTCGATGACCCCATCAGCACCTTTAGTAAGTCTCCATGAGCCAGAGCTAGTCCTCTTTTTCACAGACCTGTACTCCTTTCGATCGAACTTGTACACAGCTTCTTTCAATTCGATATTCCGTGCTGCCTTACACCACTCCAAACAGAATTTAAAAAAAAAAAAAAAAAAAAAGCAGATATGATCGAGTATGAGAAAGATCACCGACACGACACGGCCTTGGGATTTGTAATGAGAAAGAAGAAAACTTACATGGTGGCTCGCGTCTGACGCGCCCTTTCTTTCCCAGATCCAGTTCCACCATTTTTTTTTTCCTCTCTCTCTCTCGATGGTTCCTACTTCCCCACTCACTCCCAAGATTAAAAAATGATTAATAGAGTGAATGTGATGATGAATTGAATTGATGCTTTTATAAAGAGGGGGAAAAAAGTCAATTAAGGTGTGTACCCAAAATCGATTGTACGTGGGTTGTGTTACGTACGGCTCGCGTCACATTTAGAAGGGTTGGTACGTGCTAGTAGAAGATTTTGTTTTAGGAATTTGGGATTCTATTTGTTTTTTTTTGTTTATCAATAAAATATGATCAGCAGCATGTACCTGCCAATTGGAAAAGATATACCTTATTAATCTATATATAATAATAATTCCAAAAAAATGTGACAAACAGTTGTGTTTTTTCAATTGTACATTTTGAATATTTTTCGAAAAGTCGTGATAGATCATTAAGACGGTTATTTATGAAAAGTTACAACTGTTCACTACAACTGTAGAGGTGTGATTATTGGAACATTCATATCTTTCGAAATCTATATATATTTGTCAGTTTGAACTGTTTTCATTTTTTTTGCAATGACACAAAATCAACTGAAATTTCGATCTCAACGGTTTATACATTTTTCTAAATTATTTTCTAGCATTCATTCTTTTAAAAGTAAAGAAATTCCTCCAATTCTTGATTTAACAAAAGATTTTTGGAATGATGAATATAATAGCAATCCGAATAAATGCCACCAAAAGTTGTGTTTTTTCAAAAGTTGCAACTGTTCATTGTAGAGTTGTGTTTATTCGAATATTCATATCTTTTAAAATTTATATATATTTGTCTGTTTGAACTGTTTTCATTTTTGTGCCATGATACAAAATAATTAAAACTTTCAATCTCAACGATTTTTACAGCTTTCTAAATTATTTCTAGCATTCATTCTTTTAAAAGTAAAGAAATTCCTCCAATTTTTTATTTAACAAAAGATTTTTGGAATGATGAATCTAATTTACAACTCTTAGTTAATTTTAAATATAAAAATTAATGAAAATACCTGAAGTTTTTTTTTCCAAGAGTTAAATGGATTATATAGTGAGTTTTTGAATTTGACTTTTCAATATGGTAATAAAGATGCCTTCTATTTAAAAGTAGTTTATATGAGTTATTAGGTATAAATATAATCAACTGCAGACACAACAGTTGTAAATTTTCGTAGTACCTTTTCGTAATTTTTTTGTTTTTATTTGTTTTTTTGAAAAAAAAAACTAAAACGGTTGTATCAATTCATTGTAGAGTTGTGTCTTTTACTATATTTTATTGATATTTTTTCATCATAAATTTTCGTTCTAATAGGTGTGTCTATTTAAATAGTCATGTATTTTGAACTCTCTTTATATTTGTCTCTTCATTAGTAACTAACAAGTTCATTTAAACAAATTTTTCATTTTATGTTGGATCTAAATAATTGAATATTAATATCTAATATTCAACGTTATTCTATAATCTAACTAAAATTTTAGAAATGGTTATAACAATAGAGAAATTTAATATAACTTAATAAAAAATTTACATTTGCGTCTATTTATCGTAAGTTTTCTTTAAAAAATAGTTTAATATTTAAATATAATAATAACAATTTGAATAAATGCGAACAACAGTTGCGATCTTTCGTAGTATTTTTTCTAAAAAAATTGTTTTTATTGTTTTAAAAAAAACTCAAACAGTTGTATCTGTTCATTGTAGAGTTGTGTCTTTTCACTATATTTTATTCATATTTTTTCATCACAATTTTCGTTCTAATAGGTGTGTCTATTTAAATAGTCATGTCTTTTGAACTTTCTATATATTTGTCTCTTTATCAATAACTAACAAATCATTGTTCGTTGAAACAAATTTTCCGTTTTATGTTGAATCTAAATAATTTGGATATTAATAACTAATATTTAATAGAAAATTATATTTACTCATTATAACCATTAGTTCAATGTTCTCAGTTAGGATCACTTTGTCATAATGTTTTTTTAATTGTATATCTTTACCATAATTCTTCATAAAATATTATATATTTCTAATACTTTTAACAATTATTTTTGCAAAGTTGCGTCTATTCTATATAATATTTTTTGTTAGAAGTTTTTATATTGATGGTTGTGTTTTTAGTAACAGTTTATGTTTAATGTTTATGTTTTCAAACTATTTTATTACATTTAAATGATTTTATAGTATACTAGAATTTAGATCCGCGCATGCGCGGGATTTTATTTTTTTATAATCAATATAAGTATTGAGCTCAAATATAATTATTCAAACTTTTGAGTATAAATCTATATAAACACTAAACTTACTTTACTAAGTGATATATTGTTGAAGATAATATTTATTTGTTATATCTATTTGCGTGAGATTTTATTTAAATTTTTTATCAATAAGAATCATTGAATATAAATACAATTATTTCAAGATTAAAAGATAAATCTGTATAAAGACTACTTATTTTACTAATCTATATATATGTCATATATTGTCTAGTGTTGAAATAATATTTTTCTGACAAATCAACATTATATCACATGATAACAAAAAATGACTTAAGAACCTCACTGGAAAAGTAAACAATATTGTCGACAATTTTCTGACTTTTTATCCTTAGAAGAGTTCATTCTATAATCATATCCCATGAAAACATCTTTTTAAAAGTTCTAACGTCGAATGTCGATTGTTGACCTAATTATATAGACCATTTAAACATATTGATATCCCACATTAAATGCAAATATACAAAGTTTGATGAACAATTTTAGTGTTATATCGCTACAATGTGGTTGTCCAAGTGCATCATATGCCATAATAGAATTTCGACCAAGTCAAGAATATCTAAATGGAGAAACGTTTAAACCTTACAATGAATATCCGTTCACTAAAAAACATGTTCACACTAAATTGATTTTTTGAAGATGTTCTTTTTTTCTATATTTTCTAACCATTGATTTTGTTTTTTAGATGGATTATCTTTTCCAAATTATTTTTCATAGTTTTTCCAAAAAAAAATGTGACCCTTACAATATCTTTGTTTTAGATTAAAACTTTTATATTGAGTTAAGTAATTAATTTTTTTTTTGTCATCATTGAATCGACAAGATCAATCTCTACTACGCAGGGTAACACAACTTAGTGGAGTCAAACTATGGTGGGTTCAGTAGTAGAAGTAGTGCTGTAACCACATGACTAAAGATATTTCCCTAATTTTTTTTTATAAGTGAAATTTAATAATAAATCTTTGTAGTATATGTTTCTTAGAAACTAATATTCCATTAAAATTTTTTTTTCTATTTAGATTTTTCTAAATACAATTACATAAAAAAGTTTTTACTCCACCATGCATTAAAATCTTACTTATATTCTAAAACTCATTAAACCATTATAATTTTTGGAATATGATAATTTTTGGTTATAATTTGAATAATAACACTAGTACTATAACAAATTCATAGTATTATTATTTTAAATTTTTTTTTTATTTTACTTAATTCATTTTTATATATTTCTTATTTTTATTATTTACTAAAAAAGTTTATATTATTTTTATAGTATTTTAAAATTTAATTAATTTTATTTACTTCGTTTTTATTTATTTTTAAGTATTATTAATTATAAATAATAAGTAAACAATTAGTGATTATTTAAAATAGTATTTTTTAATATAAACAAAAAAAATATTGATTAGGTGGATGATAATATGGAGGTAGGAGAAGAGAGAAAAGTTAACTTTATATATATAGATAATTTGAAATGTAAAATTTATTTACTTTTTTGTAAAATATTTTCTCCGTGACATCGGTTTTGTTTTTGTTCTTTTTTCTTTTTTTGGTTCTTTTCTTTCTGCCAAAGTTACGAGTTTCAGTTTTAAAATTTGTGTGCTCACCTGGGCGAACGTGTTAGTATCACGTTTGTATTTTGTTGTTGACATTTGTTTTTTTGTTTTTTTTTTTGACAACGTTGACATGTGTTTTCTTCTGCAAAATCCATGTATGCTTTGGAGTTTGGATATGTTTAAAAGAAATTGGAGAGTAAAACCAAAAAAAACTTTTAAAAACTTTATTTCATTCAGTAACTACTCTAGTCATAGAAAATATTGCTTACAGAATAGCTAGTTTTATCCTTTTTGTCCATTTGCAAGTTTGGGGGACCCTACCATTAGGATACCTTCTCCCCAGGAATTAGTCTCGAACCCTTCTATAGGTATGAGGATTTACCCTAAGTTATTAAAAAAAAAAAGGAATTTAAGAAAATTTTCAATGATCTATATTATTATAGGAGTAGTCGAAAGAGCTCACAGCCAATCTCACAAAAATTGACCTCCTTTGCCCTTAATGAAAATTGTCCTTTAAAAAATTTCGGACAAGTTTTTTTTTCTATTTAGGTTGCAGAAACGCACCACATTCATCCTCAGGCTCAAGATTACTAATTTGCCATTAATGAGATTCAAATCTAGACCTTTTTACCCTTTTTCTAAGTTTTATTTTTTTTAAAAAAAGTTTAAAAACAAAAATTTTTAAAAAACGAAATTTGTTTTACAAAATTGGAAATTAATGAGATTCAAATTTGGACATTTTTACCCTTTTTCAAAGTTTTAAGATTTTTTTTAAAAAAATAAAAAACGAAAATTAAAAAGAAAAACAAAATTTGTTTTACAAAATCGGAAATCTAATATATATACGCAATATCTCTGATTAAAAAATGGAAGATAAAAATTAGAATATATTACGAATATTCATTTAAAGAAAATATCTATTTTAAAAAATATTAAAATAGTAAAGATAATTATGACGATTTTCTTTCTAAGCTATATATATATAGAGGCTCAGCCAAAACAGTAGAAGTTGGATTCATTATGCTAAACATATAGTTTTGAGAGTATAATTTTTCTTTTGTATTATTTTGGTTCTAATGAATCAACTTTATTGTTGTATGATTTTGATTTTTTTTTTTCATGTTGATGTACTATCCATATGCTTTGGTGCTTTGCATGATTAATTTTTATGCTGTTATAATTTTTAATTATTATTTTGAATCAAAAAAAAATTTACTCATTTGGTACTGTTTGATTGTGTTTTAGGTGTACATGCGATGAACCATGGATGTTTTTTTGTATATCAAAAACAAGATTGGGCGAACAATTTGATGAAGCAAGCAAAAAAATCAAATCGGTTAAGTATTATTAATAATTGTGTTTATTTGTTTTTTTTAGTGGTGATTGTTATTCAATTTTATTCTCTTGGTTAAACATGATCATATTTTTATTCGATGATTTTTTATTCTACAAGCAAATGAGCAAAGACAACTTTTGACAATTTTATATGATTCATCCGATTCTAATTTTTATGTTTTTTTTTTGTAGAGGTTGTTTGGAAAGCAAGATCAAGCAAGACTTTGTCTATGGGTTTCCATCTTTTAAAACATACATGTTGTATTATTCTCTATATTTTGTCTTGTAGTATAGTAATTTGAAATAAACTTTTATATGAAACCTAATACATATTTTTTTTTTGTTTCAGTTGAATTCATGGATGATCATTGATCATAATTGTGGATCTACAAAGCTGAATATAATAAAATTCAGGTATTAATTTTTGCTAATCTGAATCCTTAATTTTTGTAAATAATATTGTTGCTAATGTTTTTTTTGTAATGATTATAGTTGCAGAAAAATTATGGTGGATTCTGTTCATAACAAATTTATGGTAATTTTCTAAAAACTTGGATTTCTTTCTGTTTACAAATAGATTTAAACAGAAAATTAGAAAATCTCAGAAATAAAATAATCGTATCCCATTTTAAATTATTAAAAAATGGAAAATAAATACTATTGTTGAAGATTAAATTATAGCCTCTCTTTTAGTTAATTCTTTTCCATTTACATTTTTGTTGGAATCCTTTTTAGCCTTATAATTAATTTACTTTTTGGTTTGTTAAATTATTTGAACTATTATTTAAAAATATATTTGCCCACACAAACTTATAAAAGAATTAAATTAGTGATATATTTGACCACAAAAAAGTTTAGACAATAATTGTTTTTAAAAAAGTTTTTGCCTGCACAAGTCAAATTGTTATTTTGTTAATTGAATTTAATTTATTTTTTCGCAAAACATAATTATAAATAAGTGTTTAACTTTACTGTTGTAGGTCTAATGTTGACAAGAGCTCATATAGAATATATATGTTTAACTGAAATAGAACTGATGTTGTGATCGAATGGGACATCTCTTACGACCTTTGAGAAAATGCCTAAACCAGATAATAGTATGATGAACACAGGTGTAAATAGGCTTATCACAGATGAATGAATATATAAGCCTCATAACAACATAAATTGTACAGTGAGTTGTTACCTATGCTAACTGAGGAGCAAAGACGTGTTTATGAAGAAATCATTCACTCTGTGAACCACGACAAAGGTGGTATGTTTTTTGTTCATGGACTTGGTGGTACTGGGAAAACTTTCTTTTGGATTATTCTTGGTGCTGATTTAAGGTCTAAAGGTAATATTGTTCTGAATGTTGCTTAAAGTGGTATAGCTGATTTGCTTTTGGAAGGTGGTAAAACGGCTCATTCAAAATTTGGTATTCCAAACAATCTTAATGAATATTTTGTGTGTACGATCGATGCCGAATCTTATCTTGCTGACTTAATTAGAGAAGCAAAGCTCATAATATGGGACGAGGCTCCAATGATGAACAAGCTTTATTACGAAACTTTGGATAGGAGTTTGCGAGATATCATGAGGTGTGACCATATTTTTGGAGGTAAATTTGTTGTGTTAGGAGGTGATTTTAGACAGATTCTACCTGTTATTACAGAAGGAGGAAAAGTAGCGACAATTTTAGCATCTATCAACTCATATGTTCTTCGGAGTAGTTGTAAGGTTCTTAAACTTACCGAAAATTTGAGACTTCACAAGGCACATAATAGTATGGATGCAGGTGCTCTCGCCGGTTTCCTGTTACCGTGGCGTTTGCAATTACTACAAACAAAAAGTCAAGGTCAGACGCTAGAACATGTTGGATTGTTTCTATCGAAACCAGTTTTCACGCATGGACAGCTTTATGATGCTTTCTCTCGAGTCATAACAAGAAAAAGCTTAAATGTGTTAATTACAGACAAAGATGGAAAATGCCAGAATAAAACACTCAATGTTGTTTTCAAAGAGGTATTTGAGACTGTATAATTATGGTTTGTAGTTGGATAATTATTTTGGATAAAGTGATTTTTAAAGTGATTTTTAATATCTTTAACACTACTTCTATTTTATAGTCAGATATAGACTTTCACATTGGAGAAAACTATTTTCTAATTTAAACTTATTCTATATTATAAAATAATAGATAAATACATTGTAGATGGTCTAAGGACATATTATTTAAAATTTTCACATGATTATATTTTATTTGGTTTCAACAATGTTGTTTGAAAACATATAATTGTTAGTTGTATCATAAAGTGTATATATAATTTTACATCATATCTATTAACTACAAACTTTACCTTTAATGTGTAATTATATATATAATAATAAATATTAAAAATATTTAATAGTCAAAGAAAAGGTGAGACACTAAAACGATTAAGACGCAACGTTTAATCGTGACTGTTTGTATTCTTAAAAATCCGGAATCTCCTTTTCGTTTTCGATAACAGAGAAGAAACAGGAAAACCCCTAATTTGAGAAAATCATGAGATTCGATAAAATTTCTGATCTTCTTCCCAGAAGAACTAATTGACGTATACACGCCAATGTCTTACATTCTTGGAGTATCAGCGAGTTCTTCACAAAAAGAGTACTGCTTCTTGTGGATGTAGAGGTTAACGTCTTTAATTGAACATCATTCTTACTAAAATTTCAATTTTTAACAATTCTTATATATACGACTTATTACACAATTTTATTAAACTGTGAATGGTAACACAATCAAAGCTACTTTTTTACCAAATACACTCGCTAAACTCCGGAAATATATCGATGATGGTGAATGGTATGATATTAGAACTTTCAAAGTAATCAATCCAACCCTGAATGAGAGGAATACTCATCATCCTTATCAAATTAAATTCACGGACGATACCACTATGACGATGATCCAACAATTGAGTCCAAAGAATTACTTTTGATTCGAGGATTTTGATGATATATATCGTGGAAGAATAAATCATCCCATCTCTTTCGGTAAGTATTTCGTTAATTAATTTAATATTGATATGGTACAATCCGTGAGTATAGTTAATTGTAATTTTGTGTTCGGGAATCTAGAATCTTTATAGGATTTGTTGTAACTTTGTGTATTGGTCCCTCCCTTTGAAAAGTATGAATTAAACTTTTACCAAATACAGTTTTGCAACACTTTGGAAAGCTAAATTTTGTCTTTTTCCCAAATTAGATGTTTGTGGGTGTATAGTAGATATGGAAGATAAAAGAAGACATGAGAGTGCCAATGATATTAATGAAGTTGTTGTTCTCACGTTGTTGAATGGCAGGTAAAAGAAATTTACTCTACCTTTAGGATAGTTACGTTTTAAAGTTGTCTCTGTTAAGATTTTTTATTAATTTGATAAACATGTAGGAATGAAACTGTGAAGTGTCTGTGTCAAAGACAATTACGCTTCTGAATTCATGTTTAAATGGCAATCAAATGGGTGCCATCTCATATACAAATCTGAACCTGTGTTTTGTGTAATGCGGTTTGTGAAGGTCGGAGAATATGAAGGTATATAACATAAAATAGTTTTGATATATCATCATAAGGTAACCAATATATTCACTTTAAACTGCAAATGTTTAAAGGTGCACCATGTATCGAATACACATTGGCCTCTTCGAAGATCTTTATAAAACCACAGTTCGAAGGACTAAAGCATCACCAGGCTATGTAAGATTTTTTTTTTTTTTTGCTAGAAGACGGGAGAACTAGTCTCCCATTTATTGAACTAAAGAAATAAAAGATTACAAACTGACTTGACGCGATCGGACAGACCCGACAGCGTCATCACTCAAAATAGAACTCACAACAGATGGAACAATGTCAAAATGATAGAAACCAACGGGTAACGTGAACGCATAGTTAGTTAACCCGTCCGCAAGACGGTTAGCCTCTCTATACACGTGAGAAATACGGACTAGCCAGTCCTTTGATAAGAAGTCATGGCACAAACGTACTAGGAAGGACAACGGATGAGCGTCGCTTATCACTGTCTTAAGAAAACCCACTACAAGCTGCGAGTCTACCTCCAACTCCAAACGAGCCACTCCACGCTCCCACGCAATACAAAAACCGTAATACCCCCCCCCCCCCCCCCCCCCACAATTCAGGGAAAAATGTCGTACACCGTCCAATATTGAACACAAAGCCTCCTTTGCAATCTCCCACACTATTACATAACACCCCTCCTTCTGCTGCCAGCCAAGGATTACCCCGCGAATCTCCGTCCGTGTTCAACTTAACCTAGCCGTCTTGAGGCTTCTCCCAACCTACCATCCTTTCCACCCTAACCGGCAAGGCCCTATTCGACTTATACTTCAAGTGCGTTGCAGTGATTTCCTTTGTTGAGTCTTTAATGAAGCGTACTCTATCACGACATTTTGCATTACTACCAAACACATTAGCACATCTCCACTTCCATCCCCACCAAGCTACTATTGCAAAAGTCGTAGCCCAACAACTCTCCTACACCACACTATCATCATAAAGATTACTAAACACCCATTCAAGGAGCGATTGGGTAAAGAAGTTACCTCGCCTCCGCGTAGGGAGAATGCTATGCCAAATTCCAGACATAGCAGGACAATCACGTAGGATATGCAGTATAGTCTCAATCCCACCTTTATAAACCTGACACACATCCGACTGGCAGAGATGACGTCTGAATCTCTCCACATTTGTCATAATAGCTTGTTGCCCTAGGAGCCATAGAAACAACCGTACACGCTCTGGCCCTATCACCTGCCAAATTTGATCATAGAAGGTCCCCCAATTAGGTCGTGGAACAACCTCTCGGGTAAGCATCGCATATGCTGATTTGACTGTGAACTCGCCATCACCACCCTCCCCCCCCCCATGATAATCGATCATTTACACCAGTCGTACTATCAACTACGACTGCCATTAATTCCAACTGTGTACACTCGTCCACATACGGTGATATCCTGCTCATATCCCACCCCACACCAATCATTCAGAGATCGCGAACCAACATATCCGCATAACCCACCGGAAGCTCCGCAATCACTCGCTCAACCAGCGGTATATTAAACAGCCATCAGTCTATCCAAAACCTTATGCGACAACCATCCCCGAGGACCCAACTCTTCCCCGGAAAAATAACATCTCGAATCCCTATCATCACACTTCGCCACGTCGAAGACCAAGTGTTCTTCTTCACCATCCACGCTGGCTCGTGAACATCATTGACTTTGTATTTCTTCCTCACTAGCCGAGCCCACAGACTCTCTTAATTGTGAAGAAGTCCCCACCCCAAATTTGCAACGAGCACCTTGTTCATGTCTTGTGCAACACATATACCTAGCCCTCCCTCTAACTTCGGCTTCGTGATTCTATTCCAAGCAACTAAATGCTGCTTTCTATGATCTGCAGTACTCCCCCATATGAATGAGCGTGACACTTGATCCAACTTATCCAAGATCGACTTTGGTAAACAAATGGTACTCATGGCATGAACCGGTATTGATGACAACACTGCCTTAGTCAATGTCACACGCCCTGCTAAACTTAAAAACGACCTTTCCAACCCGAGAGTCTCGATGTCATCTTCTCAAGCACCTCTCCAAATGTGTATTTATTTATTTGTTTCTGAAGTACTGGCATTCCTAAATACTTCCCCAAGTCCCGGGTAGCTCGAATCCCACTCTCCTCTGTAATCCATAACTCCAAATCTCTCGAGACATTGCTAGAAAAGAAAAATTTGGACTTCTCAAGATTGACCTTCTTCCCAGATGAATGACAAAAAGACTCCAACACACGACGAATGATCCGTATCTGAGCTACAGAAGCCTACGCAAACAGAATGAGATCATCGGAAAAACAAATGTGAGATAACTTTGGACCCCCACGAGACAGAGTAATCGGTTTCCACTTCTTCTCAAGAATAGACTGGTCAATCATGTGGCATAAGCGCTCCATGCATAACACGAACAGGTACGATGACAAGGGATCACCTTGGCGAAGCCCCTGATTTGGTTGAAACAAGTCTGTTCTCTCCCCATACCACAAAAGGCTCATCGATGGTCCTGAAATGCACTGCATAATCCAACTTACCCATTGCGTTGAGAAACCTGCAACAACCAGCGTATCCTCCAAAAAGTCCCAATGAATCCGATCGTAACCTTTCTCCAGATCGAGTTTAATCAACATCCACCCTTTCCGTCCCTTCTTTCGCCTCATAGAATGAACCGCTTGTTCAACAACTATATTATCCACACTCAAACGACCAAATATAAAACTTGCTTGTGCAGGGCCAGTCAACTCAGTCACAACCCGTTTGAGCCTCCCTACCATCGTATTTGTGATAATCTTAAATAAAACATTATAGAGACTTATCGGACGAAATTGAATAATCATTTCAGGTTTAGCTACCTTCGGTATCAAGACTAGGAGCGCATCATTCGTTTCCTTAGGCAGAATCTCGGTCTCAAAAAATGTTAAAATAAACGCAATCACCGAGCTTCTAACTATCTCCCACCTTTCCTGATAGAACACGGTTGGTAACCGTCGGGTCCTGGAGACTTGAATTTACCCATACTCTTCAGAGCCACCACAATCTCCGACATAACAAACGGTAAATTCAAACACCTCACATCCTCCTGACTCAAACAAGGGAACCCCATCGGTGACAACTTCCCCACAACAGGATCAACATCCTCCAACGAATACAGACGCTTATAATAAGTAACCGCTAACTGTTCCAACTCCGAAGCATTTGTTACCCAAACTCCCACATCATTTTTCAACATTTCAATCATATTCCTTCTTCTGCGAACAACTGTTGAGGTATGAAAAAAGGATGTATTATGATACCCCAGCTCCGCCCACTTCTTGCGAGATTTCTGGAACCAAATCATCTCTTCTTGTTCCAATACGACCTCAAATTCCTGCAATAACCTTTCTTCCTTCCGTAACAAGTCATCAGTAAGATTATGATCCAATGCGTCTTGCACCAGTTGAATCTCGCGGACCAACTTGTCCTTTCGCTGTTGTACATCACTGAATACCTCCTTATTCCACCTTTTCAAAGTTCATTGCAATTGAGTTAGAGCTTCTGGTGTAGTTAGCTCAGACCGCCACGACGACCGAAGCAGCTCCTTGAAGCCCGGATGAGACAACCAGGCTGCTTCAAACCGGAACGGTCGTCTGCGTGGATCGCCTCCGATCTCCGGCGAAAGCTGGACATAAATCGGGGCATGATCCAAACTCAGAAAAGGAAGATGTGTTACTCTAACCTCCTGCCAAGCCAAACGATCATGTGCACAACACATAACCCTGTCCAATCTCTTTGCCACACAGAAATGTTCACTCCTCCCTCGCCGCTAAGTATACTTATTCCCCCGGAATCCCATGTCGATTAATGAATTCTCGTTAATCCAGTTACCAAAAGCAAGTGAATTCGGAGATAGTTGACCGTTACCACCTGTCCTCTCATCCAATCTAACGATGGTGTTAAAGTCACCTTCGATCAACAATGGTCCTAATACACCAGTACTCACCTCTCCAAGCTTATTCTATAGACCACTCCTCCTACTAACTGAAGGAGCCGCATACACCAGAATTAAATTCAGAACATCCTCCCCGTGAGACACGTTCGCAAAAATAAATTGGTCTGATGCCTGCACCACCTCCTCCTCGCCAACACAAGACCGCCACAAAAGCCATAGCCCCCCGCTCTGACCCGATGCGTCCACTCGAAAAGATTGGTCAAAACCTAACCCTTGACATAAACGGCCTTCTCTTTCGCCGCCAGCATGAATTTCAAATATCGCCATAACATCCATTGGAAATTTCTTCAACATATACCGCATAGATCGTCGGAATTGAGGTTTATTTGCCCCCCAACAATTCCAAAAAATATAATTCATGATCAATAATTGAAAGCATCTGAGAAAAGCCGGGGACAACCATTATCCCATCACAGTATCCGGGATAACCCGCGACCCATCCCGCACACCATCACCTTGTGAATCTGAAACTTCCACCATGATCCCGAGATTCGCAGTCTCCTCCACCCCACGAACCAACCCCAAGTTCACACCCGCAGTAGGACCATGCATCTCCGTCACCATAGCACCACCGCGCCTACCGACAACGGAAATCTCCACCCGTAAACATTTTGCCGAAGCCGACAAACCTCCTGTCTCGCTAACTGGGCCAAAAACTAATCCGCTATGAAACTTATATTTTTTGTGGGTGTGATGATGAATGATGTATGGAATGATGACTTATGAATGAATGGATGACAGGGTGTTTTAATTCCCCTTATGCAGTTGTAGTATAAGAGGTGTCAATCCAATCTGAGTGTTTGTGAACAATCAAGATGTGCATATGAGTCTAAGTCAAGCCAGATGTAAATGTTGTTTGTCACTAACAATCCTATGATGAAATGTAAAGTGCAGAAAGTAAAACTACAAGAACTAGGAGCTAAATGCAAATGGAACAGAATGATTATGACAATTATGAAGCTAAAACAGAAATAGAAACTATGATAATGCAAGTATTGAACTAATGCAAGGTAAGTAATGAACATGATACTAAATGAATGCAACAGAAATTCAACTAGAGTGAAACAGGACAAACATAAATCATAAACACAAGTTATGAGTTGGAACTCGAGCAAGCACTCGATCGAGTGTAGATCGAGTGCAGGGTCGAGCTGGACAAATACGCAAAACAGAGCAACACAAGAAAAACAGAGCAATACCAAAACGAATCAAACAACAGGATTTAAGCTAGGAAATCAATAAACAAGAAAGGTCTTGAGGAGGGATTCATGGGATGGACTATGATTGAGTTCATCTAACTTGGTCAACAAATCTCAAACAACTTGAGCTAATCTCTAGACATATATTTCTAAGACATGTTTAATCCACTCTCATGGCAAAAAACCAATCAAACTCATGCATCTCTAGACTTGTTCTCACAAAGTAAAGAATCTACACAAGCAGACATTAAGCAATATGTCAAAAATCAAACAAGACTTCTAATCTCTTAGCAAGCCTAATGATAGTCTCTAGATCTAGCCTTATCTATGTTCCTTAGACATTAGTGTGATGCTAAGAGACTTGAAATCAGATCCTACCCTCTCAGATATAGGATCAGCATTAAGAACATCTAGCCTAGAAGAGATCTACAACAATCAAGCTTGACCAAATCAAACAAACCTCAAACACAACCCAGCCTAACCCATCCTCAAGATCCTAAGCAACTACTCACAAGCATACATGATGAACATCAAAGTCATAAACCCACAAAATGATGAAACTTGCATGATTAGATAGATAAAGCAAAGATCTACAATATTGAAGAAAGAATCAAATTCAAATTCTCAATATTCTAAAAGTTATGAAACCAACAATATTGAAGAATTTAGTCTTTTTTCAGTACAAGATCTTAAGAAAATAAAAGTGCAAAAGGAATAATTCTCAAAAAGGTAAAAACTAGGTTTTTGACTCTCTAAAAAGCTGGCTTCTTTGGTGGTTGCAGGTACAAGTCCTTATATAGAAAAAGTAGTGGAAGCCCTAAAAACGCTAAAAGACAAAATAGCCAGGCGGCTCGACCAACTCGACATGGTGCTCGGTCGAGTGACCGGTCGAGTTTGCTCCTCTTGTGCTCCTCCCACTCGGTCGAGTCCCTCTCAGCACACGGTCGAGTGTCTGGTCGAGTGGGCAGTCGAGTTGGACTCCGGACCTTGGTTCTTCAGCTTTAGCTCTCTTGCTTTCTCCTCATGATTGCTTCACTTCTCCTCAGCATTGCCTCCATGCTCCTTAAGCTCCAAAATCACCTGTTTATGCATGAAAAGATGCAAATGCAATGCAACTAAACTCTAATGCAAGAACAGTCCTAAAGCTATGCAATAATGGTCAAAATGGATAGCAAAAGATGCAAAAGATGTGAATATATTAATGGAAAACATGGCAAAATATATGAACATCACTCTAGTGGGCCTATTATTAGGCCCGGTTTTAGTCTTATCACCCTTCTTCTCTTTGGGCTTAACAATCTCGGCCCGATTAGAAGATGGCCCCCCTTTTGAGTTATTCAAGTTCGCTCCAAACACGATTTGTGAATCTCCCGCGATATGCTTTTCCACAGACCATTCATCGCTTGTAGCACCTCTGCCCCTATAGTAACCACCGGCTCCCTTTCTTCCCCATTGGGGAACTCCAGCCCCATACGAGCAGCAACAAAATCGTCCGCCAAAACTGACTCCGGTCTCAACATCTCACCAGCACTCGAGCCAACCACCTTCTGCACCCACGAACCCCTTCCATTTGGAGGGTCCCCCAGCGGTCGCTCCCTCTCTCTGACATCCATCATAGTCGCCTCTTGCGCCCCCTCTCCCAAAACCCTAGCCGTCGACGTTTTCTTTCGATCATGTTGAATGTAGTACACTTGTATATACCAGGCTATGTAAGATTTGATTATGTAAAAACAACTTTATACACTTTATATATGATTATGTATGATGTTAAAATACTTTTGTTTCATACACTTTCTATATTTACAGGTATGAGTTTGCTGGAATCAGTCATAAAGAATGGACTCAGAAATGAAGATACGGTGACTTAATGAACTTTTTTGTATATGCAAAAACTTTAGTATAATTTTGAATGTTTGTAATACCAAATACAATGGTCTAAACGAAAGTACATTTATGGGTTGCTTAAAATATTATTTTAATGGTCTAAACCAAATTACATATTATATTATCACAAATTATTTTACGGTAATTAAAATTGACCGTAACAATTGTATTTGGCTCATTTAAAATTTTGTTACAGTCAATTTGGGCTTAAACTTTGAAAATGGACTTTAAATTTCAATTAAACTTTAAAAATGGACTTTAAATTTTCAATTTATATTTTGCATATGTAGAGTAATACTATAAACATTTTATTAACTATTCATTTTCTTATTTTAAAAAGTGAAAAAAAATTATTTAATACGAAACTTACAAAAAAGAATTTATGTTTGAATCAATGTTTTCACGCCCGGCCCGGACCGGCCAGTCCAACCGGTTAACCCGTGACACGGAGACTTTACCGGTTTAGGTATAGTGCTAATAACCGGTAGTAATAAAACCGGTAAAACCCAAAAAACCCGCTATTAACCCGCGACCCGGTGAACCGGTTGAACCGGCTGGTTAGCGGTTCAAAAAAATCTACTTGATTTTTGAAAAAAATATAAGAATTCACAATTTTAATTATTTAAAAAACTTTTTATTTTTTTATAACTTAGACGGCAACACACATGACTCACGACACACATGTTTTTTTCAACTTCTTTGTCATCTCTCATGCTTTGCGTAAGAACAGTTGATTGATTTTGGAGATGCTTTATTAGTGTTTTTTTATTTTTTTATTTGAATTTAAAAGTTTTAATCATTTATTATTATTATTAAACTTCATACTTTGTTAAACATGATATTCTTTTTCTAATATTTTTTTAAAATGTTTATTTTATATAAATGCATTAAACATATTTTACTCAGTTGACCCGTAGTCGAATCCGGTTGACCCGATGAGCCGAGAGCTAGTCCGGTTCGCAATCCGGATCGGACCGGGTTTTTAAAATATAATAAAAATTAAAAAAATTAATTTTAAAATATAAAAATAAATTTGATTCAACATTTTAAAGAAATAAATTAGTTTTTTTTTTTTATTCAGTTCATGCGGGTAACTCTCCTAGTTGTTTGTTAAAGCAATAATTATTCTACTTGACGAAAAAAAAAAAATGTGTAAAAGGGCCAATAACGACCCCACTACGAGAACTTATGAGCAATAATTATTACTTATTCAGTTGTTAAATTTATAATCATCCTTTAGGTCCGGTCGCTGTGTATAATTTCTAACTTGGAAAAAAAGTTTGAACGACAATGGAAATCGATGCTCCGAAGCAACCAGAGTCGAAGCAGAAGATCAGAGACGAAGAGCTATTCAAAGCAGCCGAATGGGGTGATTCATCCTTGTTCATGTCTTTATCTCCACAACAGCTCGCCAACTCTCTCAATTTCAGAAACGAAGACGGTCGCTCTCTCCTTCATGTCGCATCTTCCTTTGGCCATTCTCAAGTTTGTTCCTTTCTCCTCCCTCTAAGTTTATAGAATCCGAGTAGTCTTTAAGTACTAATCTATGGATAGATAGAAGCTTAGCTTCTTAAATTACTATAGCTGCATCGTTTAGGTTGTTTAACTGATGAGGAAACTTTGGCTCTTGTTTTCATATCTGGCTCTGTAATTCGCAAGAATTTTTGCCTTGTTGTGAGTTTTCTTGTAAAGATTGGGTTTTGTCTTTGAATGCTTATGAATGTGGAGTCTGTAAGTAGTTAAGTTATGTTATATTAGCTGCATAATCTGGTTTTGTTTAACTGATGAGAAACCTCTTTTGAGTCTGGCTTTGAAAACCACATGAATCTGTGTTGTTTGTTAGCTAATTGGGTTCTTCAGATCAGTGGGTTCTAGGAACCGTATAGATGTTAAAATGTTTTATGGATGTGGGATTTGCAGATAGTTAAGTTGCTATCAAGTTCAGATGACGCAAAGACTGTAATCAATAGCAAGGATGATGAAGGGTGGGCTCCTTTGCATTCCGCTGCTAGCATCGGTAATGCTGAGCTCGTTGAGGTGCTTTTGGCCAGAGGTATGTAACATAAGCCTTACTGTTGTTTAAAGGGGTAAAAATTGATTTGGTATCATAAAGCTGTCATCTTTCTCAGTATATTCTAAAGTTCCTGAATAATTTTATCTAAGAATTCTCCATGGGATTGAGCATATAAGTTCCTGTTGTGAAGTGGACTTTTTGTGTGTTAGTTAGTTCTTACAGTGATTAGCTCTTGTTTGAATTCATTACATGTATTAGAAATTAAGATTCCGTTATGAGAAGATGGATACATTGGATGACGATCTCTTATGTGTTGTTTAGGTGCTGATGTTAATGCCAAAAACAATGGTGGTCGCACTGCCCTTCACTATGCTGCTAGCAAAGGCTGGTTGGAGATTGCTCAGCTTTTATTAACACACGGTGCAAAGATTAACATCACAGACAAGGTTTTGTAGCTTCTTAATGCCTTGCTGTTTGTGGATCATTTACTTGTGTTAACACAGAAACTCTTTTTGTGACTTTCAGGTTGGTTGCACTCCGCTTCACAGGGCAGCAAGCGTGGGGAAGTTAGAAATTTGTGAGTTTCTTATTGAAGAAGGAGCAGAGATCGACGCCACGGACAAAATGGGCCAAACTGCACTCATGCATTCAGTCATCTGCGATGACAAACAGGTAATTTTCGAGCTAATCTACCTTAAAAAGCAGTCTCTCAAGTTGAAAGTTTCCTAACAATTTTGAGCTTCTCTTTGTGTTTCCATGGATCAGGTTGCGTTCCTGCTTATAAGACATGGTGCAGATGTAGATGCAGAAGACAAGGAAGGTTACACTGTTTTAGGCCGAGCTACCGCCGAATTCAGACCAGCTCTTATCGATGCTGCAAAAGCCATGATTGAAGCTGAAGGATAAAATGACTCTGGATTACTTTAAAACTCATTAGTTGTTAAACTCTTTGTTCTTTCAATATCAGGAAATAATCAAAGGATTATTCTTTACTTTTTCAAGTTTTCTCTAAGAATCTTCCAAATAATGCTTGTATTGATAAAATTTGGAAACTTGAAAACAAGTGAGAACTCAGAGAAAAGGTTTTTTTTTTTTTTTTTAAATTAAAAAAATTATAAATATCCTTCTTATCTCTTAAGAAGTCACTTACCCTCCTCACAAAATAATCTGAAGGCAAAAATGATGCAAACCAAAATCTCTTCTTTCTCTCGACCAAGCTTCACTCTCCATGAACCAAGAGTAGTTCATCGTGCTCGTATCTCCATGGCTGTATGCTCATCATCATCATCATTAGCACCATCACCGTTTCACAATCTTCTCTGCAAGTCTACCTTCCCTCTCGCTGCCTCTCTCACCCTTCTCCTCTCTCCTTGTACCGGTAACAACCCTATTACTCAATTTTCTTATCATCCAATGTATATATTATCATCATCATCTTAATGATCATCGAATGCATATGTATGGATCTTCCTCAGCTGAAGCAGGACTCATGTCAGGATCTCCCGGTATAGAATCAGTTCCAGGTCCAGAATTACCAAAAATCGAATTCCTTGACCGTTTCAATGGTACCACTCTTTCAACTTCTTGATTCTACAACTACAACAAAAAAGTGTTTGTCTGCTTTAAGACAATGCTTCTTAATTGCAGAAAAAAACCAGAAGTTCTACGCTGAGAATGATGCCAGATTCAAGGAATCTCCACTTCTCAAGAAACTACTTGAGAACTCCAAACTAAACAAAGAAAAGTAAGTTACTTTACACATACCCATTTGGTCTTTTTAAGATGTAACAGAGCCAAAATTGTGTGAAAGCTGTTTTCAAAATATTTGTGTTACATTTACATAGCCAAATATGTATAAAAGCTCAAAACTTTGAAACTCTGTTTACAAAAAATCTTGAAACACATGTGTTCTGTTTTGTTTAGGAATGAAAGAGCGATTCAAGACAAGTATTGTCTAAGAGGAGCAGAATGGGGAGTAGGAGATTGTTCAACCACAGGAATGACAGATGAAGAGAAGGAGCAATTCATTACAATGTTGAAAAAGAAGACTGGTGTTGAATAAAAAAATGTCGAATCACATAATCGTATTTTTTTTTTGCAAGAATGGCTTTAGAGAGAACCTATGCTAATTGTTGTTAAAGTTATCAAATCCGAATCCAAATGATACAAGAACAAAAGCAGAGGAAACAACAAAAAAATACGTGTAACCATCTTTTACAAAACGGGTTTTTTTTTTTTTTTTTATAATCAATCAGCGGTTTTGATATCAAGAAGAGAAAGTGTAGCAATCTCATTCATAACCAAAGCTTTGTCAGTTTCAAAACCTTCATCTTCTTTCTCAGGTTTCAAATCAGCAAACAAACGAAGAATCTTGTTCCTATTCGCCACAAGAATCGCCACAATGTCCTCTGGTTTGTTCTCGTTCGCTACAAAGAGCTTAAATATATGAAAAGCTTCTAGCTGAATGTTTTTTGTTGGCTCCCTCAAAAGATTCATCATGATTCTCAAATTGTCCAAACTGCTCACGTACTTAATCATCACACCTGAATTCGAACGATCCATCAACACATCTCCAAGCAGTTTTGAAGCTTGCCTCTTCGTGAAATAGCTTCCTCTCTCCAACAACCTCGTGTTGTACTCCGAGAAAAACCATTCGTAGTTCTTGGCGAGGTACTCAGCTACAGTCGATTTATGCCTCGTCAAAAGCTCTCTAAAGATCTTGCTAGCATCGGTAGCTACATCGAAATAAGGAAGCTGAACGTAATCGAAAAACTTCTCCAAGTTCTTGGATTCGAGAATGTACTTTGCAACAACCTGATGCCTCACACATTCTTTAAGCATCCCCGTGTAATGCAACGCCAACTCGTGATCGCGATCGATACCTTGAACTAACGAATCGATAACGTCTAGATTCGATTCAAGATATTCAGAAGCAACGAGCCGTGACTCGACTTGTTGTTTCTGCAGATTCGCAACGATCTGAGTCGCGTCTTTCCTCGTTTCAAGATCAAGTTTAGGAATAGATTTGATCAGAGGACGAAGCGTGTCTTCTCGGAAAAACTCTTGTGTTAACATAAGACAAGCTTCGGGAACAGGCTCAGCTTCACTATTACCATAAAGAATCGATTTCAAATCTCTAATGTTCCGAGACAACTCCGCACAGATCCCTAACCGTTTCGAGTCTCTCGTATCGATTTTTTCTTCTTCTTCGGATTCGGATAACGCGATGAGATCTCGAGTCTGACGAACGATTTCATTAGGGAGACGAGGTTTGTTCTTGAAGAGACCTTTTATCCTCGTGCTTCCTCCATGGTGTCCTAGGTTCCCGCTTAAACTGCTAAGCTTCCCGCTGAATGTGATGTTGATACATTCTTCATCGGTGGATCCGACGCGTAGATGGCTCCGTGTACGGTGGTGCTTTGGCAACGGAGCTAAATCGTAGCCTCCGTGTCGTTTAGCACCACCGATTATGGAGACACACGCACCTATTTTGTCTCCTTTTTTTTTTTGGTTTTTTTTTTTAACCTCAAAACACACCAAATCAGATTCAGACAGAAACAAATCTATGTCTTTGTCTATAGGGTTTGTTCAAAGCTTTTTTTTCAAGGGGTTTCGCTGTGAAATCCAAAAAAATGTTGATATCTTCTTCTTCTTTGGACAAAGGAAGAAGAAAGAGACAAACACAATGCTAAAAATGGGGTCTTTGATTGGCTAATTTTGCCGCGCTGAATTTTCGTTGTTTGTTAGTTTGAATAATCTTTGATGTCTAAACATATAATTAGACTTTTAAAAATTATATTTCAAGTGGATTACTACTATTAGTAATCACAAATCTGCATACTTAATATTTATGTGTGAAGAAGATATATAAAGGATTTGGTCAGATGTATCATAATTTGACAACAACAAAATAATATACATACACAATCTAGCACAATTATTATACCAAGATGAACGTTAAGGAATTAATCAAGAAAAGTTGTCTCATGACATTGTTGGATAATTATATCATATTATTTCATTTATTTATTCTCAATAGTAAAAAACGTTCTCAATTAAAGTCAACTATTTTTAAAATATTTTTTGATAAATTGATGAGAGTAAGAATACAAAGGTAACCTCATCATGTGCCATTTAAACCAAAAGTCTCCTAGTATCTCTTGCCAAATGATAATTTATCCACAAATCCAATATCATGAATAATCCTAAAATCAGCTATATCCCTAGGAACAATGATGAATCTATAGAGGAACACATACTCCGGTTCTATATCTAGACCTAATAGAGTTTTACGGATTATTGGAAGGAACAACAGAGGAATCACGAAGTTCTATTCTATCATAGTCCATGGTAAATAATGAAAATGACGTGGACTCTTATGTGGTGAGATTCACGATAGAGATATTTGTTTCCAGCTTTGATATATACCATGATAAATTGATGGGAATAAGAACACAAATGTGTTTAGAAATAATTATTATTCGACTCTCATCATCATATTGTCACAATAAACATTTTCTTATATAGATATATATTTTCCTAATCTACGATATATATAAATGTAAATAATACATAAAAGATAAATGTAAATATTTATAAACTATATTTTCTAGGTTTTCATGATTTCCATATTTTTGGACAATAATTTCAATCGTCGATTTTTTGGTTTGATCTCTGGTTCTCCATCTTCCAATAATTTTAGGGGGGGTGTGTATTCAAACCATGATTTTAAAGAATTTGATGGGATTTAGGAAATTTAGAATTTTGATAGATTTTAGGGAAGTTCATATGATTTTCTGTAAAATTCTTTCAAATCTCACCTAAAACCATGAGGGGTGTATTCAACTTGACATTTTAACTGATTTGTGTAAAATTTACGAATTCTATGTTATTCAATCATGGATTTTAAAAAGTCTATTAAAATCTATTGTTATTAAACTCATGATTTAAAAATCTACTTTAAAATCCATTAAAATCCACTGTTATTAAACTGATGATTTAAAAATCTACTTTAAAATCCACTGTTATTCAAAACAGTTTTGTGGATTAGGATTTTAATAATTTTTAGGATTCTGGAGGATTCTGGAGGATTTGTTTAGTTAAAAATACAGAAATCCAAATCTCATGGTTTTAGGTGGGATTTGAAAGAATTTTACAGAAAATCATATGAACTTCCCTAAAATCTATCAAAATTCTAAATTTCCTAAATCCCATCAAATTCTCCAAAATCATGGTTTGAATACACCCCCTAGATTATTGTATTTTTAACTTAACAAATCATCCAAAATCCTTCAGAATCCTAAAAATTATTAAAATCCTAATCCACAAAACTGTTTTGAAAAACAGTGGATTTTAAAGTAGATTTTTAAATCATCAGTTCAATAACAGTAGATTTTAATGGATTTTAAAGTACATTTTTAAATCATCAGTTCAATAACAATGAATTTTAATAGACTTTTTAAAATTCATGATTGAATAACATAGAATTTGTAAATTTCACACAAATCACTTAAAATGTCAAGTTGAATACACCCCCCTTATTTTATAAAAAAAGCAAAGAATGTATGAGTATGTAAAAATCTATATTTTTAATGTAGTACCACATGTTTTGAATCAATTTTTTTGATGAAATCAAAATCAAATAAAAATGGAAAGGGAATCATTCTTCTACAAAGAATAAAAAGAAAAGCATGGGTGGATGAAAAAAGGGTCACCTGGACATTTTAGTTTCTCAAATAATATTCACTTAATTTGTACATGATATGTGCTAGATTTTTAGTAGGTATATCAAATTTAAATATTTAAAAATTCATCTTTTAAATATATTGGATTTAAAAAGCAAAATTGTGCATTACTTAAGAATCAACTCAGGAATGTCACCTATATAATATTTTTGGTTGGGATATATGTCATCACTTTGGCTAGATCATTCTTATTTTTGAGACATGTAAGTATATCAAGTATATGATAAAAGTTGTGGATTAATTATGTTCTAGATATGAAGATGAACAACTAATTGACATGAACCAAAATATATTGGATAATTCTCTATTTCTACACTATTATTTGAGCAATGTTGGAAAGATTATAACCAAAATTCATGTGTTATATTACATAAAATGTCACTAAAAATTTTAAAACCAAAATATATGCCTTAGATACAAGAAATTGATGGATATAACTAAAAATTCTTCCAAAACATATGTTTTCTTTTGTCCTTCGACCACTGTTAAAGGTATAGGAAGATGCTATTGGAATATTTCCAGGATTACACTATGTTGTTATTCACATCCTTAAATTAGCCAAATCATAAAGTTAGCCATAAAGTTAGCCAAATCTTAGTTAAGTCTATCGTTATTGAACTAATATATGCGGACACTTTTATTGGGCCAAATTGGGCCTTAGAAGCCCAAGGAGAGTTAAAAACCATATATAATCTAACCAATGGCATTAAATGTTTCAACGAAAAAGAAAGAAATAAATCTGTGAGGACGAAAACTCTCCTTCGTTCCGGCGAGTGATCGGCAAAGTCTTTCCGGCATCTATTGAAATTTTCACTTAACCGATTTGTAAGTTTCTTCAAGTTTCAATTTTACAAACTATTTTTTTCTGTGTACTCGGAAGTTTTTGACTCGTCTCGTCTCGTTCTTCGATTTCAATTTTGAAATCTCAGACACGTTTGCTGTGTACTCTGGTTCTTGTTTGGGTTTTGTAGGAAGATTATCGGATAAGAAAGCTTGAAACTTTGGTCTTGATATAGAAAAAGAATGGTGCAAAGTCAGTCGTTAAGCACATTAACACTCTGTGGAAGTGTAGAAGTTTCAAGTTCGTGGAGGAATCGTTTAAATTCAGGGAAAGCTTCAAGCTTGTTCGGTGATCGATGTGTTTCGTGTCAGTTTTTGCGTAAATCAAAGCCCTTTCGAAGCCATTGGAAGTCAATAAAGCAAAAGAATTTGTTGAGGGTTGAAGCTAGATGGCCGTTTCAAGGGAGTGGTGAACAAGGTTTAGACCCGAGCTCTGAGCGAAGCGAGAGTGCGAATGAAGATATTTTGATCTTTTTCTTTCAGCTGGATTTGGCTACTCGTGTACAGGTCAGCTGATTTATCGCTTTCAATATGATTGCTTACGGTTTTGAGGTGTTACAACATTAAGTAATCTTTGTATTTTGAATTGGCAGTATGCGTTGAATCTGGAACAGTACGACATTGCGCAACAACTAAGAGAGAAGCTAACTGAGGTATATGAAATGATATGTTATCATCTTTTAAGTGAGGATAAGTTTTGAACTTTTTGTGTTCTTGTATGTCGAAATTGCAACATATGGGTGAATAACATACGGTCAGTGGTTGATAGGTGGAAGAGGAAGCGATAAGGCTGCAAGAAGGAAAGAGAGGGTCATCATCAAAGAGTGAAGCTCAAGACAAGGGCATTAGCGTTATAAGGCTACGGTGAGCAGCTTTATTCGGTTTGTAAGATACCTTCTGTGTGTTTGTGTGTGTATGTGTAAACATCTGAGTATGTCATCTTCATTGTTTATTTGATATAATTGCAGTGCAGATCTCCAGAATGCCATTGACAGCGAGGATTATGGTTTGGCAGCTAAGTTACGAGATGAAATCTCAAAGCTTGAGGCTGAATCATTAGCTGTGTCTGCAAAAGCCTTGGCGTTTGAGAAAGCCGAGTATGCATTTCGTTTGGGACAGAAACTTAGACACAAAACTTTTGGTATATCATCATCATACGTATTATCTATGCTTGTCTCACTTTGGTTTTACATTCATATTGGAGAACTTAAATAAATTTCTTTTCATTTGGCTTTAGGTTACCGGGCTGTAGTTTGTGGTATGGATCCAATTTGCTGTGAATCAAGCTCCTGGGTGGAAGCTGCAGAGGTTGAAAAGTTGCCTCGTGGATCCAATCAGCCATTTTATCAGGTTCTGGTTACAAATGTTCATAAAGACTTGCATTGAAGGATATAGAAGCTGAAACTATTCTAACACATATGAACAAGACTCTTCTATTTCACATCTACAGAAAAACATGAATACATCTAAATGTCTTGCTTGTGTCTAGCAGGTTCTAGTCGATGTTCGCACGCACCCAGATCTACTAGTGGCATACGGTAAGTTCTGAGTTTTCAAGTCCAATATTTCAACTGTTTATGTACCTCTTGTATCTCAGTTTGTCTGCCATGAAATTCTGCTATTACTTGACAATAGATCTTATATCGCAGTTGCTGAAGACAATCTGTTAGCTCCAGAAAAACCCGACAAGGTGAGTAGTAGACTCAGTGTAGACAATTGAATCCCATTGCAACTGTTTGACTCTTGTTTGCGTGTGGTTTCTACAGGAAAGGTTTGATCATCCTTACATTTCTTTTCTCTACTATGGAGCCGACACAGCTGGAGATTTCATCCCTGTCAAACAATTGCGTGAGAAGTACAACAGACCCCGGCATGAAGTTCCTTTTGATTCACAAGAAGAGTAGGATGAAAGCGGCATGTAACCTAAGATTCCAACCGTAGACTCGAGCACAAACCACAACAAAACAAGAACTCTAGCATAGGTCAAAGCGTTTGGCCACCAATTCAGAGATGTTCTGTTGGTTATATATAACCATGTAGATGTAGTTAGCACTTAGCACGACTGTTCTTGCTATATACACTGAAACATATCAACTTTATTCAAGAATGCTTTTGTGTATAAATGCTCCTCTCTTCATCCTACTGATTTTATCCAGATTAGCGAAGACAACTATCCAACTGCTAAGAACTCAGATTCCATCGTGCTATGGCCTGGAATCTTGCTCAAACCTCTTTGCTTCATCAGATTTCTCACTTCTTTAGCCTGACTCCATTGTCCATCCGATGCATACAAATTAGATACGAGAACATAATAAGAGGCATCATCAGGATGTAACTCAAGCATCTTCTTAATCACAATCTCCCCAAGATCAAATCTTGAATGCATTCCACATCCATGGAGAAATGCTCCGTAACATCTCACGTCTGGTTGAATCGGCATCTTCTCGATGATGTCTAAGGCTTGCTCAAGTTCACCTGCTCGGGCTAGCATATCGATCATACATGTGTAATGTTTTGTGGAAGGCGTGAAGTTATAATCTTTGTACATTGAGTTAAAGTACCTCTTCCCTTCATTAATCATCCCTGTGTGACTACAAGCCGATAAAATCGATGTGAAGGTTGATTCGTTTGGCTTTTGTTGCTTTTTCAGCATCTCCTCGAATAGCGCAAGGGACCCTTTTGTATCCCCTTGCTTTCCATAGCCTCCGATCATAGCACTCCATGTGATTGTGTTTTTCTCCTCTATAGTATCGAAAATGAGACGGGCAGATTTGGCATCCCCACATTTGGCATAGAAGTCAAGGAGTGCAGTACCAACATGAACACTGGATGATGCCAAGAAACCCAATTTCATGGAATAAGCATGAAGCGAGGAACCTACGGCTCGAGACCCAAGGGAAGCACAGGCTGAGAAGAGACTTGCAACTGTTACACCATTAGGCGTCACGGATTCTGTATTCATGCGATGGAAAAGAAACAAAGCTTCATGGATAGAGCCGTTTTGTGAAAACCCAGAAATTATAGAATTCCAAGCAACTATATCTTTCTCCGACTCCATTTCAAACACATACTTAGCATCTCTATTCTGGTAACACTTGGCGTACATGTGAACCAGAGCATTTGCAACATTTGTATCCCAAAGACCAACTTTATTGGATAAGCCATGCACTGATCTTCCCAGTTCAAGATTCCCAATAAGACCGCAACCTGATAAGACACTTGCAATGGTAACACAATTAGGCTTGATTCCAACCCCCTTCATTTTCTGAAACAAGCTCAGTGCCTCGTGGGCATCATTGTTGTGTGTGTATCCCACAATCATAGCTGTCCACATGACAAGATCCACATGAGCATGCTCATCAAACACCCTACGTGCATTGCTTATGTCACCACACTTGACATACATATCAAGAAGAGATGTCACCAAGCATGAGCTGAGCTCTATACCACTCTTAATCAAACAACCATGAAACCACTTTCCTTGATGTAAAGCAGTAAGCTTTGTGCACGCCATCAGTAGAGTACCGTAAGTATATTCATTACCCAAAACAGAGTTTTCCCTCATCCGATTAAACAAAACAAACGCTTCTTCATGCAAGTCGTTCTTAACATACCCAGCAATCATCGAAGTCCAACAAACCACATTTCTCAAAGTAATACCTTCAAACACTTTATAAGCACTCTTGCTTTCTCCACACTTAGCATACATATCTAAAAGACCTGTCAACACAACATTATCAAAACTTGGCACCTTAACGATCTGGCAATGTATCTTCTTCCCATTGTCTAAATCTTGCAGCTCAGTACAAGCTTTCAAAGCTTTCGAGAGAACAATGTTATCAAATCTAAATCCGTGCTTCATCAATAAATCATAACACTTTATGACTTCTAGACTCTCGTTGTTCAAGTAATAGCATCTGAGCATGACTTTCCATAAATAAAAATCTGGGTCAGGAATTTGATCGAACACCAAGCGTGCATCTTTAGTATACCCAAAAGAACCATACAGACTAACGAGCTTGGTGGCGATCAAGATATCACCAATGAGTCCATTCCCCGTGAAATTTCCGTGAGCTTGCCTTAGAGAATCAATGTTGGTGCACTTACTTAGAAGGAGAAAACACGGGCTCGGAGCGGCGTAATGCGTAGAAGAAGACTCATCATTGTCTTCAGGCAATATCAATCCCTTGATTGTTGCAAATGAGACGAATCTCTGTTGAAATAAGAATCTTCTAATCGGAGAAACCCTCTCTGGTAGGAGATAGATTGAGCGTAGCATTGATGATCTTCGCCGGTAAGTTGTGACCGGCGGTGATGCTCTTCCCGCCAATATATTTGGTCTTTTAAAAAGGGTTAGGTTAGCCCATTGGGCTTGGAGACAATGAGCCCATGACTATTTATTTACTTTCTACAACGATTATTTGTAAGAAAAAAGATGGCTCGAAAGTATAATAGAATACTATTGTATCCTCAACTAAATGAAATATATGTATTACATGGCCATATGCATAAACTATATGACGTTATGTGGTCAACACCATAGATATACAATCCGGTACACCGGTCGATTGACTCCGGCGAATACCGACGTTGACTCCAGCGTTGACTAAAAAAATTGTATTCTAAATTTTTTTAAAAAATTTATATTAAATCAATAATAGTTTTTCATGATTAAAAACATATTCAATTCAATATTAATATTTTTATATATCTCTAATGTATTCATTCTTATAATTAGTTAATTTTTATTTTTAAAACATAAACTAATAGTTAAATAAAAATCATTGATAATTATTTTCAAGATGTAATATAAAGGTATATGCAAAAATATTCTTATTTTATACCCTTTTGCAAACATACCCTCTATATTGTTTAGCTAAAATAATTTTTTTGTATGTTTATCTTTTATATATTAGAAGTAAATATTGTGAATTTATTTTGTTGTTGTATACATGTTATTAAGAGTATGCAAATTTTATAGTAAAAGTATCTAAAATTTTATACAACATTTACTATGCAAACTATAAAGTAAAGAGTCATATACTCAATCTTTTGCATATTATTTTTATAATGAAAGTAGTTGAATTTGATTTTATGATTTTGTAGCATTTAAATAATCTTATTATCAAAGATTTATAATTAATCATTATTTTAGCTTTAAAAATAAAAATTAACTAATTATAAGAATGAATAAGTTAGAGATATATAAAAATATTTAGATATTGAACTGAATATATTTTTTAATCATGAAAAACAAAAATGTTTACATATAATATTTCTTATTTTTGATTTTTAATAGAAAAAAAAATTAATACATTTTTTTGGTCAACACCGAAGTCAACGTCGGTCTTCGTCGGAGTCAACGTCGGTCTTTGCCGGAGTCAGTCGACCAGTGTACCGGATTGTATGTTTATGGTGTTGACCACATAACGTCATATAGTTCATGCATGTGGCCATGTAATACATATACTTCGTATAGTTGAGAATACAATAGTATACTTGGTATATGTGACCATGTATTCTTCTATACTTCGTGTAGTTAACCATCTTTTTTCCTTATTTCTAACATAATGCGATGTGGGACAAAAGGACGAAGTCACGAAACAACAGGTTTTCACTGCATACGAGTGAGAGTGGATCTTAGACAAGAAGATCTCACCAATTTAACATATTGCTAAAATCTTAAACACTTTGATTGGTGGGATACGCCAAGCCATTACAATAGTGCATGAGGTGTATCTGTACACTTAAAAAATATATACGAATACAAAGATTTATATAATATATTTTAAAATTATTAAACAAAATTTATATTAAATTGTAAAGAATTTCAAAAGTTTTCTAAAAAAAATTTATATTAACAATTATTTGAAAAATAAAAAAAAATGGAAAAATGGGAGTGACTATACAATTGCATGACATGTAATTAAGTAGAGTCCTAAATGGCAAAAACAATGCTGTGGAAATAGTTAAACAGTGGTGAATGTGTTTTTTTCAATTGTAAATAGTGATTGTATATTTTTTCTAATTATGTTTGAAAAATCTATCATTTAGCCAAATATTTTATAAAACTAACTGTTACAAAGATGGTTTGCATGAAGAAGAGAGACAAGACATCATGCATGAAAGAGAGAGAAAAAACAATCATAATTGCTTCATTCCAATAGAAATAAAATCATCTGATAAGAAAATATATTTAATTATATAAAAACTCATATGTCTATTTAACAATTTAAAGTATATAATTTAAAACATGTCAAAAAAAACAAAAAGTTTTATGGTATAGCAAAAAAAAAAGTAAATTAATAGATGTAAACACATACTCTCTAATTGAGATCTATTATTAAGTAAATGTTCTATTATAGTATTTTCCCACGCATCAGCATTTCTACTTCAATATAGTATTATTTCTATATTAATTATACTGTCTTTGTCATAACATAAAAAAAGGCAGTACAAAATATTTTGTAAAAGACAAAAGTCTTCTTGATATAAAAAGTATATATATACTGAATCACTGATTTTTCTTTTTTTTTGCATTCTATCTTCTTCTGATCTTTTTTCTTTCTTTCTTTCTTTTATCTTCCATTGAAGGATTCTTGAAGCTCTAAAGGTCAATATATATTAATTGATTGTTATATATATAACCATGGTTAAGAAGACCACGTCGAAGAGTTATTCGATGGCAGCAGTTGCGTTGGTGATCGTTGTGGTTATGTATGTTGCTTTGTCCTCCGTCTTTGATCATCAACTGTTTCGTTCGTCAAGTTTATCTCAAGGTATGTAAATATATATCAAATTACTTTTTTGATTTAAGCAAATAAAAATCTTAAACATCTTCTTCCACTACAAAAAAAAAAAAAGGTTGTTTTTCTTTTGTCATCTGATAAAAACCAAAACTAGTTTGGGACAAGAACAAAAACAAAATATGAACAAGCACCAACAAAATTATTCCTCAGCCAAAAACAAAGGTTATTTTACGGGATTTTTCTTTAGAGGCTGTGATAAAACACTTTTTGACAATTTAATCAATAACTCGCACATACTTTATACTGGATTTTAAATCTAACGAAACAACACTAAGACCTTGATTGGTATTGTATATAAGTGAGCATATAGGTTTTAGAAACCCAATCACGTTTTGTTTAAAAAGCATCTGAAAGAGCAAAAAGGAGTATAAAAGGCTTTTAAATGCTTCATAGCTCAATGCTCCTAAACAAAGCATTTCCCAAGCATAATGATTTTAAAGTTATTAAAATACAATTTTACCTTTATTAATCACCAATAGTTTACTATAAATTCTCAATAATTTTTTTGACCTAACCTTAAAGAAAAACCTACATTAGAAAAAACCTATATTTTTCATTTATTTTAATATTTGTAAGTTATTATTTCAGTTGATATTATGTTTATAAAATGTTTCAATTTATTTATAGTAAATGCTATATTTATATATTTAACAATGTCTAATTTTTTAATTTTATGTCTAAATGGTAACAGCTGTACCAATCACATATCACTATGTTAATACTATATAATAACATATAGCTTATGCAGCATACTGCTCTACTAGAAGTTGTAAAGCATAATTCTGACTTTTATTAAGTTCCGGTCAAAAGAAGCAACTAAAAAGTAATATGATTTTTTAGTCGAATAAAATGTTTGTTTTCTTGTTTGTTAAAAGAATCATTTTTTCTTTCTTTTTCTCTATGAGATGATTTTTTTTTTTTTTTGGTCATTGTTTTGATGAGTTAAAAAATGATTCTTTTAACAAACAATATGATCTCTAGTTAATACGCAGTGATCTACAAAATAAAATATAGAAGAATCACATAGAGATCTACAAACTTGTTAGGTATAAATTAATGGGAATTAAATTTCCTGCCAGCCTCGGACATGTGAAGTGTTTATGGGATATTTTGTTGTTGAATATGAGTAGTTTTTTGGTTGATAAAAACAACTGGTTACATTTTATTCAATCCATAATGCAAATCCAAATTGATATTTTCTTATATATTTATCGGTATTATAGTGACATGTTATCCTTCCAATTTGCACTACTACATATTTATCTTCTCTCTTGTTACTAGTTTACCAGAAATGGTAACACATCTCTTCTCACTTTTTCTTCGTCCATTTGTCATAATTTTCACGGTTGACAAATATAAAACAAAGTACAATTTTAGCATACTACAAATGTCCATTCTTAATCCTTTTAACAAAAAATAAGATAAGTTTCCTTTGTAGGTACAATACAACAAACATGGGAATCCACAAGAATCAAGCAAACCCCACAAGAGATGACTTCAGCAACAACAATCATATGTGACCGATCCCACACTAGTTACGATCTCTGCTCAATCAACGGCTCATGTAGTCTCGACCCCAAGACCGGAACGTTAACTCTCCTCATAGACTCAATATTCGCCACATCAACACAACCACTTGTCCAAAAGATCAGGCCATACCCAAGAAAAGCTGAAAAATGGATCATGCGTAGGATCAGAGAGCTAACACTCACTTCATCACGCACAATGGACCTTACCCGATCATGTGACATAACAAATGATTCACCGGCGATTGTGTTCAGTGCTGGAGGTTACACCGGAAACATTTATCACGATTTCATCGACGGTTTCATCCCGCTTTTCATCACGGCCAATACGGTATACCCTGGCCGCGATTTCGTCGTCGTGGTAGTGAATCCGAAGGAATGGTGGATGTCGAGGTACATCGATATTCTAGGTGCGTTTACCAAACACAAAACCATATTACTAGACAAAGAAAACGTTGCTACTACACATTGCTTCACTTCAGCCACTGTAGGCCTAATTTCACATGGGCCTATGACAGTAGACCCGACCCGAATACCCAACTCCAAATCGTTAGTGGATTTCCATAATCTCCTAGACAAAGCCTTGAACCCAAACCTATCTATTCTCAAAACTTCCAAGCCTCGTCTAATATTGGTCAGTAGATATGGCAACGTTGGTCGAGTGATATTAAACGAGAGAGAGATCAAAGAGATGCTTGAAGAAGTCGGATTCGAGGTTATACTATTCAGACCATCGAAAACGACGAGTTTGCGAGAAGCTTATAAACTTATAAAGTCGAGCCACGGAATGGTTGGCGTACATGGCGCGGCATTAACCCATTTCTTGTTTCTTCGACCCGGTTCAGTATTTGTTCAAGTTATTCCAGTTGGCCTAGGTTGGGTGGCTAAAACATGCTTTGAATCACCGGCTAAGGCAATGAAGTTGGAGTATACGGAGTATGGGGTAAACGTGGGAGAGAGCAGTTTGATAGAGAAGTATAACAAAGGTGATTTGGTTTTGAAAGATCCGATTGCTTATAGAGGAAAGAATTGGAATGTGACTAAAATGAACGTTTATTTAAAAGAACAAGATGTTAGATTAGATGTGAATAGGTTTAGGAGACATATGAATGAAGCATACGAAAAAGCTAAACTTTTTATGGGCATAAACGGTTGATTGACGTTTATTTCCATCCTATAATGATTTGTGAATTTTTATTTTATTTGGGTATGATGTTAAATTATTAAGAAAATTTCACCAAACACTCCCAATAAAAATTTTCTCTCACAGTTTGACAAAGTGAAAGATAGCTTCCACATATTAGCCACCTCTTAAAAATAGACAACTATATCCTTGTAAGTTGTAACTAGCCAATTCTAGTTCTGTTTTGTAACCCAACTGATACACTTGTACAAAATATTCATCTAATAATCATCTGATGCACTGTTCAATTAATTTAAAAGGTAAAAAAAAAGAAGAGAAAAGGTAAAAAAGAAAAGAAAATATATTTATATTAATTTTATTTTATTTTTGTTAATCAAATAAATGTGAATAAAATTAGAGTGAGATGATTAGTTAATTAAATTTTGTCACACAAACATACTAACTCTTTAGTAAAACACATATACATATATCTCGTAATGATCAATATTTATTTATTATATCTTTTTATGTGAATTACAATAATAATAAAAAGTCCTCTAAGTTGGTTTATTTACAAACTGTAAAACTGCCATTTCAAGTTTTATAGATTATACATTATTTCAGACTAAACTTTATTAAAAAAATTCAAAGGATTCAGAAAACTTTCTTCATTATTGTTGTGTACGTAGATTATGATATCTTCGATGCAACGTTGATGTCTATATTTTGTCTCTGCTAAGCATGTATTTGTCATGCATTTAGTTAGGATAACTAGTTGTTTTGCATAAATTTCTAGTCTCTTTTGTACATTTTGCATATTTAGGTAGTTCTTGCATCATCTTTGCATACATCGTGCATTTTGGAGTATTTCAGGTGTTTAGGAGACGTCGGAGTCCCAACGTTCGAGTCACCCACTCGAGCCACCACTGGATCCGTTCGAGTCGACGTCGTTCGAGCCAAAACCATCGCTGTTTGAGTCACCTAGGTCGAGCTACGATGACATTGCATTCCACTCGACGCACACAGACTCGATCACACATGCCACGAAGAAAGACGTTTGGTCTCACACGCTTGAGGGAATTCCCAAAACCGACTCCTTACCTTGTCGTTTTAAGTTGTAGGGTTTTCCATGTTGGACTACTATATATACATTTTGTTAAGTCTTTGCCGAGACATGACATCTTTTATCTCGCTTTTTCTTAAGGTTTTACCTAGCCACCAAAAACGCACTCCGATCTTGTATTCCAGATAGCTTTGATTTTATTGAGTTTTTGCATTGGATTTCTTCTACAAAGTTGTTCTTCTCATTTCTATTAATCTTACTATGTTTTCTGGGTTTGCATTTTTGGTGATGATTTCCGGATCTGAGTAGTGCTATAGTTCTTGGGGATGGGATAGACTAGGTGGAAGATCATATGATGTAGAATGTTTAAGCTTTGATTTGTATGATTCCCTTCTGGACTAGTGTTAGAAATGCTAGTTTCTCTCTGATCAATTGGAACTAGGTTTGAGACATTTCCACAGCCAAAAGGTGTTTGATGAAATGTCTGACCAACTAGTGCCAGAGACTTACGTTCCTAGCCTAAGAGATTAGTTGTCTAGGATGTTTGTTGACGTGAATGAACTTGTTTGTCATGCCTGCTTAACCATGTTTCTCTAGCGAGAGCTGGGTATGGAAGTGGTTGAGTCTGAGTAGCTTTTGCCAAGAGATTGGATTAGCTAAGTTGTGATGTTCATTGTGTAGGGATAGATTGCTTGTGACATGTTAAACACTCTGTAGACTAGGATACTCCACATAAATTACTCCCATCCTTAAGACTTCTTTCTTTCTGATTTTTATTACATCATGAACTGTTTCTGATCTTGCTATCTAATTCTTGCTTAGACTCGTAATATAGTTTCATTCATTTTTGCTTCCTGTCATACATTCTCGTTTCTAGTCCCTTAGCTCATTTCCGTTTTGCATTTTCATCACTTTAGGTTGTTAGACAAAAATACTCTCTTTAAATTGGCTTGCCTTGTGAAATCTTGATTGCATCTTGAGTGACTAACATCATCCCATTTGGATTGACACCTTAAATACTATAACTACATAAGGTTAATTGAACCTGCTAGGATAGACACACAAAAACCCTAGTATCAATTTGGCGTCGTTTCCGGGGAACATATGAAGATTGGCGAGCTGGAAAATGGATCGGAGAAGGTGTTCGTTGGTGAGTTCGCTCGAGGCTCGCTGAAGCACGACCTTGCATGGGTCTGGTGTCCTCGGGGACAGACCTAGGGATGGCGGTAGTGGATGTCGAGCAGCTGAACTTCCTCATGAAGTTAGTGAAGGTCTTGGTGAAACTGCTGAGCGCCTTGTCTCTTGCCTTCCCCCATCGCTAAAGCTTGTTGAGGCGATCATGAGCTGCTCTGACCCCTTTGGCCATTTGTGGTTCTGAGTATTCCTCAAAGTGGAACTGCTCATGGCGGTAATCAAACGTACATTTATTTGTTTCACTGGTGTTGTGTACATATATTGGAAAAGAGAAATTTGGTACACCGAATTATTTGTGTCATTGTTGTTGTGGACGTACACTATAAGTAAATTTGATGTTATGTACATCTATTTATTTTATTATTGGTGTGTACGTATATTTTATTTTTTTTGATATACGTGATGTACGTACATCAGAAACTTAAAGTATTTATTAAATACTAAGTGATAATTGATGTACGTGATGTAAGTACATCGGTTACTCAAGGGGAAGAAATGTAACTAGATAAGGTTTGTTTCTTTGTTTAAAGGATATAATTATCCAAAAATTGGCAAGTAGCTAATATGTGAACCCTAAACGTAAAATGTAACCACTTTGCGACTAATCCAAATTACAAAAGCTTTAATCCTAGTGGCACAATAGTTACTAAAAACGAACTCCTTAGCGACGACATAACGAGTCTTAACTTAGTCGCAATAATAAAAGAGTAATTTGCGACTCAACTACCACTACAATAAAACAGACTTCACAACCCTTTTGGGACTAATAAGTTGTCCGTAATCAGTCGCTAAACCCATACACTCCCAAAACCGTCGCAAGGATACAACTGTTATATATAGTCACAAAATTGTCCTTATGTAGATTTCGTTGCGGTTTAGTCAAAAATGTACAACTACCAATTCTTGTCACATATTTAACTCTAAGGGGGGGGGGGGGGGGGGTGTATTGAAACAATGATTTTGGAGGATTTGATGGGATTTTGAAAATTTTGAATTTTGATAGATTTTAGGGGAGTTGATATGATTTATGGTAAAATTCTTTCAAATCCCACCTAAAACCATGAGATTTGTATTTCTGTATTTTTAACTAAATAAATCCTCCAAAATCCTCCAGAATCCCTAAAACTTATTAAAATCCAAATCCACAAACTGTTTTGAATAACAGTGGATTTCAAAGTAGTTTTTTAAATCATCAGTTGAATAACATTGGATTTCATGAGACTTTTTAAAATTCATGATTGAATAACATATGATTTGTAACTTTTACACAAATCACTTAAAATGTCAAGTTCAATACACCCCCCTAATATACGACTATATCATGGAGTCTGCAATCCGTCGCAAATCAGCAACCTTGTTGCGACCTACATATTTTGCGACCGTTTTTTTTTTGTGACCATCGGAAATAGTCGCGAAGTAGTCGCATAACCCTTATTTGCTACTAATGAGCGACTATTATAGGAGTCGCAAATGGCCTGTTCTATGGTAGTGACATAATTTGTTTCCTTAATTTGTTTTGTTTTTTAATTTAATTTTGATTTATTTTTAATGAAATATTAGATAGAAGATTTTGATTGGTTGATAGGGGAGGAGGTGAATACAAGCGTACCTAAGTATTTTTCTATAAACATTACCTGAACAAAACAATACAGGATAGTCATAAAAACAAAACATATAATAAATTATCCTATCTAAATTACATGAATCTAAGAAAAAATTCGAATCAAATCCGACTCAAATCTTGAATGCCCATCCCTAGGTAAACTAGGATAAAAAATAAATTCGCTTCTAAATTGTACCTAAATTTTTTGGATTTTTGGATTGTATTTTTATAAAGATACATTGGTGCAAACATATTTTAAAAGGTAAATATACAAATTACTTAACTATTTACGTACACGCAAACACAAAAATTATTACCGTATACATACACATGAGTAAATGATAAATATTAATTTTGAATAATATTAAAAAACAAGTTAGAACATAAATTATAATTCAATGTAAAAAACAAATTAGAAAATAGATCTTAAAAGATAGAAAATGGATCTTAAAAAATAGAAAAATGATTTATAATTATAATTACAAAAATAAAAAATAGTCATCAAATTGAATAAAGAGAGAAAAATGAAAAAAAAAAATAAGGAAGAATAATAGTAAACTAATCTTAATTATCTAACACATTTATTTTTCTCAGTAACATCAGTGTCATCTTCTATTGGACCCCCAAGGCATCTCTATTTCATTATTCAATCGGATTAGTCGCGTTGAAACTAAGCTTTTGCACTTTTTTTTTTTTGTACCTTCGAAGTTTGAACCATAATATCATTAATCAAAATTAGGATCTTATAATACATTCCATTTATAATACATTCCATTTTTTTCAAATAATGAAGATTTCAAAGAAAAAACCATAAAATAATTTTATTTTAGTAATTTCAAAATTAATTAGACGGTTAGAGAGTCTTCATCATTGTTTAAACAATTTTATTAATTTGAACTTTAGCCATCAATGCGGAAAATACAAAAAGTAGATGTGTTAAATTACTGAAACACCCTCGGTTCAATATGTATTTTCTTTGAGCTATTTTTGGCCAATGGAGAAAGAATTTGAGAGTCGCCGCAGCTATCACTCTGCTCTGTCACTTTGTCTTTTTACCTCTCAGAGATACTCAGAGAGAGAGAGAGAGAGAGAGAGTAAGGAAATGGAGAAGGCGTTAACGAAAGTGACGAGCTTTAAAGTGGGAGGTTCATGGATCTCCAAGAAAGCTAAAGAAGAGCTCGCAAACATCACCAGTGACCTCACTGTGAGTGCTCCTTCAATAGGGAATCTTCTTCTTTCTTTGTGCGTGATGTTGATTTTGTTTCTTTTCGTTTCCTTTCTGGGTTCTTGCATGCGATTCTTGTTTGAATTTAGATTGTTTTAGTGTAATGTTGTTTGATTAAAAAGGCGATTCTTTTAGTTAAATCTGGTGTCGTTGATGTTTCTAAAATTGTACAAGAAGAATCATAGATCTAGGAAGATCTTAGATGGGTTTTGCCAATTGAAGATGGAAATTACTCAAGATCATTAGAATTGTTGAAACCCATCTAGGAAGATCTTAGATGGGTTTTGTAATTCTGACTTTTTAAGTCATTGTTGACTAGAAAGAGGATTCTTGTTTTGGTAATAATGTGTTACATGTGCTTGCCTTTTGAGCTAAGAGCTCTACACCGACAAGGCAAGAAACCCAAATTCTACTCGATTTTGTGTTATCTATTGAGTTTGTTTTAGTTGTGCTAAGATATGAATTCTAGGACCATTCTTCAAACACTTTGTCTTTCCTTTTGTCTCATTGATTCAGTACAATGATTGTTTTCATAGGCTTTTGCTATTTGTTCAATCATTGTGTTGATACTTGATAGGATTTACATTGCTTTGCTTCAAATGGTAATATAATGTTCATTTTCTTTTCCAGACTTTCTCCACTACTGTTGAAGAGAAGGCAAAATGGGTTTTCAACAAGCTTAAAGGTATTATTAGCATACACCAATTTAGCTACCATAGTTTCAAAATCAAAGATGCTAAAGTTCCTAACTTGCTAATCTGTTTTCTGTGTTTCTCTCTTTAAAACAGGAAAACCACTGAAAAGCTTACCAGATCTTCTCAAAGAATACAACTTACCACCAGGACTATTCCCAGAAAACATAATCTGCTACGAATTCGATGAGACCAAGAACAAGCTCACTGTCTTTTTCTCTTCACCGTGTGAAGTCACATTCAAAGACGGATCAGCGATAAGGTACGCAACACGCGTGAAAGGTATTCTGCTTAGAGGGAAACTGATGGGTGTGGAAGGAATGAAGACAAAAGTGTTGGTTTGGGTTAAAGTCACAACAATCTCAGTTGAGAGCTCCAAGTCTGACAAGCTCTGGTTTACTGCTGGTGTTAAGAAATCTCGATCCAAGAACGTCTACGACACGCCTCAAGATGCTATCAAAGTCGTTGGAGAGTTCTAAGGATATTTTCTTGAATGGTTATTATTATCATATTTGATTCATGAATTTTATTTGGGATTATATTTGCATTGTGGGAAGAGGTATATTCAAAGGCAATGTGTTTATATAACTCTCGTTGTCCTCCTTTATTCAAGCAATCACAAATATAGTACCACAGAATACTAATTCTGGTTTCTTGAATTGGTAAGAAGGCTCTACATGTCAACTGTAAAGACTATGAGCTGATTGACATTTCTGAAGATGGATTTGTTTGTGTTCTTGCTTGATCCTGTTGAAAGATTTTGCTTGTATCAACAACAATGGGTCTCAAGATATCATCACCATGGTCCATGGCCTAAGTAAATACGTGGAGGTCACTATTTTATGAACCTTTCAAGTAAATTTATGTGATGGTCTTCCTCTTCTTCTTTTTGGCCACCTACCTAGATAGATTGAGAGGACCGAAACCTAAACAAAATTTGTTGCTCATTTACTCAAGAATTCTGTTAATTAGCCGAAAAAAAAAAAAAAAATTGGATCATATGATTTACACCAATGATGTTTTAAAGAAAAGTTTGGATCCGAGTCTTAAAAACAAAAAATGTCCTTTAAGTGATCTTACTTACCAAACTCAAACTTTACAATTGCCTTTTTTTAGCATTTATGGTCGGCTCAATATAAAAAACTCACACAAAATCATATCTCCTTCAATAGTAGAAATGTGATAAGCTATTGAAACTTAAAATCAGTCTCAAAATATGTTTTGTACCAACAATATGTTTTGGCACTTTTACACGATTTACTTCTTACGTATATCATCAGTCTCTTCGTTTATATTCGATTCTTATTTGTTTCCGTTTCCATGTTTGTTGTAATTAGAAATGTTACATCTCCAAGTCGATGTGATAAGTGGAAGACGCGACTCGTTGGGGCAATGAATGAAAAGGGCTCCACGGTCGGGTCCTACAGATATTAAGGATGTGTTGTCTCTTTGGCCCGTTTTCAAAGCTACTTGGGCCCTCCAAATAGTCAAGTTGTTCTGTTTTTTTTTTTGTTTGCTGCCACCTAAAATTTAACTCCCATCTCTCACTTTATTTATTTATTTTTTTTTTTTTGGCTTAAACAGTCAACTTTTCATTAACTAAGATCATACAACCAAATCAAGGCAAATACATTCACCACTAAAGATTTGGACCAAATGCAATGGTTGATCAAGTACAATCCTGGAACACTAGCGGATCTAACGCTACATAATCAAAAACCATTACATTTTTTAACCATGACGAGATAGACAACACACCACGACTCAGAGTGAAGTCATCTCTTAAACCACCTAAATTAACCTAATGACACGAAAACAAATACTAACACAGAGAATACCAAAACTAATACTGAAAAAAACAAATCCCAGCCATAAGAACCTCTGGATCGACATGTAGAACTTTTCCCAATAGCTTCAACACCTGAAGGCGCATCATCATAAGAGCTTCGTCGTTCTGGCTTTCACTGTTCCGGTCCTAAACCTAAAAACGGACAATACATCCGACTGACCCGACCAAGAATCGTGAGACAAAACCGACGAACTAGATGCATCTCCGATCTAACCATATAATAACCAAATTTTCTCAAGATTAAAAATTGGAACACATAATAGCAGATCATCACCTCGCAGTGCAAGATTGAAGAGCTAAATCACTTCCGTCGGAGGCACACACCTTGGTCGGACTGAAACCAAACAAACCGCTCCTTGCTACAAGACACCGCCGTGGCTGGAATGAGAGGTAAGATCTGAATAAGAACCCAAACCCGACCGCAGAAGCTTGCCGAAGAGAAGCTTCATCTCTCATTGCTCACCGAAGCCAACAAACCGCCGGAGACAAATCCGCCGGAAACAATCGTAGTCGCCAACCCAGATTCGCCAGATCTGGCCATAGAATCGACTCTGTCCTTCAATGTCGCACCAGAGCCTTCACCAGCAACCACTACCTGACGGAGACTTCGCTTCACGCGCCGAGATATCACCGGAACCACCACCATCGAGAGTCACCAAACCGCTGGCGAAAGGAAGACAAGGAACGGGAGAAGACAACTAAGAGACTACAAGAATGAAAACCAAAGGACGGAGCCCTCTCCGGCGCCAGAAGGGCAACCGGAGAAGCAGAGCTAGCAAACCGGCGACGACTCTCTCTCTCTATTTTAAACGTTTTTAATTTTCAGTCCTTTTAGAAACCAAAACCTTCACCGGTTTTCCTTTTTTTGTTTTTTACAAATCCGCTTTTCACTTTATCTCTTAACCCTCACGTTTCCTCTTCTTTCACCATTTTACCCAAGAAGAATAATTATTATTTACCAAATCGATTTCATCAAACAATGAGCTGCATAAAACCATAACGACAAAACTCATAAATCATTAATGTATCTGTTTATGATATAAGCTTAACTTAAATTATGAACATACGCTTGTTCGGTAGCAGCTAGGATTAGGCGGCTTAATCGATTCCACCATAACTTCCGGGCTCATAAAGTGTGTACACGTGGCGTAATCGGATTAGTAGAACGTGGTGAAGACAATTAATTCAAAGCTGGTTAATAAAACCCGTCGAGTCGTGCTTAAGAGCTGCTGGTTGACTTGCGAGACACATACACACTCGTTGTCTTTAAAGGGACAGAACAGTTGTTTTATTTTTTATACATGGACCGACACCCTTTTTCTAAATAAACTCCCTTTTCTCTTATTAGCCAATCATATCTCAACGATTACTACAAAAATAAACAAAAGAATATAATAATTTCACACATAATGAATAGATAAATACGTAAATTATAAAAAGGGAAAATCTGTTTAGATCCTTGTCTTCAATAAACAAATCTGTAACTTTTGTTTTTTGTTTTTGTTTATATACATCCACAGTATTAAACAGCTTGTGCATATATATATTGGTTAAAGAAGTTTTGTAAAATGAAGTGGTAAAGACTTTCTATATTAAAAAATCAAAAAAAAATTCATCTTTTATTTTTACAAATAATTTTTTTTTGGTAGAAATTTTTACAAATAATGTGATAATCACGTAAAAAATTATACTGTGTTATTTGTTAAAAATGTACAAAAATTCAATAGATCATTTATTTCAGATTGTGTCACCGTGTTATTTTATAAATAGATCTCCATATTTTATCAATCTAGCTGATTAACCAAATGTATTAGTCAACCAAAAAAAATCAATTTCGTGTAATGTAAATTGTAATTTATATATCAAAAATCTTAATTTGACTCTTGCTTGTTGTAGTAATTTTTTTTTTTTGGGAAAAATTCGAGTAAGTTATAATATTTCACTTCTTTCATAAACGAAACATTTGAATTATAATTGTTCTCGAATTATTGAAACAATAATAAATAAATCATTACAAAAAATAAGTAATAGATAAAAAAAAATGAGAAAGACAGAGAGTTTACTCTCTTTTGTATCTGCACCGCAGACTTTATCCTGCAACCAATTTTTTTTTTTAAACTAATATTTTTCGAGATCTGCTTGAGGAGGAGACACAAGAAAATCACAAAAATCTCTCCCATTAAAAAGACTGCAGAAGAGAAATAATTATTATAAAAAAAAAAAAACAAAGCGAAAGAGAGAAGAAACACGACACGAATTTTGTATAATTTAAGATTTAAAAAAAGTTATAAAAAAAAGAGAGAAAAGAAATATCTTTTTTTGTGAGTTGGGTTTTTTTTGTTCAGTTTCTCAAAATCGGAATCGATGGCGGAGAAGAAGGAAGACCAAGAACAACAACCGTCGAAGCTACTAAAACCATCCACCGGACGGCCAACGATTTCACTCCCTCCTCGACCCTTTGGTGAAATGTTTTTTAGCGGGGGCGTTGGGTTTAGTCCTGGTCCCATGACTCTCGTCTCTAATTTGTTCTCTGATCCTGATGAGTTGAAGTCTTTCTCTCAGCTTTTAGCTGGAGCTATGGCTTCTCCGGCTGCTGCTGCTGTTGCCGCCGCTGCTGTTGTTGCTACTGCTCATCATCAGACACCTGTGAGCTCTGTCGGTGAAGGCGGCGGTGGGGATGATGTTGACCCGAGGTTTAAACAGAAAAGACCAACGGGATTGATGATTACACAACCGCCGGGGATGTTTACTGTACCGCCGGGATTAAGTCCGGCGACTCTTTTGGATTCTCCGAGCTTCTTTGGTCTTTTTTCACCTCTTCAGGTGTGTGAGATTCGTTAATAACAAAAATCAAAGTTTTTTTTTTTTTTAAAGTTCTGTTTTTGGTAAATAAAAGTGAAGAACTTTATGTGATTTTTGGATTTTTTGTTGCTATTTTCAAGTTTTTTGTTTTCATTCGGTTTATAGATGTAAATCCAAATTATTTTACTGGATAATGTTCTTCATTTTAGGCCAAAATTGGGAAAATTTGACTATGAGAAATTAGGGATGCTTTTTTTGGGTATCTGAATCTTTGAATGAAGGAACTTTAGAATAGATATGTATATATTTGTTTGACCAAAAAAAAGATATGTATATATTTTAGAAAGCAGGAAACTTTCAGACAAAGAACATCATTAGTAACTATTCTCTCTGACCTTCTCTATTCCAAATCTTGAATCTTTAAATCATTTAAGTATGTACTTGAAATTTGTTTTGACTTGTTTTGTATCTTTGGGGTATTGTAGGGAGCATTTGGTATGACACACCAACAAGCTTTAGCACAAGTCACTGCACAAGCTGTTCAAGGCAATAATTATGTTCATATGCAGCAATCACAACAATCTGAGTATCCTTCCTCTACACAACAACTACAACAACAAGCTTCACTGATTGAGATTCCAACATTTTCTACTGAGCATCGATCCCAGATTCCCTCGCCGCCGGTTCAAGATTCATCGCAGCAGGGTCAGAGAGAAACTTCGGATATATCAGTCTCTGAGCATCGGTCACAGCCTCAAAATGCTGACAAACCAGCTGATGATGGATACAACTGGAGGAAATACGGGCAGAAGCAAGTGAAAGGGAGTGATTTTCCTCGGAGTTACTACAAATGTACGCATCAAGCGTGTCCTGTCAAGAAGAAAGTGGAGAGGTCTCTCGATGGACAAGTGACAGAGATCATCTACAAGGGTCAGCACAGTCATGAACCTCCTCAAAAGCGCGGCAACAATAACGGGAGTTCTAAAAATTCTGATGTTGCAACTCAGTTTCAAACCAGTAACAGCAGTCTCAACAAGACTAAGAGGGACCAAGAAACAAGCCAAGTTACGACAACAGAACAGATGTCTGAAGCAAGTGATGGTGAGGAGGTTGGTAATGCAGAGACTAGTGTGGGAGAAAAACACGTGGATGAGCCTGATCCCAAGAGAAGGTAAAGAAAGAAACTTTGAAGAGATTTGACTGTTCCTCTTTCGTTCATCTCTTATGAGTGTATTGGTGTTTCTGATGAGATTAAGACAATCTTTAAATGTTGCAGAAATACAGAAGTTCGGGTTTCAGAACCAGTTGCTTCATCGCACAAAACTGTGACAGAGCCTAGGATTATTGTCCAAACAACGAGTGAAGTTGATCTCTTAGATGATGGATATAGGTGGCGCAAGTATGGTCAGAAAGTAGTCAAAGGAAATCCTTATCCAAGGTTACAACAAAAACCGGTCATCTAGTTTAAAGTTATATATATTCATCGGTCTTTTTTCCTTAATGAATGCTCTTTGATCTAATTCACAGGAGCTACTATAAGTGTACAACACCGGCTTGTGGAGTAAGGAAACATGTAGAGAGAGCAGCAAATGACCCGAAAGCTGTTGTAACAACCTATGAAGGGAAACATAACCACGACGTTCCTGCTGCTAGAACCAGCAGCCATCAGTTAAGACCAAACAATCAACACAACAACTCAACGGGTAACTATAATCAACAACAGCCTGTTGCGCGTTTAAGGCTTAAAGAAGAGATATAGAAGAAGCATAAGAAGGCGCTTGAGCTTCTGTGAGTTTAATGAATCATCTTTTTTTTGGATAATGAACCTGTTGTGTTACATGTTTACTCAAATTACCACAGGTCTCCATGGACAGAAACTCTGATATTACAGGTCTAAAGGTTTGTTCTTTTATTTCATGTTGGAATCTTTTGTGTAATCGTAGAAGCTTTTAGGAGGTAATGTAAAAACCAGATTCAGGATTCTGGTCTTATGTGAATTCTTTTGTACATGGGGAAAACAAAAATTACAGAGATCCTTTTTTTGTTCTTGTTGTAATAGATTAAATTTGTGGATTAAATGTTTGTTTTCTTAGTACTTATAATAACAATGTCTCTATACAAATGAAATCTCACACTGAAGATTAATGCTTCTAGAGAGATTCTGAGTGATCTAAGTTAACCCTTACCTAAAAATCTGACAATTCAGAATAAAAATCTTGATTCGGATTAACCAGTTTGGATCATTCAGAGACATTACAAAAGTTTTGAAGTCACAAGAACAGTAAATGTATATGCAAAAAGTTACACAACATGCTTTTATCATACAAAAAGACTAGATTTTTCAAACACTACCTTAAACACGCAAAAACAAACAGAAACCTTTACTTCATCATCATACATCATCAGATGTTGTTGTAAGCTACAGAGACCAAGTGAGGAACTTTACCCTCATCAAAAGGCAAACTCACATACTCTCGCGCAAACTCTTCAGCTATCTCCCAAGCAAGCTCACCATGAACAGCTTTACAATACATATACATCACAGTAGTCGCAGCAAGATTATACAGCATCAACAGCGTCAAAACAGCAGACGTGATCACAATCTGCAGCACAAAGAAAGCATTCGGCCACAACTTCCCACCATCATCGTCGAGCTGAGCCGAGGCAGCTACGGTACTGATCCAGACTAGAACCGACTCCGTTGTAGCAAAGAAGAAGATAATAGACAAAGAAACACTTTTCATTCCTTTAACCAAGCTTTTACTTCTCTTCAATGGAGCTAACCCCCAAGCTGACTCAACAACAACAACAACCCAAGCAAGAATCCAATCCACATAGAGCTTAACCACAGCTAGAATCGAGATAACCGTTACTACCATAGTGACAGCTTGGAAATACGGAGAAGCGTAATCGAATTCCTTATTCAACAAGAAAGCTGGAAACCCTAGAATTAGAAAAAGCCCCAAAACGATGAAATTGGATGAAATCAAAGTAGCGAGGAGTGGTAAAAACGAGGCGAAGCTCGATTTAACGGCGGAGATAAATCTCACAGGTCTACCGTAGAATCCTTGGAAAACACTGTAAGCGATTGATCCAATAGCTAAGAGATTGAAGACGGTGACAACAACGATGTAAGCGATTAGAAGCAAGACCGTCGTTTTGGTATCGACGACGACGACATCAGAATCATGGAGTCCGCGGAGGAGAGAGACGCTGTTGTGAGAAGCGGAGGATTGATCGGTGATGAGGCGGAAGACGGAAGGGTAAACTGTGACGGAGAAGCAGAGAGGAAGGAGGAAGAGGACGGAGAGAGCTAAGAAGTGGCGTGAGTGAGCGTTGATGATTCGTTTTGATTCTGATAAGACTACCCATAGATTCACCGGAGATGGGGATAGAGATGGAGATGGAGTCGCCATTGAAGACGCAAAGTTTAGTTAGTAGAAGAATCAATCGAGAGGTTCATGACGAAGACTTTGCTTCAAGATAATTGTTGGACGGGTAGGGTAGACTTGGGTCAAATCGGGTCGGATAGGGTCGAATTGGGTCAACTCGGGTCGGGTAAGGTCAATTAAACAGGGATGAATCCATCTTATTCACACCTCTTAACTAACCAATCAAAATTAGCCTTTTCAATGTGCTGTTATTAAATTTGATACCGTAAAAAAAAAACTCGTTTCTAATTTACATCGTTTCTAATTATATAATATTAGATATGGTCCGCGTAATAATGCGGGTAAAATTTTTAAAAAATTATTGAGAATAATTAAGTAGCAATAGACATGTTTTTAGATTTTATTTTGTAACATTTTAATATTGAATATGAACTTTTCATATTTTTTTTTAATTCTCTCTCAGTTCTATTATATAAGAGTTTGAAGGCTTTTTACATTATTTTATAATATTTTCTCAAATTTTGTATGTATAGTTTTCTTTTAATTTGTTTTAATAATTTAATTCCGGAAATTAGGTTATATTTGTTTTATTATTTTATTTAGTTGGTACAGTAAATAGTGAACCGAGCAAAACCGATGTTTGTGGGTAATTAGGTGGAAACTATGTTTTAAAGGAGATCTAGATCTTTAACTATGGAGTCTGAGAGATATAGATTGAGAAAATATTTTTCTCGGAGATATATAGCACACAGTAATAGATTGAGCTCTATCTGGCTTGATATGATATTTTCTTGGAGAAATATATCGTTTTCCGTATATTTTCTTATTGGTTGAAGTTTTATAAATGACATAATATTTATTGTTATTATTTTTTCCACAGTATTTATTGTTTATTAATCTTTGTGTTTTTATCCAAAAACTCTTATAAGACATGGAGTACCATTTAAATATCTATAATATCGTAATAAACAATATTTTAAGTTTAATTATACGTTTCATCTTAATGTATAAAACTAAATATTTTATATCAAACATAATTAATAAATCATATCAAGTCTATATCTTAGTAAGAATTGAAAATACAAATAAAAATTAACAAAATATAATTCGCAATAAAACTGAATCAACATATTTAAGATATATTTGTTATGTTGTTATCTCATAAGTACTAATTTTAACTCATTTCATAATCAATTTTAAATAAGTGAAAGTTATAAAATAAAAACATATATAAAGATATATAGACATTAGCATCAAATTAGTGAAGATTCATTCCTACAAATTAGACTATATTTCGTATTATCTTATGTTTTAATATATGCATTACAAAAATACATGTGTTCAAATTATAAAATCAAACATAAAAAATATGAATAATATTCTTGAATCAATTTTTTAAAAATGATACATATTAATATTTGAAACTTTTTTAATCAAAAATAAATTTCATCGTTAGACTCTCAGTTTAGTAATCACATTTAACTATCTATTTAATCGTAAAACCATAATTCACTTCTTCATGTATTAGAGTTCAAATTTTCATTAAAAAAAAACTAATATGAGCATCATATGAGATAATATGTATATTGGTTAGTATTTTAAATTTAACAATAAACAATCAGTTAACATCCACAAAAAATTAGGAAATCCAAATTCTAACATCCACACATTGTCTCTTTGATGTTCATGATTTTCTATCGTATTCAAGGTTTTGATTTGATATGGGATACCACTTAGTATATATCTTTATATAATAAGACATATGCTTAATTTTTTTGTAGTGATAGGTAAATTATTCCTCTTTGTTTTTGATAAATGGTAAATATTTTTAAAACTGTTTTTGTTTCTAGAAAACGTGGCCAATATCACGTAGAATAGTAAAAATCAATCTTACAACAAATATTTTGTTTCTAGAAAATGTGGCCAATATCACGTAGAATAGTAAAAATCAATCTTACAACAAATATTCAGTCTCACATAGAACAGTTAAAATTAAATAATTGACATATTCAGTACGTTGATAATATTTGGTCTAATATTCACGCACGTTTATTTTTTTGTTAATTTTTGACACATGTCAACATCTGAATGATACAATTGACACGTGTCACAATCTTGTTAATTAGTAATTTTGTCATCAAGGTTTATATAATAAGATACGATAATAGATATATACAAAGAGTGAAAAAATACATGATAAGTGTTTAGGGCATCTGCATTGGGAGAACTGTTTTAGGTGTTCTTAGAGTAAAATTATTATTAAGATATTGTAAGATCGTTAGTTTAGATCATTTGTTTAAGAAGTTGGTTATTGGGAGAACATGTTTAAGATCATAAAATTTAATAATATAATAATCTAAAACATATTAAAGTTTTAAAAACTTTAAAAAATAACATTTAAATTCCAAACTTAAAAAACTTATGCTTAAATTCGAAATACAATACCAAATTTTCATGAAACAAACAAAATATTAAAGATCAAATAAATAAAAACAAACAAACATATTACTTAATTAAAACACACAAACATTTTATTTAATTAATACATAGATTAATGTCCAAATTTATTACATATATTCTCAATCAAATCCTCTTTTAATTTGTGATGTGCTTTTCTATTACGAATTCTTGTATGACCATCACCTAAACCCTCAAGATTTGAAGCAATATTTACTGAAAACGTAAGATCCGGAGTAGATCCGGTTCCATCTTCTTGTTGGAATTCTTGTTCGTCATAGAGTGTGTATGAATCTCGTTCATCTTCGACAATCATATTATGGAGTATGAGACATGCTCTCATAATATATGCAATTTTACCCTTCGCCCATAAAAGAGATGGAATTTTAATCAGGGTGAATCTAGATTGTAGGACTCCAAATGCCGTTCAACATCTTTTCATGCACCTTCTTGACGTTCTGCAAACAAACAATGTTTCGGGTGTTGTGGTTGTGAGATGGATTTAACAAATGTCGCCCATTCGGGGTAAATACCATCTGTTAGATAGTAAGCCAAATTATACTCCCTTCCGTTGACATAGTACGTAACTTCGGGAGCCCGACAATAAATAATGTCATTAAATACTGGTGATTGATCAAGAACATTTAAATCGATACAAGTACCTGGAGCTCCAAAAAATGCGTGCCATATACAGAGATCTTGTGAAGCTACCGCCTCCAAAACAATTGTTGGTTTACTGGTGCCTCGTGAATACATTCCTTTCCAAGCGGTTGGACAATTTTTCCACTTCCAATGCATACAGTTGATGCTTCCAACCATCCCCTGAAAAACCCGCTGTTCTTCATAAAAAAGTACCCTTTGAAGATCCTCTGGTGTGGGTCGGCGTAGGTATTCAGTGCCAAACAAGTCAACTATTCCGACGACGAAATGTCCCAAACATTTACGAGCAGTCGATTCAGCAAGATGTATATATTCTTCAACCGAGTCCGACCCAGTACCATATGCTAATAGTCGAATTGCTGCAGTACATTGTTAACACGCCAACCCTTTATATATATGTCGTTTATATTGTTTTGTATAGTATTAGAACTTTCCTTATTTGAACTTCTTGTATGCATATATATAGAATGTAACTAGGTCAATGATAATCTAAGGAATGAGAAACACTCCTTCTCCTATTCTCATCTAGCCGCCTCTCTATTCTCTCCCTATACTCTCATCTTCTTCTTCTCGAATTCTCACTCACTCTCTTCATTCTCACTTGTGATTAATTCTTACATGGTATTAGAGCAGTAACGCTCCTATTATACAAAATCTTAGTCTATTTTTATTCCGCAACCAGATTCAAATCTAAGATCTATCATGGATCTGAACAAAGCATTAATAATTCCGGTTACACTCAAGGGTGGAAACTACTTGCTATGGGCAAGAACCACAAAGACTGCGTTGTGTGGTCGTGGGCTTTGGAAGCACATCGAGAAGGATGAAGCTACAAAGGAGATCACGACTCTAGAGAAAGGAAAAGAGATCGTGGATTGTGATAGTGACAAATGGTTCCAAGAGGATCAAAGTGTTCTAGCGTTTATTCAAAACTCCTTGGATGCCCCAATCCTGGAGTCGTATTCTTACTGTGAGACGGCTAAGGATCTGTGGGATACCTTGAAGAATGTGTATGGGAATGTCTCAAACCTCAGCCTTGTTTTTGAGGTGAAGAGAGCCATCAACAATCTCAATCAAGAAGAAATGGAGTTCACCAAACATTTTGGGAAGTTCAGATCACTTTGGGCAGAGTTGGAGATGTTAAGACCAAACTCGGTAGATCCAGTGATCTTAACTGAACGTCGTGAGCAAGATAGAGTGTTTAGTCTCCTCTTGACAATAAACCCCTCATACAATGATCTCATCAAACACATCCTCCGTTCAGATAAACTCCCAAGTCTTGATGAGGTATGTAATCAAATTCAAAAAGAGCAGGGCTCGATTGGTCTCTTTGGAGCTAAAGGAGATCTTATCACTGCTAACAAAGGAGAGGTTGCTGTAGCAAACAAGGGGTAATACAAAAAAGATGGGAAGAACCGTGTCATATGTGATCATTGCAAGAAGCCGGGCCATTTCAAAGATAAATGCTGGAACCTTCATCCTCATCTCCGACCAAGAAGTGTCAATCCGAAAGCAAACCAAGCATGTGCCTATGGTGAAGGTCAAGCTCAGGTGACGACTCACACCACTGAAGGTAATGGAGCAGCACTAACAGCTTCCTCGGAGCTGGTGAGGAGGTCCGACCTTGATGCTCTCATAAAGGCTCTAAAAGAGTCTTCTGGTAATGCTATCTCACCCTTAATACTATAAAACCTCTTATTGTGGATTCTGGAGCTTCTCACCATATGATTAGTTACTCTAAGCTAATTAGTGATATTAAACCGACTTTAGGGAATGTGATCATAGCAAATGGAGATAAGATACCGATTAAGGAAGTTGGAAATTTAAATCTGTTTGATAGAATATCTAAAGCGTTTTATATGCCTAGTTTCACATCAAATTTATTATCTGTTAAGAAGGTGACTAATGATCTTAATTGTTATGCAATTTTTGGTCCTAATGATGTATTTTTTCAGGATATTTGATAGTAGGGTTTTCACCCAAGGTATCAATTCCCTATGCAGTTGTAGTACAAAGGGTTATCAATCCAAATGGTTGTCTATTGCTAGCAGGAAGGATATAATCAGGACAATACAAGTCAAGCCAAGCAAATAGGGTTTTTGTTCTAACAGTCCTAAAATAAATAAAAGAAAGGAATATAAACAAAGAAACCACACGACCTAAGCACTCGATGCAAGCAGTTGAGTACAGGATCGAGTGGGGTGATCGAGTAAGCAAATGAGATATGAACAGCTCGAGGTATTACTCGATGCAGGTTATCGTGTACCTGATCGGGTAAGTGGTCGAGTAAGTAAAGAAAATGTAAACAAATAAAATACGAAAGCTCCTAAGGATGGGGTAATCGAATCCTAAGTATTCTAGACCAGTACAGATGTCTTACATGCCTTAAGCAATTATTTCCTAGACAATGAATCTCTAAAACCTTGTCACCACACTCTCGCACTAGCAACAATCAACCTTGATCACTTACCACACTCTCGCACTAGAAATATGAACAAGCATGCATTAAGAACGATTCATTATTGTTAGTAAACTCAAACTCATATAATCCCTTACTCAGAGTCAAGTAAACCTCTAGCATTGGCTAATTCACGCATCTCATCTACACCTCTCGATCGCTGAAACGCCCTAGATCTAATCTCAACCTCTCGGTCTGTTGACAACATTATGAACACCAACCTAGAAGGAAATCTATCAATCATTTACAATCAAACTAAGGCATCCTAACCGATCAAGAACACAAAATCATCTATCCCACCCCTAGAAACTTTACTACACTACTCGGACATGATAACAAGGAACAAAATAACGAAAATGAATGAAACTTGCATTGTATTAAAAGATAGAGTAGAGTAGAAAGAGTATAAGATAGAAATCTAAAAAAACTATAAAAACTATGAAATAAAAATGCAAAACGAAAAGGAAAATGTTTGAGTCGCTCAGTTCTCTCACAGAAGCTCTCGCTCTCTGGTTTGAGGGTCTGCGGCGTGCTCTCTTGCGAGCTGGGAGAGGAGGGGTTTATATATGGAAACCCTTTTGACCTAGCTTCCCAGACCTGCCCGACGGTCTACTCGATGGGGTACACAAGGGTGAAGTCGGGTTACTCCTCGGGTGGATCTTCGGGTTTTTCTTCATGCTCTCGGATCCTCCTCGATCATGTTGGGGTTCGGACTTGTTCTTGCAGCTCGATGGCTCCTTCGGGTACATGCTCGGATTGTCCTTGTTTTTCCCCATTTTTAGCTCTTTAGCACATGTTTTCATCCAAAATATGCAAATGCAGAAATGCAACACCCTAAATGGTCTAAAAGTGAATTCCTACAGTTAATGACCTAAAAATGCTAAGTTAGAGGTATGAACAATGCAAAATGTGGACAAAAAAAGGATGCTAAAAACATATAAATTAGAGAGTTATCAATATTGAAACAAGTAAAGTTCTCGGCAAAGGAAGCACTAAAGATGATCTTTATGTGCTTGAGGATTCGAATCTCACCACTGCTTTATCTTCTTGTTTTAAATCAATAATCGATGAGACAAATTGTTCAATTTGGCATGCTAGACTTGGTCATCCACATTTTCGTGCATTACAACTAGCTTTACCTAGTTTTTCTTTTAAAAATAATGAATGTGAAGCTTGCATTCTTGGTAAACATTGCAAAACAGTTTTTCCCAACTCTTCTACTATATATGAGCATTGTTTTGATTTAATTCATTCTGATGTTTGGACATTCCCATGCTTGTCTCGTGAAAATCAGAAATATTTTGTTACTTTCATTGATCAAAAATCAAAATATACTTGGTTAAACTTGCTTCCATCTAAGGATAGAGTTCTTGAGGCTTTTCTAAACTTCCAGAATTATGTGACTAACCAATTTAATGCTAAGATAAAGATCTTGAGATCAGATAATGGTGGGGAGTACACAAGTCATATGTACAAACAACATCTAGCCAAACATGGGATTGTACACCAAACAAGTTGTCCTTACACGCCACAAAAAAATGATGTAGCTGAAAGGAAGAATAGACACCTTATGGAGCTTGTCCGGTCCATGATGTTCCACTCAAATGTACCAAAGAAGTTCTGGGGAGATGCAGTTGTTACGGCTTGCTATCTAATCAATCGAACTCCAACAAAAATACTGGGTGATATCTCTCCATTTGAAGTGCTTAACAAAATTAAACCATCTATTAATCACTTACGTGTGTTTGGCTGTATATGTTATGTCCTAAAACCAGGTGAGCAACGTGATAAACTCGATGCTAAGAGTGTCAAAGCATGTTCATTGGATATTTAACTACACAAAAGGGATATAAATGCTATGAACCAGAAACTAGAAGAGTCTTGGTGTCAAGGGATGTAAAATTCTTAGAATCCAAGGGGTTCTATGATAAAAAGAATTGGGACGACTTGAAAGATCTCTCCTGTTCACAATCCGACAAAGCAAACAATCTTCGAATTCTGCTAGAGAGGCTAGGGGTTACAAATAATCAGCCTTCACCATCACCTTCTGTTCATGATCAACCTCCACCATCACCTTCGGTCAACACACCACCAATTGCATCTGAGAATGTACCGATTGAAATAAATAGTCCGGATTCAGCAAGTGAAGACGTGAGCACTTCACCAGTGGAACCAGCTCAACAACATCAAGCCGAGGATGACATAGATAACCATGAGGAAGCTCTCAACTCACTTGGTACTGATAGTAGTAAGGACCCTACATCAGCTGATGATCTTACCTCAGAAGGAGAAGAAGCTGAAATAGAAGAGGATCAACATCGGGTTGTGGAGACCAATATCATACTACTCCGTAGAAGTGAGCGTCTCAAGTTTCCTGCATCAAACTAGAAAAACACTCGAGTCTACTACAATAGTCAGGTCGTGGCTCACCCTATACAAGCATTCTGCACTCTTGCACACCTCCCTGTCGAACATCAAGTCTTTCTTACTCAAATAGACCAACACTGGATCCCACAGAGTTATGAGGAAGCTAAAGAACACAAAGTTTGGAGAGATGCTGTGGGAGATGAAACTAATGCAATGGTAAAGAATCATACATGGGATGAAGCTGATTTGCCAAAGGGGAAGAAAGCTGTGACATCTCGGTGGATATTCACTATCAAGTACAAGAGTGATGGGGGGATAGAAAGATATAAAGCCAGGCTTGAGAAATTTGCACCAGTAGCCAAACTCCACACGGTAAGGGTTGTTCTTTCACTAGTTGTTAACCTCTCTTGGGATTTGTGGCAGATGGATGTGAAGAATGCATTTCTGCAAGGAGAACTCGAGGATGAAGTGTAAATGAGACCACCACCAGGCCTTGAAGACACTATCGGACCTGGAAAGGTGTTCAAACTCAAGAACGCCATCTACGGTTTAAAACAATCACCAAGGGCTTGGTATCACAAACTAAGCTCAACACTTCTTGATAAAGGCTTTAGAAGATCAGAGGCTGATCACACATTTTTCACATATCCAAGCCAAAGAGGTATTATTGTCATTCTTATATATGTTGATGACATTATCATCTCTGGGAATGACAAGGTAGGCATTCAAGATACCAAACAGTACCTTAAATCTGTATTTGATATTAAAGATCTTGGAGAACTAAAGTACTTTCTTGGGATAGAAGTGTGTTGTTCTGAAGAAGGACTCTTCTTATCACAAAGAAAGTACACACTTGATCTTTTGAAAGATATAGGTAAGCTTGGATCAAGACCTGTTGAAACACCACTCGAAGAAAACTATAAGTCAAACCGTAAGGGGGAGTTTGATGAAGCTCTGTTCGAAGATGTAAAACAGTATCGAAGGTTGGTAGGTAAGCTCATTTATCTCACCATAACTCGACCTGATATATGTTTTGCTGTGAACCAGGTAAGCCAACATATGTAAAAGCCAACAGTACATCATTGGGAGATGGTGAGCCGCATACTCAAGTATCTCAAAGGAGCTCCTGGTCAAGGCATTTGGATGGGATGTAACAAAAATACGGAGCTTGTAGGATACTGTGATGCAGATTATGCTGGAGATCGTGAAGATAGACGCTCAACAACTGGTTAATGTACGTTTGTGGGAGGAACCCTTGTCACTTGGAAGAGTAAAAAGCAAAAGGTGGTCTCTCTCTCAAGTGCTGAATCAGAATACAGGGCAATGAGGAAGCTCACAACCGAACTAATGTGGCTCAAAGCTCTCTTGAAGGACCTAGGCATCAACACTCCAAAACCGATCACAATGCACTATGATAATGAAGTTGCCTTTCACATTGCAACCAACTCAGTATTTCATGAAAGGACCAAACACATAGAAGTGGTTTGTCACAAAGTCAGGGAACAAGTTCAACTTGGAGTGATCCTACCATGCCACACTGAGAGTTCTGAACAATTGGTGGACATCTTCACAAAAGCAGCAAGTTCAAAGGTTTGTGAGTATATACACTCCAAACTCGGGCTCATGGATCTAACTAGGCCGCAAGTGAAGACCCTTAACTACTGACCCCATACTTTTTTTACCTTAGTGTATTTTTGTCCCAAATGGGTTTTATACACTAAGGTTTTTAATGAGGTGGGTTTTCATAGTTCCAAGCTCAACTGTTTCTCATACAGTTAAGCTTGAGGGGGAGTATTAAGATGAACACGCCAACCCTTTATATATATGTCGTTTATATTGTTTTGTATAGTATTAGAACTTTCCTTATTTGAACTTCTTGTATGCATATATATAGAATGTAACTAGGTCAATGATAATCTAAGGAATGAGAAACACTCCTTCTCCTATTCTCATCTAGCTGCCTCTCTATTCTCTCCCTATACTCTCATCTTCTTTTTCTCGAATTCTCACTCACTCTCTTGATTCTCACTCGTGATTAATTCTTACAGTAGCGGTGATAAACCATTTCGGAAGGTTGCATCCTTTTTTGGTTGAAAATATGAAACTTCTTCACTGAGACGATTCACAATACGCAAGAACAATGACTTGTTCATTCGAAACCGTCTGCGAAATTGCCTCTCCGTGTAAGTCAGATTTTCACTAAAATATTCGTTCCACAAACGTTCGTGCCCTTCTTCCCGTTTTCTATCGATATATGTACGTTTATTCCTTTCGGCCGGAATTTCCTCTTCAGCAGTTTCAAATTGATTATTAAATTGCTCTTGAAAATATTGATTAAAACTCTCTATAATGGTAGTGAAAATTGTAGGAAGAAGATTCCATAAAAGCTATGTATTAATAAGATGAACAAAAGAAAATAATACAAGAGAATAAACTTGCAATTTGTAGATAGAGAGAGAAGAGAATTGTATGTTTTTGGTGAGAGAAGGAATTGTATGAGAGAAGTGTATGTTTGATTTTGATAAAATAAACTCTTGTGCTCTTCTGATATATATAGAGGGTAACAAACTCTTGTGCAAACAAAGGCCTGTGATACATCAAGTGAGCTTTGTTCAAAACGTCAAGTTAATTTACGGACAAACACATGTGAACTTTGGTCTTTGTTACAAACAAAAGCATGTGACTCTGTCAATTTTTGTCTTCCAAAACAAACAAACAAATTCATGTGACTCTGTCTTTAAAACTACAATCCAAATACCAAACTGTGCCTACAATCATACATTAGCTGAACGAGTTGCCACTACTAGTTTCCTTCTCAAAAGCCTAATCTAATTTACTTAGTAAACATGATAAGTGCCACTACCAAAACACTCATACTAAAGCAAACAACAACTACCAATTCTGGGGACATTTGAAACAATGGTTTCTTCTCACCTAACTCAGTAACAAGCCTCTCCAGGTTCACCAACCTCTGATTTGAATGGTTTAGTTGGTCCTTGAGCTGGATCAGTTGTGTCTCATAATCAGGAATTGGTTCAGCTTCACAGCTCCACAGACTGGTGAATCCAATCTCAGTCTCTGGTTGCGGAGGATAGTAACTGCTATCAGCCTCCTCTTCAGAACTATAGTCTAATGGGCTGTTTATTCCATAGTCGTAGATAGAGTCAAGTCCCATGTCTTCTTCAACCTGAAACTAAAAACACATAGATAAGTTTCCAAATAATTTATAATAATGAAAACAACAACAAGTAATAATAGTTTGAAAAATCTCAGTTTGTGTAGTAATCAGTGTTTTAAACATAGTTTGAAAAATGTTACATATCTGATTCATAAACACATTAAAAACAGAAGACAAACATAGTTAAAACAAACATAAACTACAACAGACATATCATCTAGTGTTTCTTCTAAGTTAAAACAGTTCAACCATTAGCTTCTTCTTCAGAGCTTTTTCATCTTCATCTAGAGTTTCTTTCTTGTCAATGAGAGTGTCAAGAATGGACATCTTTTGGAGTTCTTTCATGCCCTCCAAATCTTTCTGTTTGATCTCCCACATGTGACTAAACTCTGCAGATGGTGCAGCCTTCTCTTTACCTTTGTTCCTTAATTTTTTCATTGCCTTTATGCCATGAGGCCTGCTCTCGTGCTCACTAACAACAGACCCTGAAGATGGTGCAACATCATCAACTTTTCTTTTGTTAGAGCTGGTTGTCTTTGGAGTGGGGTTCATAGCCTCCAGGTTTACCCATTTCTGTTCATAGCGCAGCACATTCCAAGCATACTCCAAACCAAACTTCTTCTTGTGCAGCTTAGTGTTGATTTGGTGAGCATTCTGCAGAATATCCAAATCATTCATGCCACTAGCTTTCTCACCCTTTGACTCTGCATAAGCTCCACAGAACCTGCTCACTTCCTTACTGATTTTTTGCCATCTTTGTCTACAATGGTCAGGGTGCCTTGGCTCAGCACCACCAAGTACATGAGTACTTGATGCATAATAGTCTCCTATACGCTTCCAAAAGGACCCTGCCCTTTGGTCATTCCCAACTATTGCATCCTTCGATGTGTTTAATCAGCCGCTTATTAGGACTAAGTCATCTTGTGTGGACCATATCCTTCTCTCCCTACGCTGTTCTGCTGTCTCTTCTGGTTGACTAGGAGGTTGACTCGTCAGTGAACTAGTTTGTGAACTAAAAGCAAGGATTTGAGAGGAACCAATGATTACATTGGGAGCAAAGCTGTCATATGGGAAGTTAAGAAGGCTAAAGTAGGATTGAGACTGACTATTAGGAGTATTATTTGATTCCATAGCAATCAGATTTAAACAAGGAAGAAGCTGAGGAAGAGAGATTATTGGAAAGTTCTTAGAGATTGGTTAAGAAATAAGCAAATAAGATAGATGATAGAAGAGAGGTAAAAGATATGAGAGATTGAGTATATGGCTCGGGTGTAATATAGAGAAGTTAAGAAGATCATTAAATTCAAAGTTTGGTGTTGTTACAAACTTTTAATTCTAAATAACTATTACCTACTTCAGTCAAATCAGAAGTAAATAAATGTCATTGAGTGTTTTTTTATATGTAAACCAAAAAGGTTGGTTTTGTTAATGCATTGAACTCAACTAGTTTTGTTAAAGCATTCATATCATCTAGATACTCAGACATAAAAAGCAAAACTAAGTGACATTAAAATCATAACAAATATGTGACTAACCATAATACACTACTATACTGAAAACAAGAGCCACTCAAATCAGAAAACAAAACTGGTTCAATTACTATTAAGATTATTGCAGTAGCTATATAGTGAGTGTGGAAACAGGGATCATTATCCAATATAGGATTTTACCAAAACCAAAATGTATAAGTTGTTAGACATGTAGTCCTTTTGAAATTGTTATACAAACAGTTGTATATATTTTTTTGAAAGGTTAAATTTTTTTTTTTTGTTACTATTTGTTTGACAAAAAAGGTTTTCATCAGAAGGATAAACACAATATTATACAAGACATAAACCAATCAAACATCCGAGACCATCACAACTCAAGTCTAAGAAACTCATTATACAATCAAACAACACTTTACAAGCAACTACAATCACATAAAACCTGTGAATAACCACTTATACACTACTACACAAACCACAACACCACTCAAATCAAGAAACCAAGCTGGTCCAACCTTGCATACATATAGAGATTGTGACTTACCTTTTAGTTTCGAGTAAATGCAGGTTTGTTGATGGTTATCTGCTTTAATTTTCCCTGGTTAATCTCACCTACAGGCCTCAGAAACAAAGCAAAATCGATTAAGGTTGATTTCAAATACAACATACGACACTCAAAATTCAGTCATACATCCTGGAAGCTCACTAAAATCCTATATTGATTAATCAAAACCTTTAATTGACAGATGAGACAAAACCCTATAACATGATACTAAACCCAAACCTAATTCACAGACTTCAAGACCCTAAATCGATGAAACATCGATGAAACAATAACTGACAGAAGAATCGACGGGACTACCTTGTCTATATCGCCGGAGATGAGAATTGCGAGACAGAGGAGACGAGGAGACAAAGGCTCAAGTAAATGATTGGTAGAAAAACGATGTACAGATCGATTTCTACATGGAGGAGATCTCGATTTTGGTGGAGGAGATCGATTTCTACATGGAGGAGATCGATTAATGGCCGGAAAACACACCTTAATCGGAGAAGATGGTGACCAGGAGGAAGATATCGCGCTTTGGAGAGAAAGAAGGAAAGCGTTCTGCGATTTCCAACAAATGAAGAGAAGAAATGTTTTCTCTCAAAAAATTGTATCCATTCACGAGTTGCCACGTCAGGCTGGAACTGGCCCAAAATCAGTTCTACATGAAGACCCAACAACATGTTCTTCACCCACTATTCTCTATATTTTTGATTTTAAAAAAGCTTAGAACACCCAAGGTGTTGGCCCAATGCAAATGGCCTTAGACCATCACCAACCCAGCACCGCTCTTAATGTTTCTTTTTTAAAAAAAATATTATTTTAATCACAATTAATAGTAACCACTCAAAAATCGAAAAGTCGACACATGTTGATATTTGTTGAGAATTATTGCTTTTCACAGGCAACACAAGAAACGATTTTTTTTTTACTGGACTAAATAATAAATTTTTTTATTTTATTTTTGGGCCCATTCGTAAAAATAATTGTGAGAGAAATGCTCAGTGGAAATGCCCTTACGATCAGTGGAAATGCCGTATGCATATAAAAATATTTAATAAAGATGAATATTAAAAATACTTGATATTAAGATATGAAAGCAACATTGCCTTTAATTTTCCATATGACAAGCATTTGTTGTTATCTGGCCTACGACCTACCAAAGGAAGACAAGTATATTCGTTAAGACTTAAGACTATGCGTAATGGAAAATCTTGTTGTGTGAAGAAGAAGATGTGAGTGTTGTTTACTCATAAGATTTCCATCTCAATTTGTGTTAACAATCTTCATTATCAAAGAATTCACCTAACCTAAAACTTAAAACCTATCGAATGGATTCACAAGTTATGAAATTCTCAAAATATCATAATGATCAACAACTACAACTCTCTCTTAGATTAGGGAGTCAGGAAGTAAGACCATCTCTATGGACCATTTTTTGATAAATGTCTAATCATTTTTATATAATTAATTTAATGTTATTTAATTAAAAGTGTTTTTAGAGTGTTGAAAAGTGTACAAAATGTCTTTAAGTTAACAGTTCAGATATTTTTCACATACTCTAAAGTCACTCTTAAATTAATAATATAAAAATTAATTATAAACAAATCTTTAAAGATCCATCAAAAACAATTAATAGAGATACGAGACATTAAGGTCTTGTGTGGATTCCGTAGGTGGTCCCATTGGCATGAGGGGACTTGACAGAAAGAGCCCGGGGTTGTTCTAGATAAAGATGGACTCACTGATTCCTATAATCTTCCCCAGTTTAAGCTTTAAGAGGTCTCGTCCCGCACAAATACTTCTCCAGCCATGGGATGATGAACCATGGACTGAGCATTAATGAAAATTTGAGGTCTTGTAGTGTATTTACTAACAAGAATCTTTGCCGGAAAACAAGAGTAAAGATTCGATTAAATGAGATTTGAGATGCTTTAAGGTCTTGGGAGACTAAGGACTCGATTATTTGCTCATGGGAATTATTTCTTCGTCATGCTTTGAGCTCATTTGCTTGTGAAACTGATTCATTGTTTTCCTTCTGATTAGTGCTTGTCGCGGGTGAAAATTATATTTTAGAAGTTTCGTTTCTAATTTTGTGAATTTTATTAATATTTTTGAATTGCCCATTGTTTTTTTTTCTAAGTTTTTAATGTTTTAAGTAATTTGCTTTATTTTATAGTATTCTAGTGTTCAACAGATTTCAATATCTTTGTATGGTACTAGGTGCTTCCCCACGCAACGCGTGGGTTATGGTGTAGTTGGCACTTTCTTGTTTTTTATTTTGGTTTTTTTCGTTTTCTCTTTTGTACTATTTTGTTTTAATTAGGCATATATGGGTTTCACAGTCATATTTATACACTATATGTTTATACCATTTTGTTTAGATGTGTACAATTATGACGTTTATGTTTTTTATGAATTATGAGGATGTTGTTTCTTGCTTTTGAGGATCCAATCTTATTATTTAATGATATTGGTCCCAATATATTTATTGTATTTTAGATTTTCTAATTAACTATTTATGTAAACCCTTCATACGTTTAAGTTGCAATAATAAGTTATTTTCTAAAAATAATTATCTTCCGTGTAAGTGATTATGTTTGTATGCCCATGTTTTAATCTAATATCAATAAGATCGTTTCTGTTTTAGTTGGCTTTGAAACCAATTTTGAGTTAAGCAAATAATGGGTCGAATAATGGTGCTAATAAGTAATATAAATTCTTATGTATATATATTATATATATGTGACTATAAGTTTAGCTAACTAAAAAATTCTGTAATATTTAAATATAATATTGAACATATATATATATATATATTATTTGTTGGAGGAATGTATGGAATTATTAGTTATAAGTTACTTTTGAGTTAAATGACATTTTATGCATTTAAAGTGAGTTAAATATTAATAATTTTTTTATATGTGTCTTGACTTTTTTTAAAAAGAAATACCAAGTGTTTCCTTCCAAATTTGAAGTGACATAGTATTTTAGTTTTCTTATATGATTTTATGAACTTCAATGTAAAAGTTTTTTAAAATAATAAGTACACTCACACTGATTGAATTATAAAATTTGGAGAAATATTTACTACGATTAATCATCTGCTCTTTTAAATATATTAAATAAGTATGTTGTTGTTTCTACAAATAGAACAACATATATTATAGTTTAACCATGAAGTTAAGCAATGGAAATGTAACTTGTGATTGCAAGACAAAATGATTTTATATATTATGTTACACATTGATCGTTTAAAAATGAATAGGAACATCTAATTCTCAAATAAAGTAGATTTTTTTTTGTTAAAACCAACATATGTGAATTTAAATTTAACTATGCAAATTAAAGAAAAAATGAATAGATTAGAAAGGCAAGAAGTATAAAAGAAGTATTTTATTTTTCTATAAATAAAATAAAAATTTAAAAGAATGTTAAATATATATAATACTTTCTAAATTAATATATAGAATCAAACTTTTACAAGTTACAACACATATGAGAAAACATAGAAAATTAACCAATAAGGAGAGACCAAAACCTTACTTTTATATATATATATGATATATTGCTTTAAACTTTGAAATGAGAAATATATTATAAACAATAATTTTACATGAGAAATATATTAATTAAGCCAACCAAAATATGAATATAAGTTTAGCCAACCAAAATATTAATATAAGTTTAGCCAACCAAAATAATTAAAAATATTAAAATTTAACCAAAAATATTTTCTCTTGAAAGATAAATAAGTTAGTAGGAGGAATGAATTAATGTACAATTATTGGATAGGAGTTACATTTGAGTTAAATAGAGTTATATGCCTTTAATTATAAATAAATATCTTAATTTTTTATAACCTAAAATAAAAGGAATACCCAGTGGCCGAATCAAAATTCACATGATTTGGTTGTTTGTTGATATAAACTCAACACTTACACATAATATTTCAAAAAAAAAAATTACTTTTGAAGTAACAAAGTAAATTAGTTTTCTTATAAAATTATATGAATTCTTCAATCTCAATAATTTTTAAAACCCCAAGGACAACTTATATTTTTTTTGGTTTATCACTCATCAATCTAATTTATAGTGCTAAATTTCATACTAATGGTTTTATCTTTAGAGAATTAAGTTAAATGGTATTTTTAAAATTATATTTTGTTTTATATTTAAGTTCTAGTTGAATATAATTTCTTTGTTGGATCATTATTTATTTTGATTAAACACACAAAAACCAATTGTTTCTTTTTGTTTTCAGAAACCTCAAATCATAAATATATATATATATATATATATTACATTGATCTTTGTATATTTATCAATTGGATCACAAAACAAAATAGTCTTTATAAATAGAGTTGATAAACTTTACAAAACAAAATAGACTTTATAAATGGATAATTATATTGATCTTTAAATATTATATTGATCTTTATAAATTATTAAAAACTAGGGATGAGAACCCGCGCGCTGCGCGGGGTTGTATGTTAATAAGGTTTGGCTTAAATTTTATGTAGACTCAATGCTATATCATTAATAAATGCCTATATACTGCTTTATGAAATTATTTAAATTCACATGTTTTTTTGGACCTAGTGTTTTTGCACTCTTAGCACAGGTGTTTTTGCACTTTTAGCACAGGTGCTTAGCCGACATTGATGCTAATGTATCTTTTTATGTATTTTTTGTTTTTTTTTTTCCTTTTTATGTTTTTGATTATATGTATTTGATGTCAAAGATGTGTATGACAATTTGGGGGGGGGGGGGGGGGAAGATGGTAGTTATGTATTTTGTATAGGTTTTTTTTGCTGTGCAATAGTGCGGGTAAGTATTTTGTCTGATTTACCATTTGGTCAATTGTCTTTTTTTTATTTCAGTTGATGGGCTTATTTCATTTTTAGTATTGGGTTTTTTGCTTATTATATTTTTCAATTTTTTTGGTTTTGTTCTCAAATGAAAGTGTTCTGTAATTATTTTCTTCTTCTTCCTTTTTTTTTCTCTGCAACGGCGTTGGCCTTAGCTTTGCTCTGCTTCTTTAGTTCTTTCTTTCTTCTTCATCCATTCATCCTCTATTTCTAGCTTTGAGCTTTCACTTTGGTTGTACGGACTTGGATTGCAATTAATGATGTAGTTGTTTCTGGATGCTAGAATCTCTCAAATTTAAATGATATACCACAAATTTTCTATAACAAAAGTTTACGATCTCAATAATTATATTAACATTAATAAATTTCCTAAACTGAAAATCCAATCTATATATACATTTTTGAAGTACATTTTGGGTTCTACCCTTTTAATTTTGCTTATTTAAATTTTTAGTCCCTACAAAATTGCACTAAAAGCAAGAAGTAAAATATGGTAAATTGACAAAATCAATTTTTTATAGAAACTAATTAATTCTACTTAAATTCCTTATTAATAGCAAATTTATTTTCTATATATGTATTCCAAAATAAAAAAAAATATAAAAATCAATCATTAAACTGTATACACTGAAAAATAAACAATCAATTAAATTAAATAATTATAGATCAAGCAAATAGTATTATTTTAAATAAATAAAACAGTTAATTATTCTGATTAAATATACATTATACAAACAGTTATAATTCATAATTTTAGTGTTTTTCACGATAAAATTATAATACTTTAAGAATAATTGTATCACTAAATATAAAAATATTAAAAATTAAAAATATATAATTTTATTATTAAATTAAATACCGCTAAAATCAAACATCATTATAAATAAAATTAAATAATTGTCCCGTGGTGTACCACGGGTTAAAATCCTAATTCTATATATAGAGGATGCATGTATTGGTTAAGCTGGAATCGACGACAAGGAAAGAAAATAAAACTCATAACACGGTCCTCTGAAACAGCTATTCCATGAAATCATCACATATAGCTATAATATGCATAGTTTTGCTCTCCTTCTTCTCCATGTATGAGTGTGAGTACCAGTGTTTTTCTCTCACATAAATTTCACAGACATATATATATATATATATATCAGATGTCTGTTTGTGTTTGTTTTGAATAGCAAAAGTTTTGGTTTATGAGTTTTGAATCGATGCGCAGGTAACAACAAGATAGGGCGGTCGAGGAAAATCAATGTACCATTGTGTTTCCACAGCAAATGCTACAACTTATTTAAACCTGATTGTTGGTGCTGTCTCGCAGCTGGAACCAAAAAAGATGATTGTTGGTTAGAAAGTGAGTACCCCAACGCCAAAGAGATTTGCCTCAAATCATGTATAAGATAAGCTTTCTTTGAAGGAGATACATGTATTGGAGAAGGAAGTTTTAATTGATTCGGTGGCTTTTTAAGGTGTTTTTGAGATTAGAAAAAAAATTTTAATTGATACTTGGTATGATTCTAGTCTTATAATTTAAGAGGATTTCGTATGACAATAAATTAAATTGTTATAATTTTTTTAACAGAGTAAATGAACTCATTTCATACCATTCTGCTAATATGCTATGTGTGTACATAACTCGATCGTTGCAAATTCTCCTATCATATATATATGGAAGCAAAAAAACTCAAGGAAATACGTAAAATATATGATCAAAGTAGATGCAGACAACTCGTCGCAACTGCTGGTAGCTATGATACCTTTCTGGATTTGCGGTTCAATATTACGAGGCGGGCCTTCGTCGACTAGACAAGTATTCGAACAAGACCAGTCTAAACCTCATAACTTTAGAAGAATCAGGTTGTTGCTTTCACATTCGTAGAGACAGAGAATTTTGGGTTCTTGGGTTTTCTGATGCAACTTGTGTCTCTCACTGAAAGACCTAGACTTTTTATTGTACGCCTCCAGTGCTTAGACACGCTTTGGAATCTAAGTAGGGAACTCACTAGAAGCCTCAACATGATTTCTTCTACCATAAAAGACGACTGATTACGCCTTTCTCGTCAACCAAATCGATAATTAAATCCAACTAAATCTGAGACCTAAAACAAATTCTGGTTATCTCAAAAGGGAAATGACAGTCAATAATAGTGTATCTAAACCAAAACCTAATTTACAATGGAAAGTCTAAACTCTGAAGATAAGGAATGAACACACTGCGACCAGGAGTCGAAGAAACAGAATTAAAAACTAGGTAAGTAGAATTAGGAAGCAACCAAATGAGCTTGGAGTGATTGTAATCTAAGATAAGCACCTTCTTATTATCAAAATTAGAAGTCGATCGATATAAGTTCCATGAGGGTCAAATAACCTTGGAAACAAAGAAGACGTTAACCTCAAGTCTATGGAGAACATCTTCTCTGATTCCCATTCCAAATCCAATGCGTTTTTGATCCTCCAAAAATGATGTACACCATTATCTACCTTCGTATCTGTAATCCAAACATGTCCATTTCGAGTACTGCTCATAATAATATATTCAAGACATGACGTCTGGGTAAGAGTAATGACTCGAAACATCTCTGTGTGAAGATTATAGGCAAGAACCATCTTGTTTTAAGTGAGCCAATAAACCCATCCCTTTGCAAATATTGGTCCTAATTTGTATATGTGTAGATCATGTAGAGGCGTACAATCCACCACGTACCTCCATTTCTTGACCTCAAAGTCGAAAACCTCGCATAATGAGATGTTGTTCCTTTTGTCGTCATGTAACCAGACTAGTTTGTATGTGCCCGTAACGCTGTCTTATTGGTAAGTGTTTGTTTATTTTGAGTTAAAAAAAAATAGATGTGATTTATGTTTTTGTTGCCGTTTGAAAAAAACGAAGTTCATGGCTATGTATACTTCTTTTTAGAGCCTTATCATTTGATTTTTAATTTCTAGAAAGTTCGGTGATTATATTAGTTATGCTTTCATTACCACGAACAAACTTGAATATAAATATATAGAAAACCCCATTGACTTCACTTAAGTATCGTTTAATAATCACCATGCATGAACGACAGGCTCGTATTAGTTATTAGAATCACCTCTCTGTGTACATACTTACGTAATGCAATATTCATGATCAATGATGAGCTATTTGGTAATTTTCAGTCTATAGGGATTTAGAACGATTGTGGTCTTGCATGGTCAATCGATCATCTTCCAACGACCAGTGATTCATTACATTCTCTCTCCGTCTCATTCATTAATGCTAAATTGATTACAACCACCGTACCTGAAGTAGAAGATGACTGTTTGAGCGAAATATATAACGTACGGCTGTGATTCATTCCTTGACTTATCAAACATGTTTGACTTAGACGATGAACGGACGGCGCTACGACCAGAGAAAGAGAAACTCTTGAGAAGTTTCTGTGTGGTTGAGCGTGACGTTTTTGTTTTACGAATAGAAGATTCTTTGCTACATTTGGGGATATATCTTTTAAAATTAATTTTGTTTTAATGAAGCTAGCCCTACATTTTGACATATATATCCAACATGTTTGACTTATAGGTAGAAGGCTTTAGTTTTTTAATGGCATAAGTTAAACAGACGTTAACTTTGATATATCAAACAAGTTTGACTTTTTTTAACAAAAGAAACATGTTTGACAAAAAAAAAACATGTTTGACTTATAGGTAGAAGAAGGCGTTATATTTTTAACGTCATAAGTAAAACAGACGTTAACCCTGCAATAGAGAGAATATAAGAAGATTAAAGCGTGATTGGTAACGGTTGTTACTTTTGGTTGTAAAGACTTTAACTTAAAAAATTTAGCTGTAGAGAATTTGGCTATAGATGTTGTGACCGTAGAAACTTTAACTGTTAAAATCTGATTGTTTACCAACAACTTTTAAAGTTGTATCTGTCATTTTTATTATTATTATAAATATTAATAATAAATATATATTATGTCAAAAATTAATTCATATAGCACTTTAATGATAAAATAAATTTTATTAATGATAAATTAAAATTTTAAAAAATATAAGTCAATCAAATATGTGATTTTTTGATTGATTATTCCGGCAAATATCAATAGTTTTTTAAATTGTTTTGAATGTTTTTTTTATTGAGTAGTTATATCAGTAGTCAAAAATCTATTAACCTAATCAATGCATTATTTGAATGTTATTCTATTATTAATCATAAATTTCATAAACTATATCATAGTATTATTAGTGATAATGATGAAAAAATAAAATTTATTATTGAAATGGATCTTAAAAGAAAGAGAAAAAAATTAGAATAATTAATTTATAAAAATAAAATATATAAAATATTTATATATACTTTTAGAAAGCTTTTTAATAAAAAAGGAGAAAAAAGAATATTTTTTTAAATTGTTTAGTTTTAAAGCATGAGTTTTGAGGCTTAAAGTTCTAAACATTTTTAAAGTTTTAAAACTGGGTTGACAAGACCTAAGTTGGAGTTAATAAACGTCTATGAAAAGAAAAAATACGATTCTTTTAAAAGATTTAGTTAAAAAAAGAGATTATGATCACTTTAGAGAAGAACACAGAGGATGTGTGAGTGTGACACGTCTTGGTTATAGTGAAGGGTGTAAAGAGGAATATAATTACTTTTTTCTATTCATAGGCGTTTACTTGCTACTTTTTTTTTGTCAACTACGTTTACTTACTCTAATTAGTAATTTATGATGGAATAGAAGCGAATGAGGAACATTCACAGAAACAAGAGATTTCTTAACTCGAGACCGCGTATATTTTTTTTTTAAACTGTTTTTTGTTTTTGTAATTTGGGCATTCATGACTTAAGTTGATTAGTCTCGACTTTTGGTTGGGGCCCAATGTAGCCTAGCGGATTATTTAAGAGCTCCGGTGAAAATGAACAAGATAATTGCAGTGATTACAAGCCAAATAAATCTCAACTCAAACGGAGATACCATCAAAACAAGAGGTCTTATAAGTTGCTGTTATGTGTGATATTGTGAATACTTGTGTTGTGGTATCTTAGTATCTCTCTAACATGTGTTGGATCTTTAAAGACAATGATGATGCCATTTCCTTTAATTTTTCAGGTGATAGAAGATTTGGTATGTCAGAGAATAATGACATTTTCATTACTGAGGAAGAAATACTGAGGAGAAACCCCAATAAACCAAGGCATACCTGTTTCATCAACACGATCATAGGCTGCATTCTTATCACATTAGTCTCTTTAGATATGGCCTCCAGATTTTCACTAAAATCTGGCCGCGGCTCAACAAATTATAGCTCCCCATTGCCGCGTTTTGATGCTGAGTCTTGTCCCTGCTCATTCTATGACGGTCAAACAAACTCAAAATTTCCGCCGTCGGCCGTTTTATATCCCATGAGCATGGCCGTCTCTCCGAGTAAGGTCCATCAAGTGTTCTTAAAGTTTCGAGGAGAGCAACTGCGGTACAACTTTCTTAGCCACGTAACCGATGCCTTAGAGAGGCACGGGATCAAGTTCTTCATAGACAAATACGAGCAGAGAGGCAAAGACCTCAAACATCTCTTGGTGAGAATTGAAGAGTCGAGCATTGCACTGGCCATCTTCTCTTCTAGGTTTGCATGCTGTTCTTTCACGTTCTCAATATGTATTTTTACTTCAGATGTGTTATGTGTATATACATATATGCCAGCATGTATATATATATAAAAACACATAAGATTCAAGAATCATAATGATTGTATTATAGGTATCCAGAGTCAAGGTGGTGCATGGATGAGTTGGTGATGATGAAGAAACTTGTGGATCAAGGAAAGCTCCGAGTGATTCCAATCTTCTACAAGGTAACGGCAGAAGAAGTTAAAAAACCAACACGTGACAATGAGTTTGGTAGAAACTTCTGGAGGCTCGCGGAATTAGTTTCTACAACTTCTTCTAGTAGAGATCAGATCAAACATTGGTTGGAAGCCCTGGAGTCCATCTGCGATAAGATGGGTTTGTCTTCAGAAGAAAGGTACGTTTTCGTCTTGCTTTTTTGTACGCTCTATTAATAAATATATAAAGGATGTTTGATGGATTAAAGTATCCGATATATTTTGGCAGCTCTGAATCCGATTTTGTCTACAAGATTGTTAAGGAGGTTAAGACAGTTAAAGAAGCAATTGATATAGAAGAAGAAGAGAAATCATTTTGGGGGGAAATATTAAAAATAAAAGTGAGGAATTTTCAGTTCCCTACAACGTAAAGAACAGTGGCATGCATGGGTTAATTTATATGCTCTTTTTTTTTTTTTTGTTAATTTATATGGTTCAAATTAAACTAATTTGTAATCATATTTTCATATAATTTATTAGGTCTCGGCGTTTGGGTATTTCAGGTCGGTTTCATATGTTCGGTTCCGGTCACTTTCAATTTTGGCTAATTTGCCCAGAGGTAGAATTAATACATATGTAATGTATTTTTTTTTTTTTTTTGAAAAAGGGCTAAGTAATGTATTATTATTATGAATTGATAGTAATGTATTATTATTATGAATTGATAATCAGTGGGTCATAGTTTTTTTTGTGTTTGGCTATATTGTACCTATAGTTTTGTAAATTTTATAGTCGAAAATAATAATATACTTAATATATATTTGTCATCTTATATGGGTCATCCTCGTTTTATGGGTCATCGTCGTTTTCTTCCTTTAGATCATAGTTATCGGCACAATATGGCTGATTTTGATGGAACAATAGATACCCGATCTCCACCAATTACACCATCAGGTTCTACAGTACTGCATCAACTTGAAAACGTGAATGTTACTTTTGGCAAGAGAGTTAGTCAAGTTGGGAGAAAGAGAGATCGAAGTGACATCCAAAAACGTGATGGTCAACAATGGAAGAACAGAGTATACTTTTTGACTTGCCTTATTGGAAATATGTTATGATACGACACAATTTGGACGTCATGCACATAGAGAAGAATGTGTTGGACAATTTAGTCAACACAGTTTTAGATGATAAAAGCAAGTCAAAAGATAATCTTAGTGCTAGAAAAGATCTTCGGGAGCTTGGTATACGTCCTGATTTGTGGCCTGATGATAATGAGAAGTATCAGGCAGCGTGTTTTACTCTGAGTAATCATGAAAAAGACATTTTCTAAATGTTTTGAAAAATGTGAAATTCCCTGATGGTTATGCTTCCAATATTTCAACGTGTGTTGATCTTAATAACAAAAAGTTATCTGGCTTAAAAAGTCACGACTGTCACGTGATAATGAGAGATTTGCTGCCAATTGCTATTCAGAACTTACTGCCACAAGAAGTGACTTCGGCCATTGTTGGGATATGTCACTTTTTCCGTGATATATCTGCAAAAGTCCTCGATAAGGATGGTCTTGATAAATTACAAGAGCGTATTGTGCTGACTCTATGTCAAATGGAAATGTTATTCCCTCCATCATTTTTTACAGTGATGGTACATTTAATAGTACATCTCACTGAGGAGGCTAAGAAAGGTGGACCTGTCCCATTTCGTTGGATGTATCCGATTGAGAGGTGAATTTTCTTTCAGCTGGATATAAGTTAGATATATAAATATGTTTGGCCATTCAGTCATCTGACTAGGACTTGATTCACTCATCTGCAGGTTACTTGGACATTTCAAATCATATGTTCGTAATCGTGCTAAACCAGAGGGTTCCATATGTGAGCAATATTTAGCTGATGAGTGTTTGACATTTTGCTCAATGTATCTTGATGATATTGAGACAAGATTTAATCGGAGAAACCGGGTTGATGATCATCCTACAGTTAACAACAGTATTAGACCAAACTCTGAACTTGGAGTTATTTTTCCAAATTCCGGTAGATTTGTTGGAGCAGGCCATGTTCATACTCTTACTTATGTGGAGAGATTGCAAGCCCATCGACACATATTGGTCAATTGTCGACTTCTTGATCACTTACGAGAGTAAGTTTGTATCATTCAATGACAATGTGGATTTATCGTCTTTATCTTCTCTGTTGTAGAAGCTAATATAGTTGTGTATATAGGAAATTCAGAACTGAGCTAGCAAGAAAGCAATCTCGTCGGAATAGGAGAAGCCGTGCTCTTGATATTGACAGAGAAATACACATAAATTTTGCAAAATGGGTCAAAGAGAGAGTTGAGAAGAATGACATTGATGATATCACAGAAGATTTACGGTGCTTAGCTCTAGGTCCATCTGATAAGGTTGTGAAGTATACAGCCTACAATGTCAATGGCTTTAAATTTCGCACAATATCAAGAGAAGATAGTCTTAAAACACAAATTAGCGGTGTTTATGTGGCTGCTGAAACAATGAGTTATGCAAGCTCTCGTGATTGTAACCCTAGAGCAGGAGATGTACCTTACTACGGAAAATTAGTTGAAGTTATAGAGCTGAACTATTATGAGACTTTTAGAGTTGTATTATTCAAATGCAAATGGGCTGATACTCGCAATGAACGAGGATATAAAGCAGATCCCTACGGTCATCAGATGGTTAATTTTTCACGCTTGTTACACACAGGGGATGATCATGATGATGAGCCATATATATTGGCTTCACAAGCAAGACTGGTATATTACGTTGAAGACTCACACGAGAAAGAATGGGAGTTTGTTGTTACTGTTCAGCCTAGAGATTTATATGACATGGGAGATCCAGATAATTCAGCCTCCGCCGCATCTCTGGAGACTGATTGAAGCATCATATAAATATGACTCTTGTATATTGTATTGATGTTTTCCTCTCAATCTCATTATGAACCTTTTCTTTCCATCAGTTACTTACATGTTTCTTTATTTTTTTCCATGATGAGTGATTCAGTGCAGTTCACCGAATCAGAGACACAAGCACCAGAAGATTTGCAGTACTTGGAGCAGGTTTACAGTTCTCCTCCGCGACTTGCTCAGGAATGCAAAAGTTACAAATGGAAAATTCAATTGATAGGTAATTCTTTATATAGTACTTTGTTATTCATAAGTTTTGTGAAAAATGACTCTCTAGTTTTAACCTGCTTAGATTCTTTATATATTACTAAGGAATTTTACTAAATTACTACGTATATCAAATGTGAATATATTTAATGTATGGGCTCTACTTGTTAAAATAGATCATGATAACAACATAGAAGACCAAATGCTGACAACCAAAGATGTTTGGAAGTTACAAGATCGTAAAGTGATTGTTCACTTCGATGAAGATAGCGGTCAACCTGATGAAGATTCTGGAGGCTTACTTGGATCATGGTTAGGTCAGCTGAGTACTGATGTGAACTTGTTACCCATTAACTACAGTGATTGGAGATTGTTCAGTTCTCACAAAAAAAGCAAAGGCATGGGAAGTAATCCAGGTAAACACTTTCATTTTGTAAATTTCTTTTCGTTTAATAAGGGTTAAGGATTATTGTGTGTCATACATTTCAAGTATAGCTAACCAAGAACTTCTCGTAATTTTTGTAGAACAAATTTTGGTTTGATGATCCTGAGACAAGAAAGGATTATGTGATTGGTGTACTAGGAAGCAGGTGTAAAGATTTAAAATTGCGTCTTTGGAGAGATTATAAACAAAATGATCAAGCTCAAACATTGGAGAATCGTCCTACTGATATACCTGAAGACCAATGGCATGACTTTGTTACCACGAGGTTCACTGATAAGTGGAGGGTATAGTTTTTATACTGATTATTTATATATTTAAATGCTATTTTAGCTTAAAATAACATCTTGTCAAAATTTGATTCAAGAGAGTACGAGATCGAAACATCAAAAGCCGAAGCAACCATACCATGCCTCATTCATGTGGGAGAAAGAGTTTTGCTAGAAAAAGACGTGAAATTGTGAGTAACCAATCATTAATGTCAGTTGTTTGGTATATGTTTCTTGAGTTCTCTTCTACTTTTAATTACTTGTTATGTAAGTGTTAGTTAGTTGTTTTTATCGTCTTGTCACCCTTTATTGTATCGTATGTGTAAACAGGAGGAACTAACATTGTTTGATGATTTTACATGTGCTTTTGAATAAAGAAAAATGTGACTGGAAAAACACCATGCCGAGCAGAATTCTTCATCGAGACTCGCAAGAAATCTGATGGAAATTTCGTAACTGAGGAGGCTAAAAGGCATGCGGTTAGTTTCCTTCTTTTTAATAATATTCTTTGTTAGTGTTTTGGGTAACGTAGATGGTTAGCAAGCTTTATAGTTATCGATATTATGAAAATGTGAGATTGTATTTTATATGGATTTACTTGTGGTTTGACTGTACATGTTCTTGATATATTAATTGAAATTGCTAGGATGAGCTAAGAATTTTGATGACCCAAAATCCATCAACGCAAGTCACAAGCAATATGCCAGCTAGTTTGGATGATGAATATTCTCAAGTGTTTGGTCCAGAGCGTTCTGGCAGAGTACGTTGTGTTGGTCGTGGACCTACTCCCTCAAAGTTTTTCAAGCGCTCTACGGCAGCAAGAACTGAGGCTGAGAATGTTGAAGTTGTTCAGATGAGAACAAAGATGGCATCATTAGAGAATAATGTTAAAAATCTGACAGGAATCTTACAACAGCTGTTGAGTACAACTACTAGCGATCAGGTATATGTTATGATATTCTTTTCCTTACAGATTATGTGGCATCAATAATTTGTAGTTGTTTTAACTCTAATATTTGTATTAATATTTTAGGCACCTACATGGGCAACTTATGCGAATATAATAAGCTCTTCATCTTCTCAGGTAAATATAACTTTCTAAGTTTTAAATTTGTGGAGAACTCATGTTTATAAATGAGTAATACATTGGGTTTTTGGTGATACATGTTTCTTTTTAGGAAAGAGGAAATGAATTCAATGAAAACCAGAATGGCAATGGTTTGAACGTCAATGATATGAATGAAATTGGCATGAACGTCAATGGTCTGAACATCAATGGCTCTGAACGTCAATCATCTGAATGGCAACAGTGGAATACTAATGGCCGAAACGTCAATGGTCGGAACAACAATGGATTTTCAGGCAATGGGCATGGAGTTAGTTGACCTATCTTTGTTATAAACATATCTTCATCTTTTTCTACTTTTATTAGTTTAAACTTCTCTTAGGATTTCTGTTTTATAAATTTAGACGATGTGTTTTAGTGGATTATTTGTCTTGGAATTTGCACTAATATAATGATTTGCAATTAAGATACTAATATGTATATTATGCATATTTTAATTCTGTATATAATTTAATTAAAAAAAACTTTTAATATCATTTACAAATGATGTAAATCATTTATGGTCGATTAAAAAAATGACCCAAAACCAATACATCAGTGTCATTTACATGTGATACAAAAATTAATATCAGTTCATGATAAATGAAACTATGATTCCAATCACTAATAAAAACTGACAGTAAATTTAATGTCACTTATTTATAATTGATACAATTATTACATCAATTAGAAAAATTGATACAAATATTTAACATCAATTGTCATAACCGATACAAATATTTATATCAGTTATACTAATTGATATTAAAATTAACTTCATTTATTCAAGTGACACAAGTTAACATCAATTCCATCAATTGATGGAAATAGTTGCATCAATTGTTTAAACTGACCCAAAGTATTACAGTCATTAATATCAGAGTCACTTAAACAACCGATGTAATTTAGTTTGCATCAATCAAAAACTGATGTAATCAAGCAAAATAAATGACCCAATCAACCTCGTTTCTTGTATTATAATAATCTATTTTCTAGGATTTTCACACATATTGAAGACTTTTTTTGATAAAAACAATTATAACATTACTTTTTTTTGATAAAAACAATTATAACATTACTCAGATTGAGCTAACTTCTCACTTAAACTACCTATAGAATTAGAAGTAATAAAAAACCACTTGTCTAGTCAATTTAATCGATAATCAAAATCGATTTAAGTCTGAGTACTAACTGGAATCTCGAAAGGTGATACAAGAGGACGCATGTTTGTTGCCGTTCTTTGAGTGTTCTTGTGAGTTTATGGCTAATTTTTTTTTTTCTGAACCTTTTATTATAGTATCGAGTTAATCTCTAGGAAGTTTGGTGAATATGGAGTAAACGTCAATTATGAAAAGAAAAATTGATTTACTTGAATATAGGTTTAGGAAAACCCATTGAATACCGTTCACATAAATATCCCTTAAAGATATCACCATTTTTTATTATTTTCTTGCAAATTTAACTGTAAATAAGATTATAGAGATCTATATTTATTGAATAACTATAGATCGTAGTGAATTCGAACGTTCACTACTATGCGCTGTTAAAGTAGTAGGAGAAGCGGATGAAGATGGAAGTTCTTGTGATGTCGTAGACACATTTGGTATCTCTTGTGATTCATTTGTTATCTCTTGTGCTTCATTTTTTTTATCTCTTGTGCTTCATTGTCCACAAAGACAAAGTCTACTCTTGATCGACCTTTCGAAACGTTGAATCTTATTCCCTTTAGCTTACGAGATTCTAAGCTCGGCTTTCCTTGATATCCAAAACGAAAATTCTTTCATTAGTTAAATATTAACCGGTTGAATAAACAAATATGCAACAAAATCATTACACCATAACATTGATTTGGTGATTAGAAAAATTTGCCACTTTATAAAACTTTGAAACAGCTAACTAATTAATTATTTGATGAATAAAATATCAATTTTGTTTTCAATGGTTTTCTGATACTATTTTATCACGCCTAGTTTTGAATTTATGTCACAACTAGTCTTTCTCTATCAACGCACCTGAAAAGATATATCTACTTTCATTTGCACCAGCTGATTTAGTTATCTGGCAAACTTTTATATGCCACTGTGCGTCATTCACCTAAATTTGCCTAAGTTTTAATTCGTACGTACGTACCACGTGATCTTAAAGTAGTACCAGCAATAGGAATGTTTGGTTCCTCTGCTGATATTCCTAAGCTGAGTTTTCCATAAACTTTTGAAGCTGCAAACATTAAAAGTAAAGATTATACAATGATATATATTAAAATATGAAAAACAGAAAACAGATCATAAAACTTCATACCTATGTATGTTAACCATTCATGCACTATTCTTGTAACCATTTTTTGATTTTAAGGTTTTATCTAAACAATGACGTGCGTAGAGAAGACGTTAGTATAAGAAAAGATTCGAAATAGAAGTAATTAGCCATTTAATTCTGATTATATAGTCATGTGTAATGTTTTTGATCACCCCAAAGCACGAAATAACAAACATGCTTATAAGTAATAAATTTAATTAAAATTTTAAAACTACTTAACCAAAATATCCATGTCATCATCAAATAACATGTTGATTTATATATAGTTTCTTTTAAAAAAGAAAAAAAAAAATCATTTACAATTGATCTGTCTAATGAATATGTATAAATTCATCTGAAATTTTTTAAGTTTATATTATATTGCTAAAACAAATAAATTTGATAGCTTTTTTACCTTTTAAAAATAATTAATTGTGAATATAGAGAAATCGTAGAGAGTCTAAAAACCAATAGTGTCATTATCACTCTGTTAGATATTTTGTTCCCAGCTAGCAAAAATATCGTCGTTATTAGATTTTTTATTTATTAAAAGACTCTAAAATTCTCTGAGAAAATCATTGAAATGACGTCATATATAAAAAAAAACCGAACCAAACAACTCACACACAAAAAGCATAACATTATCCAAAATTATGGACAGAGCAGAGGAGGCAGAGCAAGAAGAAGAGTTTAGCGATTGGGTAGTTCTAAAAACCTCACCCAAATCTCCATCAAGTGACGCATCTACCCCTCCAAACTCACCGATATTACAACCAAGCCATCTACGTGAAAATCCAACCGACGACGACGACGATGATGATGACAACGACGGAGAAGAAGAAAGTGAATCTTCCTCTGCCGTGAGTCTCTGGCTTCCGTGGCGTGTGATCGATACTGCCAAAACGCGATTGATCAAGGACTCAGTGTGCTTCTTCCAGGCCGTGGAGAGGGTTCGTTGTAGTTACCTGACAAGAAGAAGTGTACTTTGGTCATTAACAATCATCGGTGGTTTCTCGTTGGTCTTGAGCCTTGTTTACGTGAAGGTCGTGAGATGGTGGAGACGATTACAAGAAGAGAAGCTGAGGTTTCTGCTTCTTCTGCTCAGAGAGAAAGATCAGGTTTGTGTTAATTAATTAACTTTTGAGTTCTAAGTAAAAATTTATTAATTCTAGATTTTTAATTGGAAGTTTTGTGATTTTGTAGAAAATAAAAGAACTTATGGTTGAAATTGGGAGATTGAACGAGTTGTTATCATCACGACGCAGAGTTCGAGTGGTTCGAATCGTGTGACGATATAGAAGTATGTATATACTTGGATTACAGAGTAGACCAACTGGTATACAGTATATGTTGCGTGATTGTTATACAAATATATTAATTTCATGTGTATGAAAGAAGTATTCAAACAAAAAAATAAATAAAGGAAAATAGAGTATGTGATATAGTTTGCGTTTGATGTTTTTTTTCTATGGGTTGTGAGAGTTTTTGCTGGTAACAAGTCTATTGATGACTCATAAAAAATTATAATAACTTATATACTATTATGCGTTTATATAGAGAATAGAATGATAACCTAATTAATTAACCTAGTTTCCTAATTATTTAATGTAGTGATCCTTCCATGAATACACTAATTAGTGTTAATGCACTACTGACATTCTCTAGTCTCTACCCATTGGTGGATGGGGGTGATGTGGCGTGGATGCCAAATATGAATAGGTGTCTAGATTAATCAAGTCTGCTTGATTGTTTCTAGTTTATTCTTGTGTGTTGCTTGCTGCTTGTTTAACGTTTCCGACTTTCCGCATTGTGTGTTATGTTTACTTGATCTCACGGGTAGATGAATGGAGATAATGCATGTTAGAGGGTTATTCAACTCACTAAGTAATCTAAAATTACTCGTGATAATATTTTATCTTGTAGGGAAGACTAAGAGATGGGTGGGTTTAGGCAGATAAGAAACTGGATACAAACCGGATAGGATGTTTTCATGCTGTTTTGCAAAACCCTATACCCTTTTAACATGTTTTCTTCGAAATGGATCTAACTGTTTTATTTGATATTTTGTTTTTAAATGTAACAATGTACTAAAGTAATAATAAAAAGTATTTTTGCATATTCGGACACGTGGAATGGTACTTGGCCTAGTCCGGACCAACACAACGCCACGTCTGTTCCAAGGATTGAAAAGCCTACGAGACGTACGCAGCGGGAAGGCGTTGTCGGTGAACTTTCGGAGGGACTTGATTCGTTGGTGGAACCTCGGTCGAATAATCAACAAAACTATAGAAACTTCTCTAAAAATTCTTTAAAATCATATATTTATTCACTTTTGATGATTTTGATAAACTCTTCAAAATTTTAATAAATTAGAATCCAATAACACCCTCTTAAGTTGTTGTTGTTTTCCAATCATTTAAAGATAAAGGGATTTTTCCAAAGATTGAGAAATCATCATCTTTCAACTAATTTTACTAGTATTAAAATTTCTATAATAATAATTATTTTTAACTAGAAAAAAATACCAAAGAAGCGGATTTTGAAGAGACTCTTTTGATTAAAAAAACTTATATAAAATTTGAAAGAGAGCTCTTCAAGTGATGACATGTCAGCATGTCACATTTAATAAAACCATTTAGTTAAAAAAATTAATGCATTAACACTCCATTGCATATATGAAATTAATACTTATTAGACTTATCCAATGGAATTTTGAATTAATTTTAATTTAGTGCAAACATTCAAAAAAAATGCTATTAGTTGAATTTATTATTTATTTTACAAAAAATATAATATGAGTTACCAAATCAATGTTATACTACATAGTTACCAATGTTGTACAACTGAAAAATGTTTGCGTAAACTTTACTTTAATTTGTTAGTTATAAAATAATAGTAGAAATTTTATTTGATTTACTCTATACATTTTATAATGTTTTACATTTAATATACTTACTTTCATACTCTGATTTCAACCCTTATTCGGTACATGATACAATATTATAATTCGTGAATTATATAAATTTGGTAAAAACCAGAAAACAAAACAAAATCCGTATTGAAGTGTCGTATTTAGAAATCTCGATTCAAATTTTAGAATTTTTAGTTGTATATACTATATTGAATAAAATATAACATTTTTGGTTCCTTAAATTTTGATATGATGTCATTGCGTCGATTTTTAGTGCCAAAAAAATATTTAATAAATTAGATAGAATATTCTATTTTTTAAAATTATAAGCAATATTGTATCTTAGTTTATATATATATATATATATATCATTATTATACAATTTAGGCATGCAAATATTTAATCTTAGTTTTGTAAATAAAAGAAATTTTATAATTGTTCTAAATAGTTTGTTGTTGTTTGCTAAGATTTTTTGAAACAAGAAATAGAATATGTTAAACAATTTTATTAAATAATTTTAATATTTTATTATTATTTAATAAAGTAAAATAAGTTTTTATTTTGTTAGTTATTAAATTAATTAAAATAAAATAAGATTTTTTGTAATATATCATATGATAGTAGAGTTAAATTTTTAACAACATTATTTAAATAAGTGTATATAAATACTTTTCAATGTGAGTACTCTCCTAGTTTACTTACAGGTTTAGAAAAGTTAAAAACTAAAAAAGTCTTATAAATTAGATTTTCAAATTCTGGTTAAAGTAAAATAAGAGTGTGACAGTAAACTACGAGTAGACGGTGACGACTAATGTAATAATGTATACTTGAAAAAATAATAATAATAATGTATGCTTGAGATGAATCCAAGACGATGAGTTCCGGATAATAAAAGTAATATTTTTTTTCTTCTTAAAATATAGATAAAGATGTCGACAAAAAAAATATATATATATGTAAAGTAAGACAATTGCTAACGTAGTAACGTGTGGGACCCGAGCTGTTATAAGTGATGCATGATCTATTCATACCGTATATAACATTCGTAAATTTATTATATATAGATACCATACTTGTTGGACATGGGCTGCGCCCCAATATGCCACTCGGCCCAATAAGACAAATTCCGCGATTCCGACCCCATAAAATTGGATGCAAGTCATTAATAATTCGTAAAGGGCAATCTCGGGAATTCACGATGGGAACCCTAGAAGACCCTCGGTCTACAGTCCACTATATAAAGAAACAGTACTCACTGGAGAAAGGAGGAGGACTCGCGTACAATACCCCGAGAGCAATACTTTGCGTCTAAAAACTCTTGTTATTCTCTGTATAATTTCCTGTTAGCTTCCGAGCTCGTCGTGACTCACTTGTCAGTTCTCCTGTGAACTGACGAGCACGATCTTGACTCGTTTTAGTGACGACCTCACATTCCTAGCGTTAATAAAGAACAAACTTCACTCTTTCCCCCTAAAATCGATATTTATTTAGTGTTGTGCAATCCCGGTACAAACAATTGGCGCCCACCGTGGGGCAAGAGTAGAACACTTTTTTTTGACGAATCAATACCGACGGTCCTCACTTCCTCGAAATTTCAAGATTCATGACGAACCCTAGCGACGATCTCAACGAAGCAACGGAGCAACCGACGGAGCAACTAACGGAGCAGCGATGGGGGCGAACGAGAGCACGAACCGTACCACCTCTACCTTCTTCAACCGTCTCAGCCGAAGGCCCCTCGCCGAGCACGCCACCTCCGCCAGCGCCCGACGCGCCCTTCGAGCCTCTTACAACTGCTGCAGCCGGACCCGGACCTGTCACCGACCAGCTGGTAACTGACGCCACCGCTCTCCTCAGCGCCGCCCTCACGTGCGCTGCCGCTCTCCCCAGGATGGTTCTCCCGACTCCCGCCGAACTCGATCGGAAGCTATCACGAGCTAACAACCGCTTTCCTACAACACCATTCCACGTTCATGATTCGAGGTGCCTCGAATGCCGACCTCTGGAACATGATTCAACAAAACAACGAGTCACTCCGGGAATTCATGGAGAGATTCAAAAGAATAGTCTCGAAACTCTCGATCGCCGACGACACAGCAATCTCAGCTCTCCGTAATGCTCTTACTCACGGTTCCCGATTTCGGGAAGACATCATCATCCACGAGCCCCTATCCCTGGACGACGCGTTACACCGCGCCAACAGGTACATCGAGCTAGACGAAGAAAGCGCATCGAGAGCAAACCGACCATTGCCAGAACCGCCAACCTCAAAATCGGCCAAAGGAAAGGAAAAGGCGCAGGACGACCATCATGAGCCTCGTCAGCACTTCGACAAGGAATACGCTGATAAGCTGGAAAAAGCAAAGAAAGCTCAAGCGTTTGCTGTTAGCGATCAGGACCCCCAGGCGTCATCATCGAAACCCTGGAATAATAAATGGGTCCGGGACCCATCGGGTAAGGGTGGAAAGAAGTACTGCAACTACCATAAACGAGTAGGGCATACCACTGAAGAATGCCGCACCCTCCAGCAAATACTGCTGGATAAATTCAAGGGAGGCCACATTGACGTCGAACACGAGCGGCGACTAACAACGGCCCACAGAGATAATCAATTTTTTAACCCTGAGAACGAGAACCCCAGTAGGCAGTATAGCACAGCTCCCGCGCCACAGCACAGCACAAGGGGCCTACCCCTGCCACCGCCCCCAGCACCAACCCTTAAAAGGAACCCCGAGCCGGCCGACGACCCAAATGCCCCAGCTCCGCGCCGAAGAATTAATATGATTATGGGCAGCCTAACGACTTGCCGAGACTCGGTGCGTTCCATCAAAGCTTATCGGCGGGGACTAGAAGTGAAGCGGGACTGGATGGCTCAAAGTACACCGCCAACCACAACCTATGAGCCGATCACATTCACAGAAGACGATACATCAGGCCTAGCTGGGCCGCACAACGACCCCCTCGTAGTCGAGATGACAATTGGTGAAAGCATAGTCACCAAAATCTTGATTGATACTGGCAGCTCGGTAAACGTCATTTTCAAAGACGTACTAATTCAGATGGAGGTAGACCTGCGAACGGCCGATCATGACGTCCAACCCCTCACAGGCTTTGACGGCGACACCGTTATGACAGTTGGTACGATCATGCTACCAGTCTACGTAGGCGGAACGATGCACTGAATCAATTTTGCCATCATCGATAAACCAATCGTCTACAACGTCATCCTGGGGACTCCATGGTTGCATAAGATGAAAGCTGTGGCGTCGACGTACCATCAGTGCGTAAAGTTTCCAACCTCAAGAGGAATATTCAAGCTACGAGGGGACCCGTTGATCGCCAGAACTTGCTTCATCATCGAACGACAACAGCGTAGTGCCCGCACCTTCGCAATCTCAGACCCTGCCGAGCAGCCAGATGGTCGCGTCCGTCCCAACACCGAGCTAATCATCCAGGTAAACATCGACCCGTCCGACGCGACTCGTTGCGTAGGGATCGGTGCCGACCTGCCGCAGACTATCAAGGACGAGCTCGTAAAGTTTCTGTCCCAAAACGTCGAAACCTTTGCATGGAGCATGAGCAGTATGACCGGAATCGATCCCACCATAACATGTCACGAACTCAATGTGGATCCAACGTTTAAACCGGTCAAGCAAAAGCGAAGAAAACTCGGACTAGAGCGTACGGCCGCCGTTAATGAAGAGATCAAAAAACTACTCACGGCTGGGTCCATCAGAGAAGTCAAGCACCCCGACTGGTTAAGTAACCCAGTAGTTGTGAAGAAAAAGAACGGCAAGTGGCGGGTGTGCGTCGATTTTACCGATCTTAACAAGTCATGCCCAAAGGACAGCTTTCCTCTACCAAGAATCGACCAACTGGTCGAAGCGACCGCGGGGAACGAGCTTCTATCGTTCATGGACGCATACTCCGGGTACAACCAGATAATGATGCATCAAAACGATCAAGAAAAGACGGCCTTTATCACCGATCAAGGCACTTACTGCTACAAGGTTATGCCGTTTGGCCTGAAGAATGCTGGTGCGACCTACCAACGCCTTGTCAACCGGATGTTTGCCGACCAGCTCGGCCGAACAATGGAAGTGTACATCGATGATATGCTGGTGAAATCAACTCACGCTGCCGACCACGTTTCACATCTCGCTAAGTGCTTTGAAGTTCTCAACCGATATAACATGAAGCTGAATCCAGCTAAGTGCTCGTTCGGCGTAACTTCTGGAGAGTTCCTAGGATACCTCGTCACCAAGAGGGGTATCGAAGCTAACCCGAAACAGATTTCGGCGCTTACCAACCTACCATCTCCAAGAAATACTCGAGAAGTTCAACGACTTACTGGGCGAATCGCCGCCCTCAATCGATTTATCTCACGATCTACCGATAAGTGTCTACCGTTTTACCAGCTGCTTCGCAGCAACAAAAAGTTTGAGTGGGATGATAAGTGTGAGTCTGCCTTCCAGGAGCTCAAAAACTATCTCGCTACTCCTCCAGTCCTAGCTAAACCTGATCAGGGGGAAACGCTTTACCTATACATCGCTGTCTCCAGCTCGACGGTTAGTGGTGTACTCATTAAAGAGGACAGGGGAGATCAGCATCCCATTTTCTATGTGAGTAAAAGTCTCGATGGAGCTGAGATCCGATATCCAACCTTGGAGAAGCTCGCCTACGCCGTAGTTATCTCGGCTAGGAAGCTACGTCCATACTTCCAATCTCACACTGTTGAAGTCTTAACTAACCAGCCGTTGAGGACCATCCTGCACAGTCCGAGTCAATCAGGTCGCCTGGCCAAATGGGCAGTGGAATTAAGCGAATATGATATCGAATACAAGAATCGCACTTGTGCGAAATCTCAAGTACTCGCAGATTTTTTGGTTGAGCTCTCCCCTGAACTAGAATCAGGGGCTCCACGCGCAGAGAAATGGTCGTTACACGTCGATGGTGCTTCTTCCCGACACGGCTCTGGGATCGAAATACATCTCGTTTCGCCGACAGGACAAGTACTCGAACAATCATTCCTGCTCGCCTTCGCTGCCTCAAACAACGAGGCCGAGTATGAAGCCCTGATCGCAGGAATGAGATTGGCAGGTGGAATCGGGGTTAAGAAGTTACAAGTTTTTTGCGACTCGCAACTAGTAACTCACCAGTTCAGCGGCGATTACGAATGCAGGAACGACCGAATGGACGCTTACCTTAAGGTTGTCCAGGAACTGTCCGGCTCATTTGAGTCGTTTGAATTGACGAAAATCTCTCGTAGCGACAATGCTCCAGCTGACGCCCTGGCCATCCTCGCTTCAACATCCGACCCCGACCTCCGTCAAATCATTCCTGTCGAGAGTATTGATCAGCCGAGCATCAATCTCCCAACGAACATCGATCCCATTGCTGAAGATTTTAAAAACAAAAAAGGTTATGGAGGATGCGAGCATCAACATGCCATCCTCAAAGAAACAAAGAACAGGTGAGGGTCCTCCCGTGCTAACATTGCGTATCTCTGAACCATCGGCCGGTGCGCCATCGACTTCTGTTAAAAGCACGACCGAACAAGAATCCACCGAGCTGATATCCAACAAACAAATAGCTGAAGAATCAGAGTCCGCCGAACAAGAATCCACCGAGCTGATATCCAACGAACAAATAGCTGCCGAACGAGGATCCACCGAACGAATATCTGCCGAACGAGAAACAGGACAAGCATCTGCCGAGCACGAGTCCGTCAATCAAGGGCAGACCAGTTCCGAACCAAAAGAACGATCATATGACTGGCAAGCAGATATCCGTTCCTACATCGCCGATGGCATTGCTCCGTCCGACAAATGGGAAGCTCGGCGCCTTCGGGCCCGCTGCGCACATTACACTCTCTTGGATGGTAACGTTTTTCGCTGGACTGCATCTGGCGCACTCTTGACCTGCGTCGGTCCCAAAGAAGTCGATGACGTAATGAGAGAAGTCCACGAGGGTTCCGGTGGCAATCATTCTGGGGCTCGCGCGCTCGCAATGCGCATACGCAACAATGGTCATTATTGGCCTACCATGAACGATGATTGCGAGAAATTTGTCGCAAAGTGCGAAAAATGTCAGCGCCACGCTCCCATCATCCACGCGCCGACCGAGATCCTAAGGACAACAACGCCGCCGTACCCCTTCATGAGGTGGGCAATGGATATCGTCGGACCACTCCCCGTTTCTCGTCAGAAGAAATACATCCTGATTATGACGGATTATTTCACTAAGTGGGTCGAAGCAGAAGCCTTTGCCAAAATCGGAACTGAGCAAGTCCAAAAGTTCGTATGGAAAAACATTATATGTCGACACGGACTCCCGTACGAGATCGTCACTGACAACGGCGCGCAGTTTACCTCACTACAATTCGAAGGCTTTTGCGCGAAATGGAGAATTCGCCTGAGCAAGTCTACTCCTCGCTACCCGCAGGGAAATGGACAAGCCGAAGCGACCAACAAGACAATCATTGACGGACTCAAAAAACGACTTGAGGATAAGAAAGGTCTCTGGGCTGACGAGCTCGATGGTGTCTTATGGTCGCACCGTACCTCCCCCCGCCGATCTACAGGACGGACCCCGTTCTCCCTTGCGCACGGAATGGAGGCACTTGCACCAGAGGAAATTAGCGTGCCATCCCTGCGACGCTCTATGCTCGTCCATAACCCTGCTCTGAACACAGAAATGATGCTCGATCTTCTAGATACTCTCGAAGACGAGCGCGGCAGAGCACTCATCCGAATCCAGAACTATCAGCAACAAGCGGCGAAGTTCTATAACAAGAAAGTCAGGCCTCGCCACTTCGATGAAGGTGATCTCGTCCTCAGGAAAGTCTTTGAAAACACTGCCGAGCTCAATGCCGGTAAAATGGGCGCCCACTGAGAAGGCCCATACCTGATCTCCAAGGTTGTCACTCCCGGCGTCTACGAGCTCCTCACCTTGGATGGCACCCCCATCCCCCGTTCATGGAATTCCGGAAACCTGAAACGTTATTACCACTAGAAGACGAAGCATCGTCCAGTGGAACGTCCACACCTCTAGCAGCTATGCTCTCAAGGTACGTGCAGATTCCTTCAGCACGGTTGCCCTCAACAAAGATATGGTCTGTGCGCTCTAGCTGAATAATGTAACGACGCAATACGTCGATCCGAGTTCGGCAAGCATCGATCTCCGCATTACTTTCGAAAGGTCTAGTGTTAAGAGGTTCAAGATCACCCTCTTCGAGATCAGGAATCTCCACTGCAATCACTGCCGCTTCACGACGAGAACGCTCCTCCAGCAAACGATCCCATCTCCATTTCGGAACGAAGAACCCCTCTTCGATCATAGTTTCGAGATACGCAACAGTCCCATCCACACGATCAAACTGGAAGCATAGCTCGAACTTACGGCGCAAAGCTAGGGTGTAGGCTCTCAACCTCTGGATCCAAGCACGATAAAACTCGAGCTCGGAACGAATTACATCATCCGATCTCGCAGCAAGCCGCTCTCGCGCTCTCCTTAGCCAGGCCGCTCTCGTAGTTACAGGCATAATGCCAACCTCAAACCGCTCAAAACCAAAAGAGTGATTTTCTTTTTCTTCTTAAAAAAGGAGAGAAATGGTTGGAAAAGCGGAATGGCAAGAAACGAGCATTTGAGGAGCAACTTATAGAACAAAAGATACAATTTTCAAGGTGAAGTGGCCAATACAGTGACCCTCGAAGACCACATCCATCAAACGATCAACGCATGTCAAAAAACGAGAGGATAAAACATAGCAAAGTTCCAAAAAGGAAAAGTACAACGCCTAAACGGCCCAATATCCGGTCAATCCAACGATAATGCAAGGTCCCGAAAAGAAAATATATCGCCTAAACGGCCCAATATCCGCTACAAAACGGGAATAGGTTCTAATGAAACAAGACAAAAGCAAGTCACTGCTCGGCAGCAACCTGAGCGCCCGAGCCCGCAGGTGCCCCTGCCATGACGACCTCCTCTCCTACAACCACGGGAACCTCCACCGCCTGAAGGTTCGTAGGAACGATCGCGGTCTCTGGAAGAGCCTCGAGGTCGCTGTCCAAAACATCGGCAATATCGAAACCAAGAACCTTGTCATCCCACATCTTCACGTCAGCCTCCAAGCCGAGCAAAGTCTTCGACGGAATGACCGTACCACTCTTCACCAGCTCCTGAAGACAATCATAGGTGCCGCTCACCTGGCTCAAAGTCAGAAGAGACTCCTGCGCCGCTCTGTTGTCAATAATATGCCTCCTCATCCTCTCAATACGAGACTTGTAGCCGGCAGCCTCGACATCGATGCCATGCCGCTCTGCTTGCAGCTGCTGCAACTGCGCCTTTTGAAACGCGTGATCAACCTCAAACTGCTCAAGACGAGAGCGGGAAGCATTAAGAGAAGCCTTGAGATCGGCCACTTGCTTCCTGAAACCGGCAGTTTGCTTCGTAAGAACAGCAGAAACCCCTCGCTCTTTATCGAGATCCTGACGAAGCTCCTCAGCCGATCTCCTCGATGGTTCAGAGGTACGAGAATCAGCAAGTTGCTTCTCCAGCTCGGCAATGCGACGCTCGTACGAGACGACCATACGATTCACGCCACCACCATCCTGAAACACAAGAAATAAAGAATCAAGATAGTAATTGGGAAAAGCCAATCAAGAACATAGAGAGAAATACCAACCTGGAAGTGTTTCCGAGCCCACGACCGATACAGCTCGGGATCATAGAGAGAACCCACAGAAAGAAGCGGGTCGAAGGAGCCGCGAACCTTGCTAGCAAGCTCACCGCAAGCAGTAGCGTTGTTGATAAACAACTCATCCTTTGTCTTGTAAGAAAAGGAGAACGAATCATCAATCTCAGTAGTGTCGTGCGGTATGCCATCCCTCCTAGATCTCTTGGACGATTCGGGCTCGGGAGCAACCACCTCACCATGAGAAGCTCTCTTCCTTGATGGAGTAGGACGTCCAGAATCAGCGGCGACGATCGCTAGGGCATCAGAAGCCTCGCCACGCGACTTCTGCGCACGCGGAACGACAGCAGGAACCTTGGCAGCTCTTTTGTCGGCGCGGGTAGCGGCTACCTCTGCCGATCTCAAATCTCCTGCAACTCGCAGATCGACATCTCCGCCGGCTGACGGGTCAACGACTTCAGTGTCGGCAGCGCGCGAAGAAGATCCAGCATCAACGGCCTTCTTGAACTGATCGGCGTATCGAGAAAGTCGAGTGTTAACTTTTCCCATCCCTAAGCGCGGTAGACCTAAAAAGGAAAACAAAAGTGTGACGACCCAATAACCACCGAGGAGAGCAACAATCGATACAACAGAATAAGCAGGAAACTCACGAGATCTCTGAGTAATCAAAGGCCAATCAATCGCCCCTCTCTCTCTGATCTTCCTGAGATTGTCGAAAAAACCTGGAGGATGAGCACGCAAGCGAACGACAGGCTCTGCAAGTAACAACAAAAACAAGATAAGTGTTAGAAGCCAATCAAAGAAAATCAACAAGTAAGGATAAGAAACAGCAAAGCTACCGGGAACCATATTCCACTCAGTAGCGTAAAACATATCGAGGTTGTCAACCGAAGTCTCATCAAGCTTGACAAAGAAAAAATAACGCTGCCAATGACGAATCTTCTTCTCAGCTCCGGTGACGATCTGATAACCCGATTTAGCACTAGTATAAAAGTACCCCGGACTACCTCTAACTTTCGTAAACCTGGTAGCCTCCTCAAGGAAATGTACATCAACCTCTACGCCACAATCGGTACCCAGTATCGCCAAACCAGCTGCGTTGCGGATACCCCCCACAGAAAGCTGGGAGATAGCTATCTTACGCCTCGCGCAGTAACGCGTCAAAAACTCCGGCAGAGGAAACCATAGACCGCAATCAGTAAAATAATGCTCATAGAGGGTAATAAAACCTGCTGGAGGCGTCCAAGGACGCTCGCGGGGTTCAGGAGATCGAAAAACCAAACCCTCGGGCATCTTACACCACCGCATCATCTCGGCAATAGTATCCGATGTGCACAACGAAGGACCGTGATCGGCCGGACCGGCTGAAAGACTGGCACCAATCGATGCAGCACTAAGACCCAAAACAGCTGAACGAGGACCAGTATCCTCGGCCGGGACAACGTCCATAGGACTCCCACCAGAACCATTGTCGCTATCTTCGCTGAATTCGAGAATATCAGCAAAATCGTAGTCGTTGGCCAAACTGTCAAAATCTCCACACTCTGCTCCAATGTCAACACCAACGTCATCGAAAGCATTCTTATAGCCGGTACCAGATTCCCTCGTGAAAGCGCGTCGGATCCCCGCAAGAGTCTTACCACGCGCACGTGTGGGAACACGAGAACTTGTAGAAGGTCGGCCAACCTTCCTGCAAAGCGAGCCGACCTCGCGAGCCCCCATCATAAGATCGTGATCGCCATCATCAGAGTCGATATCTTTCTCACGATGACCATTACCGAAACCATCAAGTTGACCTCCGGGAGTCCCTATGCCGAGCTCAACATGACTAGAACCAATGTCGCCGATCTCACCTTCTGCATCTCTATGCAAACCTCTCGATGCCAAACGAGACTGACCAATCTCGACATCGTTAATCTCACAACGATCATCCTCGAGGCTAATACGCCGACCGCCGGTGCGACTAGTGTCACCAAAGGTGAGCTCAAGAGATGTGCCGATCTCGTTCACACCCCTTCGCTGATCTTCCGTCTCAACTGCTCCGCCGATCTCAAACCCGATGGACTGATTTTCGACTCTATACTCATGATTCTCATCCAAATTGCCGATCTCAACCCCGCCGAGCCGAGTAGCCGAGAGACCGCCGACCTCAGCCTCGCCGAGCCGAGCAGCCAAGAGACCGCCGATCTCGCCTGATCCCAGCGCTCTAGCCGGAGGGCCACCGACCTCAACCCCGCCGAGCCGAATAGCCGAGATACCGCCGACCTCAGCCTCGCCGAGCTGAGCAGCCAAGAGACCGCCGAGCTCGCACGATCCAGGCGCTCTGGCCGGAAAGCCGCCGATCTCACTCAAATCGCTCGACCGATCTGCCCCCGATTCCTCCAAACCAAATCGATGCAACCCACTCAAGCTCGAGCCCCCGCGACGACCATCATCCAGATCGGCACCGTCGTGGTCGCGCCGATCTCCAGCCGTAGGATCTCGCCGATCGCCGACCATCAATGATGTGCAAGGTTTTGGAATTTACAACCAAACCAAAGAGAGAAAACTAGAGAGAGAAGAAAGCACAAACACTAAAGTAAAGAGTAGAGAGAGAAAATTACCTTTTTATGGAGAGGAGGAAGTGAAGAAAAAGGAGAAGACGAGGAGACATAAATAAGTAAATAAAATGGAAAAATTACTGTCAAATCCATCATCTCAATCCGCGACTCTCTTCTCTTTTTCGGGGATATCATTGAAAACCGCATTCAGAATAAAGACCAAAGGATTTTTCCCAGTGTCTCTCGAAAAATGAATCTGGAAATTACAGAAGAAATTACAAAAGAGATTGTAGAAGAATCACTGTAGCAATTTCATTTCCCAGAAGCAATCTGGGACGATCTGCGCCGAGCAGGCATATTACAAATAAATCAAGCATGCCCGCCGATCGCAGAAAAACTGACGCTCTCCGGACTAGGGGGGGACTATTGTTGGACATGGGCTGCGCCCCAATATGCCACTCGGCCCAACAAGACGAATTCCGCGATTCCGGCCCGACAAAATTGGATGCAAGTCATTAATAATCCGTAAAGGGCAATCTCGGGAATTCACGATGGGAACCCTAGAAGACCCTCGGTCTACAGTCCACTATATAAAGAAACAGTACTCACTGGAGAAAGGAGGAGGACTCGCGTACAATACCCCGAGAGCAATACTTTGCGTCTAAAAACTCTTGTTATTCTCTGTATAATTTCCTGTTAGCTTCCGAGCTCGTCGTGACTCACTTGTCAGTTCTCCTGTGAACTGACGAGCACGATCTTGACTCGTTTTAGTGACGACCTCACATTCGTAGCGTTAATAAAGAACAAACTTCACTCTTTCCCCCTAAAATTGATATTTATTTAGTGTTGTGCAATGCCCGGTACAAACAATACTCGGTATTTAATATATTGTATGTTTTATTTAATTATAAGTAATGCTCTTCTTCCATATAATAAATTTGTTATCGTAGGTGTAATGTAATTTCTGCTGACTCATATTTAGACACTTTTTGGTGTTTAAATAGCAACAACGCATGTGCTTTTAATTTCACAGGTACCTCCGAACAATGGCAATCTTCTCTCCCACTCAAGCGCATCAAGTGTTTTTGAACTACAGGGGAGAGCAACTGCGTTACAGCTTCGTGAGCCACCTCGTCGATGCTTTTGAAAGGAATGAGATCAACTTCTTCGTAGACAAATACGAACAGAGAGGCAAAGACCTTAAAAATCTCTTTCTTCGAATCCAAGAGTCGAGGATCGCGCTTGCCATCTTCTCTACCAGGTTTGTATTCTATGCATTCTTTCACATTATCCAGAAGATTCAAGAATTGTAATCACTCTCGTCTTGATTTCAGATACACCGAGTCGAGCTGGTGTATGGATGAGTTGGTGAAGATGAAGAAACTTGCCGATAAAAGAAACCTCCAAATCATTCCAATCTTCTACAAGGTGAAGGCAGAGGAGGTTAGAAAACAGACAGGTGAGTTTGGTGACAACTTCTGGACGCTCGCGAAGGTTTCAAGTGGAGATCAGATCAAGAAATGGAAGGAAGCCTTGGAGTGTATCTCTGACAAGATGGGTTTATCGTTGGGAGACCAGAGGTACTACTTTACATTCACCACTTACTAAATCCTTAATCTTCTTCTTCTTGTATGAAAGAATGTATACTTTGTTTTTGGCAGCTCTGAAGCCGATTTTGTCAAGGATGTTGTTACGGCCGTTCAGAGTGTTGTAGCAGCAACTGGACTTGATGAAGAAGAGAAACATTTTGGGAAAAAGAAGAGGAAAGATTGCAAATTTGAGCTTCCTGGTTTCAAGAGAAGCAGAACCAAAAAATTATGACGTTAGACAATGTTAAGCAGAACCAAAAGTTGTGTTTTTAATTTATTTATTGAAGGGTACTTTAATATTCTTTATATGTTGCTTATTTATTTTTAACAAATTCAGATTAATCAATTAATTCTCTGTTTCCCAACAAATCATTAATTCTTTATTTGTTACAATTCCTCAACAAACAACAAATCATTAATTCTTTATTTGTTACAATTCCTCATTATTCTTTTCTAAGTTTGTGTTATATTATTCACTGACGACAGCATACTTGAGAGATCCAACGGTAATCAAAAAGATGACTAATCAATCTTCCGAGCCTCTGTTTTGGATATGTGACTATTTTGGTTTGGTGGTGTCTTTGTGAAATCCTCTGAAAACTTAATGGAATATTTTTCTAATACTTTTATTTGTCAGGTTTGGTCATCCTTATTAGTTATTTATTTATGTTTTAACTACACTTTGGTCATATATGCTGATGCGTCGAAAAAGACTTTGCCGCATAAAGACTTTGCCCTGATGTCATTCCGTATCGAAGTTCCAACATCACTTGCACACTTAACTTTTTATACCATTGCAATTCTCTTGACACCGAGGCCCGGCTCAAGAATATTTAAGTCCCTGAGCTCACAAAAGAAAATGGACCCTGATCTCTATGTTTTTGTGGGAAAAAAAAATTTTAGACCCTATTTTCTTACTTAAAAAAACAAAAATAATTAGGCCCTCTACATTTGCACCCCTGGCACATGTCTAGAGTCGGGGGCTGCACCCTTCTTAATGTTATTTAGTAACATATTTACAGTGGTGCAATTATTAAAACCGGTAATAATATATTTGTTACAAATACCCAAAGTATAACAAATTGTCACATATTTTCATTTTAAAAGTCTTTTCTCTCTCTTCTTCTAGGCAATTCTAAAGACGATTTGCACCGACTCTCCACCGATTGAGTTTTCCGGTGGTTTTCTGCCATTCTAGTGCGGATCTTCATTCTGGTAGCTTTGCCGGTCCTTTGTCTCTTGTTTAGTTGTGTGACTGCGCGTTTACAAATATGTCAAAATACTTATGGAAAGCTCTTCAAAATCTTAACCTTTGTTCGGAAAGGACCCCTCTGCGGATGTCTAGGGAAGCTTTGAAAGATCGCGAAGCTGCTAATAAGCTCAACCTGGTAGTTAAATGCTTAAATTCTCAGCATCAGAAACCGATCGGAATGAAAGGAGCTCTACCAAAAGCTTGGAATTTGCAAGGAAAGGTTACCAGCAGGTTAAATGATGATGGCACAGTCCAATTCTTCTTTCAAGCGGAGCATCACTTAATGACAGTTCTAGAAAATGGAATCTGGCATTATAATCTCTGGATGGTAGCAATGGACTGTTGGACAAGACGCTTTCTTCCGAATTTCTTAACTGAAATTTTGTTTTGGGTCAGAATCCTTAATATTCCTGAAGAATTTAGATCTGATGTTGTTGTTCGTGAGGTAGGAGGTGTTTTGGGTCATATAGATGAAGTTAAATTTCAGGAAGCTACTGAAGAAGCAAATGGGGAAGTTTTGGCTCATGTTAAGATGAATATCAACGATCGTCTTATATTTGTCAGGTATATCGAGTTTGATCCTACCAAGCCGCCCGTCATGATTAGATTTGTATTTCCAAAACTCTGAAACTTCTGTTTTCGCTGTGGGTCTCTATGACATGACCAAGTGCTCTGTGACTATGAAACCCAAATCCCTCAGATTGATGGCGAGGCAATTCGTCATGCTTTAGAACCTCTTTACAGTGAGGCTCAGGGTGGAAGTGATGACATGAGTGAAAACATTGAATCATCTACACCATTCCTTGGTGCTCTACAAGCTCAGTTTCCGACTAGGCCGAGAGAGGAGGATGATATGTCTATCACTCCCGAATACATTCCGCTAACAATAAAAGAGTATGGAGCCAAATCAAAACTGCCTTAGGATGACAAAAGTAAACTTCTTGCCGTTGACCCAGTTGATGAAAATTCTGCAACTTTCGTCAAAGAGGCTTCTGATCACTCAACCAATTCCACATGATGACATCTAACAACGCGACCAAACACAAGTTCCAGGATACAATCCTAATCAATCTAATCAAGTTGCAATGAAGGACGTTGCTGAACCTGTTCTGACTACAGACAGAGGTCAAAAGCGAAAAGGACAGGAAAAAATGATAGAGGATCAAGCCTCCACTTCAAAGGCTAAAACCAAAGGTATGTTTCAGGGGAGGGTGGACACCCAGAAACCACCCCATCCAGGATGAAGATCATGCATTGGTATTGTCAGGGCCTTAAGAGGAACCCTCTGACAATTCCATATCTATAGGATATCAGGAAGTCTTCTAAACCTGATATCTTGTTCCTCGTAGAAACTAAGAACGATTTTAATTATGTGAATAATTTAGCGAAAGATCTAGATTATCCCAATAGGTTTATTCTTCCTTCAGAGGGTCTTAGTGGAGGCATGGCTATTTTTTGGAATGATGGAGTGAAGGTAGATTTTGTAGATAAACTAACCTTAAATTACACAGATATGTACATATGAGAGCAGGGTTCTCCAGCTTTTTGGATTACTTACGTATACGTTGATCCAAATCAACAACATCGTAATAGAATGTGGGATACTATGACCTTTTGGGTTATGTAACAACCCGTCCCGTGGACTCCACTAGCCTCACTGCTAGCTTGCCTCCATAGGCCCAAAGCTGGCCCTGCAAGGCATCGATCCTAACTCCTCACTGTGGCAAATGGAACTACTCATCCAAAACCACAGTAGGTTGTCCTATGTCCAGATCAATTGATGGCAAATTGTCCTGTGGAAAGGTTGATAAAGGGTGAGGACCAGAGTTCGAGGAACGCCTAGCGCACCAATAACCTACTGTGGGTTTGGATGAGTAGTTCCATTTGCCACGGTGAGGAGTTAGGATCGATGCCCTACAGGGCCAGCTTTGGGCCTATGGGGCAAGCTAGCAGTGAGGCTAGTGGGGTCCACGGGATCGGTTGTTACATAAAAATTGATTTTTATATGATAACCCGTCCCGCGGACCCCACTAGACCCCCACTAGCTACCCTAACAGACCGTTCGTAGACCCGCTAGCCCCCTGCTAGCCGTCCAAACGGACCTCAAGCTGGCCCTGCAGGGCATCGATCCTAACCCATCACTGTGGATATCCCAATCCACCAGTAGGTTATTGGTGCTTCAGGCATTCCTCGAACCCTAGTTCCCACCCTTTAACAACCTTCCCACAGGATAAGTTGCCACCAGTTGACCTGCAGATCAATTGGTGGCAACTTGTCCAGTGGGAAGGTTGATAAAGGGTGAGGACCAGGGTTCGAGGAACGTCTGGTGCACCAATAACCTACTGTGGATTTGGATGAGTAGTTCCATTTGCTGCGGTGAGGGGTTAGGATCGATGCGCTGCAGGGCCAGCTTTGGGCCTATGGGGGCAAGCTAGCAGTGAGGCTAGTGGGGTCCACGAGACGGGTTGTTACAGGCTGAAATGGGTTTGTACAGGGGAAAGTCGAGGTTAGTATTTGGCAACTTTAATGATATACAAGGAAATGAAGAAAAGGTTGGAGGTCCTCAAAAACCTGAAAGTTCTTTCAAGCTTTTCAGGAAAATGTTAAATACATCCGGTTTACATGATTTAAAATTAATGGGGGGGGAGGGGGGAAGTTTACTTGGACTGGACACAGATACTCGCATTCAGTCAGCTCCAGAATTGATAGAGCTGTGACCACTGCTGATTGGCAAGATCTGTTTCCTAAAGCCTATGTCCAGCTTTTCGACTGGATTGGTTCTGATCATAGACCACTCTTAATCTATACAGGAGAAAAAAAGAGAACTGGTTGTTCCTTATTCAGGTATGACAATCGGTGGCGGTTCAATAAGGAGGTAAAGGAAGCAATAGCTACAACATGGAACGCTGAGTGTCACCACCTATCACCTAAAAAGTTCCATGTTGCCCTAACAAGATGTCGGATATGTCTTTCCAGGTGGAAGTAAAAGAATCCTACCAATTCGGCAAAGAGAATTCAAGAGCTGAAATCTCAGATTCATCAAGCATATAGTACTACTCCTGTGGATTTCATTTGAGTTAGATTGTTGAAAGACGAATTAGCTAAAGTTTACAGGTTGGAGGAGGAGTACTGGAAAACCAAAAGTAGGATCCAATGGCTCCAAGTAGGGGATCGTAACACCAGATTCTTCCATGCCAAAGCCAAACAACGACGAAGCTTCAATAGAATCACTGCAATCACTGATGCTAATGGGAAGGTTTGGTTTGATGAGAAAGGTATCAACAGGGTGATTATTGATTATTTTCAATCTCTGTTTCTTGCTGAAGCAAATAAGGAGTGCATCAGTCCCGTAGTGAAACATATTAAACCTCGAGTTTCTGCATAGATGAATAAAGAGCTTACTAAACCTATCACGAAAGACGAGTTATACCAAGCACTCCACAATATGTCAAGAGACAAAGCTCCAGGACCAGATGGATTTAATCCAGGTTTCTATCAAGATCATTGGTCCACTATTCATACAGGTGTGTACAATTTTGCCAAGCTATTTTTTGAAGAAGGCTATCTTGACCCAAAGATGAATAATACGCATATCTGTTTGATACCAAAGGTAGGACAGCCTAGTGAAGTAAAGGAATATAGGCCTATAAGTCTAGCAAATGTAGCATACAAAATCATATCAAAAGCTCTAGCTGAAAGACTCAAACCCTGGCTAAGTCACATCATTTCGGCAAACCAATCAGTTTTTATTCCTGGGAGGATGATAACAGACAATATCCTTATTACACATGAGCTTATTCATTCCCTCCATACAATAAAACTAGCCAAACCTTTTATTGCTACTAAGCTGGATATTAGCAAGGCTTTTGATAAGGTAGAATGGTCTTTTATTGAGGCAGTAATGAAGCGGATGGGATTCTCTGAGGTCTGGTGTAATTGGATCATGACATGCATCACAACAGTGTCATACTCGATGATTATCAATGGACAACCAGTTGGACATATCAAGCCTCAGCGAGGTATTCGTCAAGGTGACCCTATTTCACCCTATATATATTTGCTATGTATTGAGGCTTTGTCTGCTCTAGTTCAAGAAAACATTCAAAAGCAAAAGCTCCATGGATTCAAGGCTAGCAGAAACGGACCTGCAATTTCTCATTTTCTTTTTGCAGATGATTCCCTTATGTTTTGCAGAGCTTCGTTGGATGAATGTATGACTCTCCTTAACATCCTGCACCAATATGAGAAAGCGTCAGGTCAGAGTGTAAATTTTCAAAAATCGGCTATCACTTTTGGTAGAGGTATTGACTTAGGAACCAAAAATGAGATTAGTAGCATTCTCAAAATCCACAAAACTGGTGGGTTAGGTCGCTATTTGGGTTTACCTGAGTTTATTGGTAGAAATAAGACAAATGCTTTCTCATATCTGGCTCAAAGAATTGATCAAAAGCTGGAAAGTTGGTACACTAAACTTCTGTCCCCCGCAGGAAAGGAGGTTCTTCTGAAGTCAGTAGCTACTACAATCCTAGCATACAATATGTCCTGTTTTCTCCTGCCTCAAAGATTAATCAGCCAGATCACAAGCGCAATGAGACAATTTTGGTGGTCCAGCATCAAAGACAAACACAAAATTCCATGGATAGCTTGGAAGAAGATAACTGACCCTAAAGATATTGGTGGTTTAGCAATTAGAGATCTCAAAGATTTCAACTTAGCTCTGCTTGCCAAACAAAGTTGGCGGATCCTCCAGCAACCAAACTCTCTCATGGCAAGAGTTTTCAAAGAAAAATATTATCCGAAGAGTAGCCTCCTATCATCAGTCTGCAAACCAAATTCTAGCTATGCTTGGAAAAGTATCTCCCAAGGTATTCAACTGATTTCTCAAGGCATTAAGTATATAGTGGGCACTGGGGAAACAATCAATGTTTGGCGTGATCAGTGGCTTCCTCATAACCCACCGCGACCAGCGAGAGGACCTGGATCTCTAATTTATCCCAATCTAAAAGTTTGTGATATGTTATTTCAGGGAGGTTGGAATGAATCTCTGCTCCAACAAATCATGCACCCTGATGACATACCCTATGTTAAGATGATAAGACCCTCTATAACAGGAGCAAACGATGCCATTGCTTGGATTCATACAAATAGTGGACTTTATTCAGTTAAATCAGGCTATCACCTCCAGCATAAGCTCTCTAATGATATATCGCCTCATACTAACTCTTTGTCTAATTCCTCTGAGATCACCACTTTTTCAAAGATTTGGAAATATCATATGCCTCAGAAACTCAAACACTTTTGGTGGAGATGTCTTTACAATGCACTACCAACTGCCACAAACTTAAAGAAGAGGAAAATAGGGATTGATGATACATGTCAGAGATGCGGAGACGCACAAGAAGACCTCAATCACCTTCTTTTCCATTGCAGGATAAGTAAGGAGAGTTTATTCCCTTTCATTGGTTGGAGAATTTGGAAGATGAGGAATGACCTGATTTTCAACAATAAATTGTGGTCCATTCCTGATACTATCAACAAGGCTATTATGGATATTCAGCAATGGAACGAGAGCTTCCAAATTAGCCTTGAAGTGACACAGGCTCAACAATTTTGGAGTTATACAGGGCAACAGTATTCGGCACTGTCTATGTCCAAAAACTCTATTATTCAGAATGCCAAAGAGTACTACTGCTTTGTTGATGGCTCATGGAAATCTCCACATGATTCTGCAGGGATAGCCTGGGTATTATATAACAAAAAGGCACAGTTTATGCTGCGGGGTACGGTGTCCATCAGCCCAATGAGCACACCTCTTGAAGTAGAAGCTGAAGCTTTAAAATAGGCCGTTTATCATCTTTGCAGGTTGGGTTATAATAATGTCATCTTTTATGGGGATGCATAAACCCTGTATAAGAAGGTATCCCACATCTCTGCCTCCGGATATAAACCACAAGATCGGGACCAGTCTCTTATCGCAACCCATTTGCAGGACATTCAAACCATTGCCTCATCATATGAATCTATAAAGTTTATTAAAGTATCACGTGTTGTAAATGATGTTGCTGATGGTCTAGCTAAGAATGCTAGGATAAGGAAGTTGAATTTTGTAATCTCATGGAACAATGTAAGATGATAGTTGTTAAATACAAAAGTCTGTTTGCCGTGAAAAAAAAAATATAACAAATTATCACATGTCATTTAGCGAATGGTGCAATTATTAAAATCAGTGGTGGGAGGTGGTGGTGGATGGTGTTTAGTTATTTTTTATTTTTTTAATATATATCACTAAAAAAATTGTTTTTAAGATTAAAAAATAGGTAAAAATATCTTGTTGCAAAATATATCCTTTCTTGTTGTCTATTTTCAATAATACGTAGTTCTATATCCAAAATAAATAAATTTTAAACTAAACTCTATCTCTTAAAACTATACTTTAAATATAAAATAAAGAACGTATATCTAAAAAATATTTTTAAAAGTTAATTTAATGCCAGATAGACTTAAAGCTTTAACTAGTACACATAAATGCATATCTTGTAATTGTGAAAAAGAAGAAAAAAAAATTGCAATTCTTTTTTTGAGAAAAGGTATTTACAAAAGGATATTTCTAAAAATTTCTCTAAAAATCACAAATAAATCAAACTATAAATAAAAGTGCAATTTCTCTTAGAAACGAAGAATTTCTCAAAATACTATATTTTAAATATTTTTCAAAAATAACAAAATTAATTTATTTTGCCAAAAATACCAGAAATATATATATATATATATATATATATATATTTTTTGTCAATCAAACATTAGAAAATAACTCCAAGATTGGTTGCCCAAACTGCAGAAAATATATTATTATTTTTAAAAATAATACAAACACAAAAACTATAGCACATAGTAAAGTTATACATATAATTTTTTCTCGACATCTAGGTAATAGCAAATCTTTTAATTTAATTATAGTTTCAATTTTAATTTTGTTGATATCTAGAAGAAGAAGAAAAAAAATCTTCTTTTTGAATATCCAAACGCTAGTCGGTATATTGGGTGGGCTCTGAAACAGAAGACTTTGACGGATGAGGTTTTGCTGGACTGCCAGGCGGTGTCTTTGTGAAATCCTCTAAAGTTAATAATTTGTGGAATATTTTTCTAACACTATTATTTGTGGAGTTTGGTTATCCTTATTATTATTTATTTATGTTTTAACTACACTTTGGTCATATATGACGATGATGCGTCGAAAAAGACTTTGCCGCATAAAGACTTTGCCCTGATGTCACTCCGTATCAAAGTTCCAACATCACTTGCACACTTAACTTTTTATACCATTGCAATTCTCTTGAAACCCTTCTTCATGTCATTTAGTAATATAATATTTAATAAATAATAATGAAAGAGGAGAGAAAGTGAGAAACTACTTTGAAATGAGAAGCCTTTAAAAAGGTTTTTCACATATGGTTAGTTAAAAGTATTAAATTTAAAGTTGTAATTGTTAGTTAATTTGATTTGTTTTATTTGGTGTTTAAGATTATAGTTATATAATGATATTTGATTATTAATTATATGATTTAATCTGTGGTATACGTACAATCATTTATTTTTTACAAAATAATAATTTAGTCGTTTGAAATATATCTAATATTTTAATATTGGTGATGTTAACAAAATAATAAAATAATGATTTATTATTTTAGTACCAAAATAATAATATTTTAAAGTATATTAATATTGATCCAAACCGTCCTGTTATATGACTCCGACCCTTAAGCATATTAGTCCTATTTATAATGGTTTAAACTTTGAACCATTGTCTAAAATTTTGTACCCAATGTAGAACGTTATATATATACTTTTAATTTTAATATATATCTGTTTGAAAAAATTCAAATAGCACTATACATATATTTTATGTAATAATTAAAAACAGATTAAATCATATAAGGATGTAATTAGGTTTTATTAGAGAGTGATATTAGGAAATTTTGTTAAATAATATAAATATTAGTTTATAATATTTTTAATAATCAATAAATGTCAATGACATAGGATCGTAAATTTGTTGGAACCCCAAGGTTTTCCTCCCAAATGTATTTCAAATATGTATATATAGATAATTTTTTTTATGATTAAATTTTTAAATAAATGATAATAATTTTATAACTATTAAAACAATATATATTAAGAGATTCTCGTAGTTTCTAGCAATGCACATACTCTTATTAAGAAAACTCCGTCAATTTCTCTTTTTTTTTTCTTTTCTTTCTCTTTGTATTGCATGAAAACTCTTTTCAAGGTCCGTTTTCAGAAACCAAAACATTTCAGAAACAGGAACTCTTGGAAACACAAAAACAAACCACAGAAACACAATTCCTAGAAATCTTTGTTTGGAAACACAATGGAAACTTCGTTTCCTTTTTGGAAACACGATGGAAATTTTTTTTTTGCTTATAAACATAATAAATAAAATAATTTAAAGATATTTATATATATATATATTCATAATACATATAAATATATAATAATATTAGTGTTTTAATTCAACTATTTCATATTCATGTTTTGAATTTGTGTTGTTTCAAATATTCTTTTTTATATAGGTTTTATGTTTGGTGTTTTATTATATATATATATATCTAAATATATATGCATACATTTGCAAAATGTTTCCTATTTCTTAATTTTAGAAAAGCCAGTTTTTTGTTTCCAAAATGCTTTGTTTCTGCATATCCGTATTCGTTTTCGCTTCCATGCAACTTAGGTTTTTTTTAATAAGGGATATTTAAGATAAGAGGTATCTACTTAAGATATCCTGATGGAACTGTTCTTATCCTTAGATAAATTGACAAATGCCCAAAGCTACCAAACAAAAACAAAACAAAAAGATGTATGAAAAATAGTTACAATCTGCATGAAGTATAACAAATACATAATCACACATCCCCTTGTAAATATATACCCAACTGTATAAATTATATTATATGTATTACATGTTCACATATATTAATTATACGACAACATAGAGTCATTATTACAACTATTTTATTATTGTTTAACGAACACCGAACATTGACTTTCAAAAAATATTTTAAAGTTGTTTTTAGTATTAAAAACAAGGAAAAAAAAAACAGACTAGAAATTCTTCCAAATTTAGGTTTTCAGGAATTTTTATGTGTGTTTCTATTACAGGCAATTTCTCATTCAGTAGCAGGCGCTAAATCGTCATATGTCGTTTAGCCAATGGTGCAGCAATTATTAAAAACGGTAATAATAAATTATATAGTTAAAATAAATAAGAGATCCTCAGCGTCTCTGCTGTTGAAGCTGCTCAGTAAGCGATGAGGTCCCAAGAAAAAGAAGATAGTAAAACGGTGCACAAAATGCATGGGTGTTGATCGATGAGATAGTCCACCTCAAGCCACAGTTACTTACTTTTCATTGCAAATAAATGCTCGTGACAAATAAGAAACTATCATACTCAAATCGTCTTATAATAATGTAGATCACCACCTAACTTTTGCTGGCTAATGTGAATCCGCCTATATGGCTAAAAGCCTAAACAATTATTTTGTAATGATCTGATCAATTAATAAAATTTCTTTTGACTAAAAGAAAATCAACTAGGTATAATATTGTCAGTTATTAGGAAGATTTAGAAATAGAACTTTCGATTTATGAGAATATAGGTCGAGAAACACTGTTACGGAAATATCTAGGACATGATGAAAGTTTGGTTCTATATGATATGATGTGATAGTTTTGATCGAAAAATATGACGTTTTTCTTTTTTTTTTTAATATATTTGACTTGTTATTATATACTGTATAATTTATATAAATTAATACTCTTTAAATTAATATTCGCTATAAATTAATAATTTTTTTGGTCTCAAGTTCGGTCGGTGTAAAAAATGACACATTTCAATAAAATAATAAGATAATAATTTTTTTTGGAATCCTATATAAAAATATGGTCCCTCAATATCATAAATCAATAATCAAATAAACTATATATATATATATATATATTTAAGAAAATATAGTGAAATATGACTCTATTGTTGTTTGTCTATTCTTGAATTTATATTTTTGTTGGAACTCATCTCTAATCTCTTTCATTGTTGTCTTCTCAATCGCATCAAAAAACTGTGGAGAGTCTATATGCGATAATTGCTTATTTAGTAACTCGTTCTAAATGTACCGCAATATCTTCTTCGACTTCATCATTACCATAAATGATAGTAGTAGCTATTTCTTCTAAACTCGAAACTTCTAACATTTATTATTTTTACCTAGATAATTTAGTAAACAATTGAAATTCATCCTATTACGATAACCAATATTATAAAGTATGAAAATTTAAATGATAACAAAAATATTTTATGTTGTAATAGAAAATTTTCAAAATTATGAAAATAAAAAAATCTCTTCATAAATTAATAAAATATTAATTTATCGATAAATTAATAATTATTTACTTAGCGGTAAATTAAAACCTCTATAAATTAATAAAATTTCATGGTCGCAACATTATTAATTTATAGAGGTTTTACTTTATTACTAAAGAATTTTTTTTTTCAAAATAAAAAACGAGTAAAAGTATCTTGTTGCAACTATACTCTTTCTGGTTGTCCATTTTCAATAATACTCTTTTTTATATACAAAATAAATAAATTCTCAAGCATAAATTTTAGACTCTGAATACTAAACTCTTCTCCCACAAAACTATACTTTATAAAATAGAAAGCTAATGCCTAAAAAACAAAAACTATACACACATAGTAAAGTTATATATAATTTTTTTTTTCCGACATCTAGGTAAATGAAAATGTTTTAATTTAATTATACAGTTTCAATTTTAATTTTTCGATATCCAGATAAAAAACCAAATCTTCGTTTCGATATCCAGAGGCTAGTCGGTATATTGCGTGGGCTCTGAAACAGAAGAGTTTGACTGTTGAAGTTTTACTGCATTGCCAGGCGGTGCCAAACAAGGTTTGGATTATGGAAGAATTTATTTAACAGCATAATAATGTGCTTAATTTCAAACAAACCTCCGAACAACGATGGTTGTCTTCTCTTCCACTCAATCGAATCAACTATTCTTAAATTTCTGGGGAGAGCAATTGCGTTATAGTTTCGTGAGCCACCTCACTGATGCCTTGGAAAGGAATGGGATAAACTTCTTCGTAGACAGATACGAGCTGAGAGGCAAAGACCTTAAATATCTCTTTGTAAGGCTTCAAGAGTCGAAGATCGCGCTGGCCATTTTCTCTACCAGGTCTATACTATTCTTTCACAGTACTCTTGACGATTATCTAATATCTTCTTCACTGAACCAGAAGATTCAAGGAATATATATATGCGGAGTCGTCGTGGTGTATGGATGAGTTGGTTACTATGAAGAAACTTGAGGATCAAGGAAAGCTCCTAGTCATTCCAATCTTTTACAACGTATAGCCAGAAGACATCAGAAAACAGACAGGTGAGTTTGGTGAAAAATTCTGGACTCTCGCGAAAGGATCTACTGGAGATGAGATCAAGAAATGGAAAGAAGCCTTGGAATGTTTTTCCGACAAGATGGGTTTGTCATTGGGAGACAAGAGGTACTTTAAGCGCACACTCACTCACCCGTCACCATCCATCTTCTTCTTTTCCCTTTAATTAAAACTAAATAAAATTTTGTTCTCTCTGTAATTTTCTTCAAAATGTGAAGTATGTTTTTTATTTATTTATATATTTATTTATTTGAAGTATGTTGTTCTTTCTTTGCAGCTATGAAGCCTATTTTATCAAGGAGATTGTCAAGGAAGTTCAGCGATTGGAACTGAGGACAAAGTGAATCATTTTGTGGGAAAAAAACAAATCGCAAATGCAATTTCCTACGTGCGCTTACCGTTTACAGGAGAAAAAAAAAGATAAAGTTTTGATGTAATATTATAAATTTAAAATAAATTCAAACTTGAAATTCACTTCTTTAACAAACTCAAGTAATACTCAAGTAATCAAATTATTATAATGGAAGAGTAAGGGTTTAGAATTAGCCTATTGTCTTCCTTGATGTAATGTGTTGGATGAGACTCTCTTTGCATCACCATTTGAGATTTTTCCCCATGCCCCCATGGATCTCCTCTTCATGGTTGATGTCTTCTTGATCCCAAGTCCACCACTTCTTTCAAGTTGGCTTGCATGTGAATGAAACCACCACATGCCAATCCTGAACAATAGACCTTTATAGCTAGACTTCTTGAACCGCATCTTTAAACAAAAAAAAACCGCCTTTATGGCTCCATGAGGTTGTTGAATCCTTCCTCCCCCTCAAGATTGGCTTGAGTTAAGGAATCAGACCCAATCTTGGATTATTGTGCACACCCTTCTTGTCGCTTCTTTACTTCACATAAGCGCAAAACGTTATGCTTTGCTTTTCACATAACCACCAACCGTTTTGCTTTGCTCTTCAATTTAAGCACCAAACGTTTTGCTATGCTTCTTTGTACTATCTTTAGAGCTTCTTCACAGCTCCATACACTTCATATAAGCACCAATACGTGATGAAGATGATCTATCAGTTTACCACCAGCCGTGCATCTCCACACTATCTTCCACCATAGCTTTTAGCGATGAAGTGGTCTTGAGACGGGCAAATATCAAGCATTCAAAAGGTCCATGGGTGGACAAAATTTGAGAAAGTGAAGAGTCGTGCGTGACGTTCCTCGTTCTTCGAGGGATGCTGTCAAATCACCGTGTAACACCCAATTCACAATGATGACGCTTCGGGAAATCCTCCCTTCTCCCTATAAATACTCGTTTTCCCTTTTCTTCTTTTCACTTTAGTTCCGAGTTTGCTTTCTCTGCCTATCGCTTCAGGTATTCCCTTCTCTTGTTTTTCTCTCGTCTATATATTTTGACTTCCTTTAGACTTTCTTATGGCTTCCTCTCGGTATGCTTCACCCGATTCATCCGTGCCGAGACATCTTCGTCAGGCTACTTCGTCCAATTCTGACGACTCGGCTCAATTAGTTCATCGTAAGAAGAGATCCCTGATTGCGAGTCCTGTTTCCTCTGATTCGTCTTCCAGTTCCGGTGCGACCCGAGTGGATATATAGGAATCAAAATTTTCCTGTTTTCTTTTTCTATTAGGATCTTAGTAACTTTACTTATTTTCTAGGAATTACCTATTTTACGTTTTAGCTTTCTCTATATAAAGAACCTTAGGTGATATGTTTTAGACACAATATTATTATCATTCTTATCAATCAAAGTTTTATAGTTTATCTCTTTATCTTTTATGGTGCTTGTGATCTTGATTTTCATTCTAGATTCAACGCTTGTTAACCTAGAGCAATCCGACTGCGTCATACTTCCACTGGTAGGGACTTCGTAAGAGTCGATCTTTAAGTCGCTTCGATAGAGTATTTAGTTTGTTGCCAAAAATATAGTAACCAGAATTTGTGACTTAGTAACGGAGAGTCTTTATAACCAGAATGAGAGTATGAGTAACCAAGATTTTGAGAATAGTAGTCAAGAGAATAGAGTAACAAGAATGAGAGATTTTGTGGAATAGAAAAGAGAATGAGTGTTTGGGGCAGAGTTTTGCTCAGTTTTTCCTTCATTAGGAGGATTTGAAAGCTTCTAGCTAGCAGCTCAGATCTTGAGCCTGTTTTCTTTGATACCATGTTAGAACTTTATGAGTTTACAGAAAAATGCAGAGATGGCCATTCCACTGGTGAAAGAAACTAAATATTGGATAATGAATGCATGCATGCATGGTTTAAGGTTCACGCATGCAGAAAGGAGCTGACATGTTGCAAGTGTGAAGAAATGGTTTGTGTTGTAGAAAAGACGAACCTAAGGAATGTTGAAGATGGTGATAAGCAAGATTAGAAGAGTTTCTCTGGAGATGTTAGGGCCAAAATATTCATGCACTCCAACTCAATTGCATGAGTTCCATATTAAAACAGAAAAAAACAAAAACCAAAAAGAGGTTTTCGAAATAATATTGATCTATTAATGGATAATATGTATTGAAAATAAAAAGTTTTGATCAAATAAGCTTGAAAAGTGTATTTATAGAACCGTCTTTAATTTTTTTTTAATGATATTATTGTAGTAGTCCAATATTTATCTAGTTAAAACTTAAAACTAGGTGACAAAAGCTAAGCATTGTTAACCAACAAAAATTATCAGAGAAACAATCATAAAAACACACAAAAGGGAAGATCAAACAGATATCATCTCACTCAGAATCAAAGATCTAAACATTCTTCAGGAATCAAAAAACCTAAAAAAAAATGGGAACTTGATAGTTTAAAAAACCAAACTTTTTAACAGATAAACGACATGAGCCCATATCTAAAGATAGTTTCAAAACGTTTATACCAAAACAAAAGATGTCCTTTTTAAGCTTAGAAAGTGCTAAAGTTCCAACCTTTAAGCGGTCATTGCAAGATCCAAGGTTCCAAAATTAAGAAAAAGTTCAAAAGATACAAACTTTTATTTACCTTAAGTTTAAAAGACTGTTTTTTTTTGTGAAATTTCTTCAATCTCTCCTCCCATGGTCACTTGTTCTTGCCTTTCACCACCTCCTCAAAGTAAACCTTTGCTGCAGCAGCTAGGACCGTGATCCACAATGGCCCTAGCTTGGCGATGCCTTTGCCACTCTCGGCGAGATTGAGCTTCTGTTTCTGAGTGTAGTAACAAGAATGAGAGAGATTTAATAACCAAGAATGAGAAATTTTGCAGAATAGAAAAGAGAATGTGTGTTTGTGGAGGTTTTCCTCCACTAGAACGATGTGAAAGCTTCTAACAGCTCAGATCTTGAGCCTGCTTTGATACCATGTTAGATTTTTATGAGTTTACAGAAAAATGCTGAGATGGCCATTCTACTGGTTAAAAAACCAAATATTGGATAATGAATGCATGGTTTAAGTTGACACCTTTATGCAAACTTATTCATAAACACACCATACAAGTTGACAACTTTATGCAAGTTTATTCATAAACACAAACATATATCAAATGGAGGAGTCATGTACCACTCTGAAACATAGAGTCATAGTCTAAACATGTTTCAGCCGTTTGACCCAAATTTGACCTAAATTTAGTAATTAATTACTAAATGGAGGAGTCATATACACAATTTTATGTACAAAGACTAAATACTCACCAAAATTTTATTTCCATATTTTTTAAAAAATGAAATATATATATATATATATATATATATACAAATATGATTTACAAATATGATTAATGAAAAAAATAATGTATGAAAGCATGACTTAAAAATTATGATGTTTAAAAATAGATCTTTTAATATGATAGATAAAAATAAAATATATAAAAATATGATTTAAAAATATAATATACAAAAATAATATTCAAAAATATGATGTTTAAAATTTTATTTTTAAATAGTTTTTATAAAAATATAAAAGATGAACATTAAAAAAATATATAATGTATAAAAATGTTATTAAAATATGATTTACGAAAAATATAATGTAATGTATAAAAATATGATCTTTAAACTCTTTTTAAGATAAATATGATTTAGAAAATGAAAATGTTTAAAATATGTGTTTAAAGGTGTTATTCAATATATGATTTATAAAAATTATAATGTATCAAAATATGAGGTTTGACAATCTCTTCATAGTACACCGTAACTGCAAAAGCTATGGCCGTGATCCACACCAGTCCTAGTTTGGCAATACCCTTTCCATTCTCGACAAGATTTAACTTCGGTTTCTCCTTTTGATCAACCTTCCTAATCCTTTTCTCCGAGGTCATAGTATCTCCAAAAGCTGTGTTTTCCACTGGTATTTTAGGGAACAAGACAACGGACTCCACTGAAACAAATTTGGAGGTAGTGATTTGGGTAACCTCAAATTTATTTTCATTGGCCATTTCTACAAAAAAAAAAAAGAGTAAATTATCGAAATTGTGTAAAAGAGAAAAATAGTTATTGGGATAATATTGATAGAAATAAAATGACCAGGGTTTGAGATAGACCTATGGGTATCGGTTTGGTTTTATTGAACTAGTTTTTCACTTTGAGAATTTTGGCAATTTAGTACATGTTTAAAACATAATTGGCAATTTAGTACACTTACTATTTATAATTTGCAAAATAATTCTTAATTTGTTAGAAATTCCTCTCTTTTTATTTTCAAGTTTGTTTTTATATATTCTGTGACGAAATCTTACTTGAGATATCCAACGGTAATCATAAAGATGACTAATCAATCCTCTGAGCCTCTGTTTCGGATAAGTGATTATTTTGGTTTGGTGGTGTCTTTGTGGGATATTTTTCTAATACTTTTGTTTGTTCAGTTTGGTCATCCTTATTTAGTTATTTATTTATGTTTTAACTACACTTTGGTCACATATGATGATGCGTCGAAAAAGACTTTGGCGCATAAAGACTTTCCCCTGATGTCACTCCGTATCAAAGTTTCAACATCACTTGCACACTTATCTTTTTATACCATTGCAATTCTATTGACCTCTTCTTAGTTCTCATTTAGTATTCCAATAAACTAGTGTTTATTATTTCTTTACGATTTTTATTTAATACATTTCCATCTAACCAAAGATGGCGTGATTGTCGATTTCGTCACGGTATAAGTATAGCACGTCGTCCATCTCGTTTGCCCTTTACTAGCAGTGCAACACTTTCACCAGTTCATTCCTGCGTTTTGTAAAAATTTTATGTGTTTAACCACTAAACACATTCGAGAGAGTTTTTTTCCAAATATAAATTCGTCTCATTTAAGGAAAAAATAAAAAAAAAAATCATCCCGACCATGCATGTCATTTATAACTCTCCTATGCACGGACGTTTACTGAGGCTTACTTTAATTATAAGCCGTATACCGAATTACTGAAGAATGCTAACAACCATTATACTAAGGAAACGCCTTGCTCCAGTCGAAATCAAAGGAAGAAGCAGAATAAGTTAAGGCTTGGAGTGATAGCTGGGAAGAAGAAAAGAAATACAAGGAAAGCTTTACGAAGAATCCGGAAGCCTTTGAGACGATGTGTGAGTGTATGAGGTCCACCTTTTCATAACTTGATTACTATCAGCCGTTTCTCGAGGTTTTGAAAACTGCTAAGGAACATTATATTATATATAAGGTGGTCGACCCCTTCTTAATCAAGAAGAGGGATGCTGAAAACATTATAGTTTTTTTGTTCTTTTTACGCTTATGGCTTCTTTATTTCTTGTTTAGGAGACAATCTATATATACATTTTTTGAGACATTTATAAAATAAATTCTCAAGTTGACACTTATTTATAAGTATATCATTAGCATTAAATAATTAATTTAATAAATAAATTAACTCTACTTATATTTGATTTTTTTAATAGAAACTAATTGTTTTAAAAGGTAACAAACATAATTGTAAGCCTCAGTAAACGTCCGTGCATAGGAGAGTTATGTTTCCGTGTTTTAAGTGACTTTTAGCCTCACATATTATATTTTACTTTCACGGGTTTCGTATGATGAGTTTTTGCGGATTAAAAAATCTTTGAACATGTTGTGTGATCCGCCTAACATAGTGGGTTTGGACTATAGAACCAACACTAAAACTATTAGTTTATTTCATATACTATAGATTTTCATTCATAGTTTGGAAAATTAACTTATAAATTATTTAGTATATGAACTACAAAATATTACACATACTACAACATATTCTTAATATTCCAACAAAAAAAAATGTATAGAAATAAAAATATACACTAACATACAATATAGGCTTATACCCCTGTTTAATTATAAAAAACAAAACTAAGTGTTTTAAAAAATTTTATTCAGTCTAATAACAAATTTATTGTAATTAGGTTATAAACTGTATAAAACGCAAGAAGAAGAAAAAACATTCTAAACAAAATTATTAATTAATTAGATAAAATTTAATTAATTGGGAATTTGAAAACTAAATAAATTAAAAGTATTATTTAAAATACATTAATTTATAATTTATTTCCGCGGTGTACCGCGGGTGAACGCCTAGTCTGATACAAATAGGAAATCTCTAAACCATTATTCTTTATACCTAATAATCTAAACAAATCTCTTATCCTTTCCGCAATATTAACAACTTAACAAAGTAAAAAATATATAAAAATATAGAATAAGATAAAAAAAAATATAGATATATCGACCAAATTAACAATGTAATAATCTGTTATACCAAATCGACATACATAAAAATATTTTCAGACATATGATAAAAATAACAATATAGAACTTATAACAATATACTCCCTCCGTTTCAAAATATAAGATGTTTTAGAGAAATTTTTTGTTTCATAATATAGGATGTTTTCAAGTTTCTATGCAACTTTTAGATTACTTTAGTATTTTATATTATGCAGTATTGTTTCTGATTGGTTGAACTTGTTAAAAGTAAAGATTTCTTAATCTGCGTACTTTAGCTAAAAGATCCTATATTTGAAATGGAGGGATGTTTTAGAGGTTTTTGCTTGTTTCATAATATAAGATGTTTTCAATTTTTGAGGCAACTTTTAGACTAATTTTATATTTTTTTTATTATTTATTTTATGCAGTCTTGTTTCTGATTGGTTAAACTTGATAAAATTAAACATTTCTTATTATGTGTGCCTTGTCTAAAACATCTTATATTTTGAAACGGATGAAGTATTTGTTTAAATTTTTTTTAAAATAAAAAATATCAATCTCTAATTAGTACGAGTTTTATTCTAATATTATTATTATTATTGTTTAACCAGAAAAAATATTATTAGTGTTTTTGAATGTTTTGGTCAAATATACTTATGTAATATATCATATTATTAGTGTTCTTTTAATGAGTTGGTCATTTCAGTAATATGTCAAGGAACATGATATAGGAAATGACATGTGACTGAAATGGAGAATAAAGGAAACATGGGACACGCGTCACAAGATAAAGTTGGAGCCGTTAAACACCATTAGCCATGAATCATTCCAGTAAACATTATAACTCTGTTTATGTTTTCCCGTAGTATTTAAAACACACGTTAGCTCACGCTTCCATTATGCAAAAATATCTGAAATTATGAATTTTCTAGAATTCTCTAGATTGTTGCTGGATGGTGCTTTCCTATGAACGTTGTGTCAAAATTCAAAATAGAGATCATCAAAAATTATACATAAAACGTTTGTTCGCCTAATTAAAATAAATTTAGTTGAATATATATTCTCAAAGCTATATATAGCTTTTTCTCAGATGAGTATGTTTGTGTGTGTACTACTAGTTAGATGATATTTTTAGTCTACGAATAAATTTTGAGTCCCATATATAAATGTAGACCGGCCAGCCATCAATAAAGTAATAAACAAACCCCGATTGAGCGTCATCTCTGAGTATGTGGATCTAATCTCGTAATCTTATGTAGGTGTAACCCTTTGGTTAATATTTTTGTTAATTATAAAGACAATAACGCGATCGTTGAAAGAAAAAAAAAAACGGGGAAAAGAAAGAAAACAATAGAAAATTTTAAAAGTAGATAAATCTTTGCCCCCCAATTAATCTACTTTAAACGGGGATAAGCAACAAATGTTGGTAACAAAACTTTTTCCCCAAAAAAGGAACACTGTCTCTCTTCTCTGTCTGAACAAAGTATTAAAGGTTTTTCGTGAGAGAAAATCGAAAATTAAAGGTTTTGCGAAAGTTACAGTTGTGTGAAAAGTGAAAACAGTTTCAAAGTGTCCATTGATAGTTTCTCTCTTAACAAAAAAAAAAGTTAGATACCCACTTTTTATGGGCTTTAAAAGCATGTTAGAGGGAAGACACATAGTATTGAATAACCTGAGAGCCCTAACGATGTCAGTCTTCTCTCCCACTCAAGTGTTCTTGAATTATAAGGGAGAGGAGTTGCGTACAAGCTTCGTGAGCCACCTGGTTGATGCATTTGAACGGAATGCGGTAAACTTCTTCGTAGACAGACACGGGCAAAGACCTCAAAAATCTCTTTATACGGATCAGAGAATCGAGGATCGCGCTGGCAATCTTCTCTCCCAGGTTATGTAGTTTCTTTTCACGTCCTATGAGCCTTACAATTCAAGAAACTTGCGGATCAGGGAAAGCTCCTAGAGTCCTAGTCATTCCAATTTTACAATGTGGAGCCAGAAAACATAAGAAATCAAACAGGTGAGTTTGGTGACAACTTCTGGACTCTCGCCAAGTGTTCTACTGGAGATCAGATCAAGAATTGGAAATAAGCTCTCCAGTGTATCTCTGAGAAGATGGGTTTGTCATTGAGAGCCAAAAGGTGATTTTCCACTCACACTCTCTACATCTTCTTCTTCTTCTTTTATATTGTCTCTTCGTTTAACTTGCTTCGAAATATGAAGGATATTTGATGGACTAATTAAAGTATACATTTTTCTTCAAATTTTTTTGTTGACAGCTCTGAAGCCGATTTTGTTAAGAAAATTGTTACGGAGGTTCACAAAGTTACAGAAGCAATTGGAAAGGAAGAAGAAAATCAGATTAGAAAAGAAAAAGACAAAGGTCGGGAAATGCAATTAATGCATTTCCAATACGATCACGAATTTGAGAAGAGCAAAACCAAAATGTAGTAACATAAATGTTCCTATCTTGATATACTGTATAGTAGTACTTTGTTTCCTAGATATGTGTCTTTTTCAAGTAATAAATATATAGTATAATTTTTTTATTGGCTCGATTGGTTAGGGACTTCTAAGTGTAAGTTTTTCGTTGTAGATTTCATTTCTAGCTCTACAATTTTGGTTGTGAATTCTCTAAAAAGTCATTTAGAAAACTATTGAGAAAACAACGAGAGATAGAACACACAAAAATATATATCTGTAGAAAAAAATTTATTGAGTATCATAGTTAATACAATGTACATTTCCTCTTATATAAGTAGAAGCAGGCCTAGTTTTTTTTAAGTAACAAAAACAGTTCTTTTTTTGGTAAGGCACTAAAAGATAAATGTGCTATTCTAAATTACTCTATAATATTGACAGATACGCCCTCCTGTTTTGTTTAGTTGACATTGTAGAGTAAAAATTTTGTTTTATAATAGTTGTTGTCTTAAATTTTTAACGCATATGATATGCTCAAATTTACCCTAGAGCTATTCTGTCAAATTAAGAGGTCACTGTAATATTTAGGGGTCGAATTCCACAGAGACTCAAGATCAAACACAATAAATTATAGAGTTTTGTTATTACGCTAAACAAGATGATTTAAATTAAAAAGGCAATGCAAAATATTAAATTAAACTGTTGTAAATTCAAGAGATCAAAAAGCTAGGTCCAGGGAATTTCTCAAGAAATTAAAAAATATTAAATCAATAAATTAATTAGGATTCAAGCAATTAAAAAACAGATCTAGAACTCAAAACTCTTTTGTAAAATAAATCAGTTCTCACTGTAAATATTATCTAAATTTAAAACCAGAAAATCCAAATCTCTTTGTAAAATTCTAGGTTAAAAAATCAGCTTTAAAAACAGGTTTAGATTGTTCACGAAATTACTAAATCAAATCTCTTTGCAAGAAGTAATTTTGCTCATCAAAAGGTTTTATCAAGAAAATCAATTATATTCTCATATCAATCAATAATCCTAAGATCTAAATCCAGATGGCTAATCAAAGATCTAGCATTAAGAACAATCTATGATGAAGATCTAGAAAGATAAAGAATCCTAAATAAACAGATCTAATAAATCATAAAATCCCTGTGAAAAACCCTGAACCTAACAAGCAAACTACTCAGACATAATCAATGAAGCACAAGACATCATTCTGAATAATATGCAATAGAAATTAAAAGAGTAAAGAGGGAGTTCAAGAATTCTTCTCTCAAAACAGTTCAGATCTCTCTCCCAAAAGCTCTCAAAATCTCACAGGGTTGCAGAAAAATAAAACTTGCTGAATAAAACTTAAGGGTTTTCTAAAACCCAAAAACAATATATATATGTCCTAAAACACGTCAGGGACTTCTGTTGCAAATATGAAAAAATTTGGGCAACTTTGTAAACAGATGAACATGGGTGTCGACAGATTCTCCTTCGGTGTCGGTCGATGCTGCTACTCTGATCCGACTCCAAGTTCTTTTCCTTCTGTAAAATGCTCCAAAGTCATCCAAATTGCTCCATTTTGCTCTTTCTATGTCAAAGTCCTAGAAAACCTGCAAAGACTCAAAAACATCCTAGAAAACAAATCAAAAGACTCAAAAAGACTCCTTATATCATGGTTAAAAACCACAAAAACCATGATATATCAGCATACATTTGATAAAATTATAAATTTTATGTCAATTATTTTAATATATTGACCAATAAAAAAATTTAAAAATATATATTTAAAAAGAGTATAATAAAAAAATTATGCATTAAAAATGGAGGAAGTATATATGTAAATGTAATGCTAAAAAGAATAAAATAGATACATAAATGGATAAAAATAAAAAAGCAAAAATGAATAGACTCTAGTAAAACCTCTATAAATTAATAATCATTATAAATTAATAAAGTTTGCTAGTACCAAGTCGGAACAGTATAATTAATAACAAAGTTTGATAATATAATAAAATAATAATTTTTTTGAAATCTCCATGTAAAATATGGTCCCAATAATATCATAAATTAATAATCATGTAAATTTATATATATATATATATATATATATATATATGCTGATATAGTAAAGTATTTTTTTCTGAAACCTCATATCTATAAAACAATTGTTATGTTGTATCTTCAAACTATAATGATATAAAATATTCTATAACATTTCATAAAACAACTAAAACTTTTTAAAGTTTTCAATTTCTAAATATGCATCTTTTACATTTTGATAGTTTGATAGATTATTAAAATATGATAATTGATATTCTTATTCATAATGTTGAATATTTATGTCATATGTATAAGTGAATTTGTCTATAATATTTTTAATTTACTATCAATAATATTTTTTAATTATTTCAAATTCAATTTTAATAACAGAAAATTTACAACATCCAAAACTCTAATCTTATTTTGCAAAAATTGTCTCAACTCATAATCTTCAAAAAATTTAAAATTTAAAATATACCTATAAATTAATATAAAATAATATCACTACAAATTAATAAAATGTTTTGGTTCCAACATTATTAATTTATAGAGGTATTACTGTATGTATTGAAAATAAAAATTTTGATCCAATAATCTTTTGTTAACCATGTTAACCAAAAGCTTGGAAAGTATATTTATAAAACCTGTCTTTAATATTTTTTTTAAAGATATTATGGTAGTCCAATATATATATATATATTTTGTCAATATATATTATGCAAGCTTATTCATAAACACACCATACAAGCAAGCTTATTCATAAACACAAACATATATCAAATGGAGTAGTCATGTACCACTCTGAAACCCAGAGTCAAAATCTAAACACGTTTCAGCAGTTTGACCCAAATTTGGTAATTAATTGCTAGATTAACATTTCATATATTTCATGACTAGAATGACCCAATTTTATGTACAAAGACTAAAATCTCACCAAATTTATGATATTATTGGAATTTCAAAAAAATTATTATCTTATTATCTTATTATCTTATTGAATTTTGTTATTTTTTATACTATCCCGACTTGGGACTAATAAATTTTATTAATTCATAGTATTTATTAACTTTTATAGGTTTTACTGTACGTTTACATATACAGTATGTGTATAATTGTATGTGATAAAAAGTACCAAAAGAAGAAATAACATAAAAAATGTTTTTAAAACCGGACCGGAAGGTGAACCGGAAATCTTTCGGGTCACTGGGTCAATCGGTCGGACCGGTTGAACCACGGGTCAATTAGTTTATTGGTTTGTTTACATTTTCTAAATAAAATATCTATTTTTCTATAAATATATGAACAAAACATACATAATAAAATACTAAACAATTAAAATTAAAGTTTTAAATGATTAGATAAAATAACTAAGTGATTTTTCTATAAATAAAAACATTTAAATTTAATTTAGTTTGAGTTTGAAGTGTGATAAAAATAAAATATTTAAATTTGATATTGACCCGTTGGTACGACCCGCCGGTTCAACCACTGGTTCACGAATTTTTAGCGGGGTTTTTGCGGGTTTTTAGTTATTCGGTTTTTAGAAATAACCCATACCGGAATGTCTACCGGATCGCGGTTGGACCGGTCCGACCGGCCGGTCCGGTCCAGGTTTAAAAACATTGCTATAAACCATCTAAAGCAAACAACAGTTGATAAACGCTTATAATTTTTTTAATGGGGTTTAAAGTTTTTGTTGTTTAGGTATTGTTATTAGGTTTATGTACCTTTAGAAAGTGATATTAGGTATGCTACTTTCTTAAAGAGTTTACTATCTAAAAGACCATTTTTTCATTGTTTTAAATATATTATAAAGTATTATTAGGTACTTTTAAAAAGTGAAATTAGGTTTCGGATATTTTTAAAATAGTTTTGAAAGGTAGTATTGTAATGAAAGTAATATTTAATATCGAAGTTTTAATTCAATTTATGAAAAAAAAAATTTAATATAATGAATGAATGATATTAGAAGTAAGATTTTACAAATAATTTAGTTTGAGTCTTAGCTTCTGTAAGCATTTAGTCGTCTTTTTCATCGTCTTCATCCTAGTTGAACGGTAGTGGAATTGACTTGAAAGCTCGGAACTTCCCCACATTATTCAAATGCTCATTTTCTACCCTGTTAAAAAAAACTAAACTTTCAAAAAAACCATCATACAAAAAAAAAGGTGAAGAAGAAACCAAAGTAACAATGTGTATAGTAAGTAGACCTGAAGAAATTCCACATCCCACGGCGAATAATCTCAAGAGAAGCCATAACTGCAAGCGTCGTCTGCTTATGCATGAACTCGAATTCGAAATTCAGTACCGTTTGCAACCACGCGAATCTCAACACAACGTTCAAGATCTACAGTTGAGTTTTCAAGAATTCAGTTTTTTTTGTTCTCTATGCTTTGGAGATTATATAACCGAAGATGTTTTATATGCGCTTACCATTGCGATGAAGTATACTTTTTTCTGTGGGATGAGAAGTTTATCCCGAAGCCATCGGTTTTTAGATGTTTTGTTCAGAAGTCCCCAATCATGAACAAAGTCCCAGTATGTACAGAAAACAGCAGCAAGAACTGAGGAACCAACAGCTAACACTCTGAGTTTGAAATGTAATGTAGGATTCTTCAATAGAGGATCCTTCCAGTTTTTTTCTTCAAAACCATAAGCTGTTCTTAGAATAACAGCTATTATTGTAAACAAGTACTTGACTCCGTTGTATCCTTGATCAACGCTTCTTTCCTCAATCATACGCCGCATGCACTGCACCAATTGAAGGAGAACAGAGATGGTATTATTAAAATTGCTCTAGACATGTTGTTTCTTTTGAAGAAACTATTTTGTACGTACTTGAAGGAGGCGGGAAAGATATGGGATTACTGCAACAATGTATAAGGAATAGCTGTAGATGTTTGAGGCTTCGCAGGTGCTTTTTCTTTTTGTGAAGTCTTCCCAACCGTAGTAGCATATGTAGAAGTTGATGCTTCGAAGAGCTTGTACTTGGCTAGTTAACTGATCTCCTAAAAAGTAATCAGGTAACGTTACCTGCATTGAGAAAGCATTAGTAAACCATATATATGATTATCAACATTGATATATAAGCCGTTAGATTTATGTCTTTTACCTTGTAAAGAGGAGCAGCAAGGCAGTGAAACAGACATGTGAGGAAGAAGAACCGACTCGAGCGGTAGAGAAAATGAAATGGCAAGATCAAAACTACAAACAGAGCCTAAAACAAACATCATATAGAGCTAGGATCATCATATAGCTGAGCTTGCATAAAAAAAAGAACAAAATATTTGGATTTACGGACTTACAACAAAAAGGAAAAGAGGAAGAAGTTCAGTTAATTCTTTGTAATTTTTGGTTTTGGAGTTTACTTGCATATCAAGATTTCCAAGAACACAAAGCAACGCAAACGTTCCAATGGTGAATCCTAGAAACAGAACTTGTCTGTAACCAAGTTCAGTTCCTTGCTTGTAGCCAAATATAAAGGCATAATTTACTCTATAACGCTTCCAATAGTATATATCAATCGCATACATAGTTATGTGAAGCACGATGAACCCGAACAAGCTGCATGCATGAACAACGGATGCGTCTAAGCAACAAGTTTAACCTCAAAATGAAATTTGTAGGAGAAGAGTGATATGAAGGTTTACCTATAAAGAGGGAACAAAGTATTCATGTAGTCTTCATAGGCATCATTGGAAGAGGCTTTCCGTGTGCGTATGATCGTGACAAGAGCCACGATAAGAGAAAACACACATCCAGCAGAGAAACCTGAAACCAATTTCCTCGTAAGCACAAAAATAAACAAAATGACAAAACCAGAGCATGGTGCTGTGTATATATGATTGTACCAGTGGAAAATGTAACTCGGTGTCTCTCTCGTTTCATTTGAGGTCGTAAGAAGTTCATTCCTTTTCTCCTATTACCATTTGCAAAATGCTTTATGAATGTAGCTTCAACACGTTGTATGAGTTTCACAAGCTGCGGATATAAGAGAAGGTATGATCAATACAAGGATCGAAGACAGAGGAATCAATGGAGTTACTAAACTTAGTCAAGCTCACCTCATCAGAGCTTCCGAGATACGAATTATCAACCATTTTCATGTAAGACTTTGAAGCATTCCTTGAAGTTATCTGTTTCAGAGCACCTTTCAGTCATACTTTAAACCCCAAAAATCAAAATCTCAAAGTCTCAAACCAATCTTTATACCTTATCATACTTCTTCAATATCTTCGAGAAGGCCAAAACATTCAGAAAGCTGTAGCTTTTGAGAAGACGAAGCTTCTGGTAAAACTCGACGAAGGCGAATTTGAGCATCTCTTCGACTTCGTTCAGATTCTGTCTATTGAATTTGATCTCGTTTTGGCTTGAGGAATGGAGAACGCCTTTGATGGTGGATCGAGGCGTTGCTTTAGTGTTGTTTATCTTGATGTGATCTAGAACCTCGATTGGTGCTGGCCTCGCACCTCTCACCTTGTTCAAGCTGCTTGTTTTCACGTCGACGGAGCCGTGATCTTCATTTTCGTCGTCTCTGCTGAAGCTTCATTCTTGAATGGCCTCCATGTGCACTTGAGCTCGAGGGTTCACTGTAACCAAACACGAGGGAGATATTTAAATTCATCAAATTTCAAATTGTGCGTTTCGGTTTACGATCAGTTTGATTCAACCAAGATTAATTCAGAATATGATGTAAAAACATTAGAATATGGTAATAAACTGATGTAAAAAATAAAAATAATTGTTTTCATATATTTAATTCTTTCTTTTTTACATCAATTTATTACCATTTTCTAATGTTTTCACATATACTCTGAATTAATCTTGTTTGAATCAAATCTAATTCAATAAATTTAAATTGAAAAAATTACTGCCTGTCAAAAAAACAATTCCATGAATTAACTGCATTTGGTTATCTTACTGGTTCGAGTTCTGGCGGGTGTAGATGCAGCGATCGCGGCCGTCGAAGTCGCAACATCAGAGGCCAAGCGAGTCATCTCTACCTTCCGTTCCTCCCATCCCCACCCAACAGGATTCTCCACCTTAACCCTAAACGCAATAAGAGCATCCATTTGCTTATTAAGCATAATTGCATCCTTCAATACTTCTTCCACTTTCTCTTTATAGAATTTGTCAATTCTATTGAACTCATCGTCGAGTCGCCGGAAAGAAACCAATTCATACTCTCCTCCTTCCTCTGCCGTCATTAGAAACGTTGTCTCTAGTCCATGAATCGCTTTGTTAACAAGTATCGGAGCCTTACCTGTTAGGAGTCCCACATCGAAAAGTTAAACAATATTACAATAATACATGAAAATTACTACTTAGCTTTGAGTCAGAAGCTTAAGAGTACCTTCCTCGATGTCAGTTTCTGAAGCGTAGTTGGATTGGCTGGAGCTTTGTCTTTTCTTTCCCGGTGTTTGGACAAGACAGCTAAATGCTCTGTATAGAGTCATTTTCCGACTAAGTCCTTCACCGGAGACCGCATGATGTGGAGGAGGAGGAGGGTTGGTTTGTTGTTTGAGTTTGATGATTTCTTTGAGAAGGGTTTTGAGATAATCGTAGCTTATGTAAGCTTGTTGCCACTCTGGTACCATTTGTGACGACAATTCTTTACCGAACTTCATCTTACTCTTTCTAGATTTCTTGTTTTGAAATCTTTCTTTGTTGATGTGTCTGAAAGAAAGACTGAAGAAGTTTATACATAGTTATAACGACCAAGTGACTTGTATGCATAGTATTAATATATATTGTTAGTTGGAAGATACGACCCAGTCGATATTTTTGTGGAGCAAATATAAAATTTATCTCTTGCTGTTACACCAAGACAGTAGTATATGACAAGTGTAGTTTTAAAAAAAAAATAGAGATTATTTCACAAGACATTGAGCCACTTGTAAAAATTGTCGCTCGAGTGATGCAATAGTCAATACAAATTGCGAGTAGCGAAGAATTACCGATCGACCATGTGGAATTAAATGATCCACGATATAATTAATCGAGGTTTCAATAACTAGTTGCTTGCAGTTCTACCAAAATTTTATTAAATTGTCTACGACATGATCAATCGAGGTTTCAATCAATTACACAAAATTAATTAAACACTACCATTCATGTGCATATATATATCAATTACCATTCTGATCCAATGACGATCTTAAAGCTTTCCCTTGATTCGACATATTGTGATCTTTCCTACAAGTTCCATGTATAGTTATTATTTTCTGTTATTTATACAATTGATAGCAATTTTAAAAATATACATCGATTTATAGGTTAGTCTATAATCTATTATATCAAAGTTAAATGTCTTTCAGTATTGTATATATTTTTGTGTTCAACCGTCTTTCAGAATTTATATATAATGTCTCAATTTGTGTTACATGTATACGTTAATTAACCAAGTCATTGCTCAGTAGGATATAATATCGATATATATCTTAAATCTTAATCATCAATGTTATGTGTCGCTTATATAGTTGTGCATATTATATTTATATTAGTTAGACTAGTTTCCACTTTCCATAAATAACGATAGAAAAATACTGAAATTATTTGATATTTTTGAATATATATACGTATGCCGTTTACCATTACCATTGTAACAAAGTCGTGTTGATATTTTAATACACATTGTGAATGGTAGGGTGTCAATCGGGTTGGCTCGGCCCGGCCCGGCCTGAAATCCGTAAAGCCCGTATATGTTTGAGTCCGGCCTGGTCCAATCCGAAATATTTCCGAACCTATATTTCAAAGCTCGAGCCCGGCCCTAACATGGCTATAGGGCTTTTCGAGATTTTTCAGGCTTATCTTACCGATCAACAATTCAAACTTATAAGCCTTAAAAAGTAGTGTTTGAAGGTGTATAAAACAAATCAATCAAAAATTTAATAACTCATCTATATTCACTACAACCAACTTAATTTAATAGAAAAAGTTTATAACTAAATAAAATTTCTATACTTTAACCAAATTAACCAATATATAATTCATATAAAACATCATAGATAAAAAATTTAAAAGTATTAAGTATGGTAATTAAGTAAATATGAAAACTAGGATTAGAGTTTACAACTTTACAATAAATTATTAATCAAATATTGCAATAAAACAAAAATGTTAACAAAAAGGTACAAATATTTTTGTTTAAGGGCTTTTCGGGCTGGCCCGAGCCCGGTCGGGCTAAGCCCGAAAAACCCTATTGCCCAAACGGACTGAGCCCGAAAGGCCCAATTTTTTCTGAACATATATATTTAAGCCCGAGCCCGCGTGCTTTGGCCCTAATTGACATGTATATGAATGGACGAGTCAAGGTCAAGCTCAAAATCGTGATGTAAAAAGAAAATGTTAATCCGTCCAAATACTATTTGTTTTTGTATCAACAGAGAAGAAGTACTTTCAATAATGACTAAATATTTCTTTTTGTTGGTTGGCAACAAAAATCTTATAAATCATATTAAAAACAATCTTTTGCCAGATCCCAAAAGTAAGAAAAACATTTTTAACAATAACAATACGGGTATCGTTAAAGAACAATATGTTATTAATTTTCTAAAAAATTGGTTAAATATAATCTATATTATAAAAGTTGGCTAACTCTCTTCATTTGAGTGACACGTCAGCAGTGGAAAGAGTGCCACCTGTCTATCATTACTAAAAAAAAGAATCTAAACTAAAAGAAATATGAAACATCTTGTATGTCTTTTTTATATATATATATATCCCAAAAACAGTTTCAATATTCATATAAGAAATTTAGAGAAGCTTAGAACATGTCCTAAGAAAGTAGATGCATCACCAAAAGATAAAAATGCATCAGGAGTGAATCAAATAGCCACTTCTTCCTCTTGATGTAAACCATGAATATATCGACATATGGTTTAGGCGTTACAATTTTGTCAATAGTTGGAAGAGTTGCAGTAATGATCGAGATATTTCTTAATATTGTAGAGAAATTTATGAAAGTTTGTCCCAAAAGAAATAATTTTTTTTATATGATGAAGATTAGACTTTTGTTCACTATCAAATGGAAGATAATTGAATTAAATTGTAGAATGTTAGTTAGAAAAATACATAGACAAAGACAAAGGGGGTTTTCATATTCTAATGTTTAGAAGTTGTCAAAAAAAATTAAATGAAATTCTTATTAAAAACAATTTAGAGTTATATTAAAAAAATAGAAGAGCTAACATAAAAAGAAGGTGTCTATCTTAATTATATCTATTAAAGAGTTAGCCAAGCTGCAATTCTTGATAAATGAAAATGTTAGTGTTTCATAGTATATAATTGAGAAGCGAAGATATTTAAATACTTAAGCTTCTTTTGAATGAATGTAAAATTTATTCAACTAAAAAACTCTTTGTTACAAAATATGCATCCTTAGATCAAGCTTTTATTTGAAATATGTTTTTAGAAATTTTAGACAAGAATTATAGAATGTTTAAATCTCTCAAAACAAAGTTGTTGATGCATGCATCTAATAATTCAATTACAAAATGAGAAAACCTATGTGAAGTATTAAAAATAAAATTTTAAAGATTTCTACAATTAAAAATAAACAAAGATTAATAAAAAGGACAAAATTACTAACACAACTGTTTAAAAAATGGTAGACGTCCACGTATAGTGTGGGTATTCATCTAGTAAATAAATAATTTTGGAAGATGTGATATTTGTTCATAGAATGCATAGACAAATGGTTAAATATTTATCTTTTATTTTTAAAAAGTAGTTGATTATTGGTTAAATGGGCCTTAAACGTAACGTCAAAGCCCAATAGACGTTATAAATTCTAAGCCCGTTATAAAAGCAGTGATTGAGTGTTGTTATAGAAGACATGCGTGCTCTTTCCCATCTTCTTGAATCTTGAGTTGAACGCTCTCCACAACCATTCTCACTCACTTCGTCTTCCCCCGCCATCTGTGATTTGTAGGGTTTTTGTTCTTCATCTTCAATTTCCGAGAAGAACTCAACGGAGAAGAAATAATCATCACTCTTCTTGTAGGTAAAAACCATCTCCGGCTTTGTATAGATTTGTGTTAATTTGATTTCATCTGTGTGATTCTCTGAATTTTTTTATTCATCGTTGTGATTGAAATTGTGTATTTTTTTGTTTTAGAATTGTGAAAAAATGGCGAAGAAGCAAGGATCTGCGATGTCTCTTGATGTATTTGTGTCAACAATGGCACCACTTATAGATATGGAGAAAGAAGCTGAGATCTCGATGTCGTTAACCTCTGGTGCTTCCAGGAATATAGAAACCGCTCAGAAGAAAGGAACAACGATTCTCAATTTGAAATGTGTTGATGTTCAAACAGGTCTCATGGGTAAATCACTTATTGAGTTTCAATCAAACAAAGGAGATGTTCTCCCTGCTCACAAGTTTGGTAACCATGATGTTGTTGTGTTGAAACTGAACAAGTCTGATCTTGGTTCTTCTCCTCTTGCGCAAGGAGTGGTCTATCGGTTAAAAGATTCTTCGATCACCGTTGTGTTTGATGAGATTCCTGAAGAAGGGTTAAACACTTCTCTCCGGTTGGAGAAGCTTGCCAATGAGGTTACGTATCGCAGGATGAAAGATACTTTGATTCAGCTTAGCAAAGGTGTGTTGACAGAACCTGCTTCTGATTTAGTGCCTGTCTTGTTTGGTGAGAGACAACCAACGGTGTCTAAGAAGGATGTTAAGTCTTTTACTCTTTTTAACAAGAACCTTGATCAGTCACAGAAAGATGCGATTACAAAGGCTTTATCTTCAAAGGATGTGTTTTTACTTCATGGTCCTCCTGGTACTGGTAAGACAACGACGGTGGTGGAGATAATCTTACAGGAAGTCAAACGCGGTTCAAAGATTCTTGCTTGTGCAGCTTCGAATATTGCAGTTGATAATATTGTTGAGAGACTTGTTCCTCATAAAGTTAAGCTGGTGAGGGTGGGACATCCTGCAAGGCTTTTACCACAAGTACTGGATAGTGCTCTAGATGCTCAGGTTCTAAAGGGAGATAACAGCGGTCTAGCGAATGACATCAGAAAGGAAATGAAGGCATTGAATGGGAAGTTGTTGAAAGCGAAAGATAAGAACACAAGGAGAGAAATCCAGAAAGAGCTTCGAACTCTTGGTAAGGAAGAGCGTAAGAGGCAGCAATTAGCTGTATCGGATGTGATCAAGAATGCTGATGTCATTCTCACAACTTTGACTGGTGCATTAACACGAAAGCTCGATAATACAACTTTTGACTTGGTGATCATCGATGAAGGGGCACAAGCTCTTGAGGTAGCATGCTGGATTGCTCTGCTAAAGGGTTCAAGGTGTATACTTGCAGGAGACCATCTCCAACTCCCTCCGACAATCCAAAGCGCTGAAGCTGAAAGGAAAGGATTAGGGATAACACTTTTCGAACGGCTGGCAGATCTCTATGGAGATGAGATCAAGTCCATGCTTACTGTCCAGTATCGTATGCATGAGCTTATTATGAATTGGTCATCGGAAGCGCTTTACGATAATAAGATAACAGCGCATTCAAGTGTTGCCTCACACATGCTTTTTGACTTGGAGAATGTAGTAAAATCTTCTTCAACTGAGGCGACTCTACTATTAGTGGATACCGCTGGGTGTGACATGGAAGAGAAGAAAGATGAGGAAGAGAGCACCTATAATGAAGGCGAAGCAGAGGTTGCAATGGCACAGGCTAAGAGACTAATGGAGAGTGGAGTTCAACCTTCTGATATTGGAATTATCACACCTTACGCTGCTCAGGTTATGCTGCTTAGGATTCTTAGGGGCAAAGAGGAGAAGCTAAAGGACATGGAGGTCTCTACTGTGGATGGTTTCCAAGGTCGAGAGAAAGAAGCTATCATCATTTCCATGGTTCGATCAAACTCGAAGAAAGAGGTTGGATTTTTAAAGGACCAAAGGCGAATGAATGTGGCTGTTACTCGCTCTAGAAGACAGTGTTGCATCGTCTGCGATACAGAAACAGTGAGCAGTGATCAATTTCTTAAACGTATGATTGAGTACTTTGAGGAACATGGCGAGTATCTCAGTGCCTCTGAGTACACAAACTAGTAACCTCAAGATTCTTAAAATTTCAGGCCAATTGATAGATATGTTTCTTGGTTTGGTTAGCTAGCAAAGACAAATCATCTTCGTGAAAACCAATTTAACTCCAGATTTGAAATATTGTACCAATTCTTGGTACAAAGACGACACAACCTTCTGTTTAGTTACATCTCTTACTTTACAAAAACCGAAACAGGTCTTAAGTAAAACGAAAGAAAAGGAAAACTCAGAGGTGAGAACTAATCATATCCTGCTCTAGTGACTAGTGGTTAGTGAACTATGTCATTATCAGTTTTCACTGATACATTCCTGAGGATTGGCGTAGAAATAATCTTCTTCCTTTGGTCTATCAGAGATAACTTTCCTATGTGTTGGTTCTCCCATCCTTTGTCCTTGATGGGCTTCCTTGACAGCTACTGCAAACTCATCCCAAGAAAGCGTTTTGTTGTTATGCAAGTCCAAAAGCTCCACAAGTCTCTTCCGGTCTAGCAGGATTGTTCTCTTAAACCCAAGATATCTGCAATTAGAATGTTCCATTTATGAATCTTACTGAGAATTGAATATATTTGATTATAGAGAATTATTACCGTCGATGACCTTCAACAACTTTTGCCATGTTTCCATAGTAGGTAGGGATAAAAGTGTTGCTAGCTACGGACACTATGAAATCTAGAGCTGCCATTTGAGATGAATGGTTCTGAAACTGCTGCAATTCTGTTGGATCCAATAACATTTCCTTTTTTACCTGGAAAAATCAACATGTCACCATCATCACCAAAATTTGATCATATCGAAAGTGGATAATGTTGAGAGTGATAAAAACTTACAATTCGTGGAAATGATTCCTTTAGGAGGGCTAATCTCTTTGCACCACCATAAATCTCACCAGCAGCAATGTATATTTGTGTATCCTTTTGAAACCCCAATGCTTTTAAGACCAAAACCACCTCCTCGGGTGTCAATGGACACAGCCCTTGCACTCTCCTTTCTTCTGAGACTACCTCTTTCTCTCTCCACCATGGATATGCATACCTAGAGAACGCACATAAGAGAACCCAGAAATCAAGATTTTATAAAAAGGTGAAAGCATCATATGCCAAGTAACAGTTTTTACCTCATCTTTTTGAGTTGTTCAGCTTCTTCCTCAGTGCAGCCATGAGTGCAACCAGAGAAAGCCAACATGTCCATCTCATATCTCAGATGCAAAGCCACAAAAGAACCTCTTTGTTGAAGAATCCGAACCAGCTTTGATCCCAAAGCCTCAATCCGCGGAGTGAACTTCAGTCCTTGGAAATTAACTCGGCATCTCAGCCTTTGAAGATCAAGAGAAAGACCATTGTTCGCCAATCGTGTATCACTCCTAACAAAGTGTATAACTTTACGTTTACTGAACCGTGGCAGTACCTAAAATCAAAAAAATCCGAACAATCAAGAACGCAGATTCATAGGCATTTCAGATTCATCTTATGGAAGCAAAAGAAACTTGCAAATAAACCTGTTGCAAGTAATATAAGTCGCTGGACCAACTCACAGGAGGCATTTCGAATATTTTGTATCCATACTTCTTACTATAACGTTTTGGAAGTCTCCTTACGATCCTAACTTCATCTCTTAATGAATCAATGAAATGCTTGCTGTCAAAAATGTCCTCAAAATCACTGCAAAAGGATGAAACTTTGGGTTGCTTCAGCTACACAAGATGTTGCGCATTTAGTATTCCTTCAAAAGACCAAACGAACATGTGATACCTTGGATCAGCCCAGAAAGATTTTTTATCAAGTTCAGGAACAACAAGAGTCAAATTCAATAGCCTAGCAACAGTCACCATATCACAAATCTGAAAAAGAGACAATACAAGCATCAAGAAACTAAACCACTAATTCTTGAAATGAGAGAGCAATGCAATGAAGAGAAAGTTACACGAACCGCTGCACGCATTTGATTCAAACCACCATTACAGGACACTAGTAAAATTCCATTACTTGTATAATTCCCTATAAAAAAAAAATTAAAACTTCCTTAATCTCTCAAGCACCAAACCAAAACCCAAAATACACAAATCGATTGAAGAACACATAAACTAACTTGGTGGAGGAGGCGATAGTCGAACTGGCTCGACAGGGAGAGAGAACCTAGAAATCTGATTGGATAAACCAGTGAAGATTTGGGAATGCCAAAAGAGCTGAATCAAGCAAGTCCAAACCAAAATGCAAGAACAGACTCTAAAGAACCAAACTTGAAATCGAGCTTTGGGAACTGATTGATGATGACTCGGAGGCTTATTATAGTCACTCCGCATCAGAGTACCACTCTCCGATCTAATTTCCATGTATCTCACGACGAAGACACTCATCGCCGCTTCATCATAACCTAAAAATTTCTGAGGAGATATCCCAAAAAGGGATCACGAGGAGAGGGAAACGTTGGGAAAACTAATGCGGACAAAAAATATAGATACGACCGTACAAAGTTTTGTTTTCTTATGTTTATGTTTAGGTGTCTTTTCCCGTGAGAAAAATTGAAACTTTCCCGAGAAAAGTACCTACTTTTGGGAAGAAGGAAGAAGGAAGATTGTTCAAACTATTGAGGGCTATTTTTCAAAATCAAGAATTTGTCTATGAGAAAAACATGAAGATCCGAACAGATTGATCTCATCATCATAATCATCTTCACCCTTTTAAAATTTGAATTATTAATTACTATAACTATTCTGGTTTTTGTCACCAAGCTAATCATTATTTATCTCATTGTAAAATTGTCTGTTTATCCAAAATTTGGGGAGAAGTCAAAGTTTAACACTTCAAAACGAAGCCCAATACTATTAATAATAGTCCATATAAAAAGCCCATTAAATGCTCAAGAGACATGTCCAAAAAGAAAGAAACCTAAATATTCGACCATACGAGAATGAGAACATTATCTTGTCTCCATGACTTGTCTCACGTGTCTTAACCAATAAAATAGTCACACGTATGCGAAGAACGTCCTTTGACCCTATTTGCACTTACTCGAAACGGCAAACACTGCAAAGATTTGTTCTTTCTCTCTCTCTCTCCTCTCTACTCTCTCTCTCTCTCTCTCTCTCTCTCTCTCTCTCTCTGTGGTGCCGCCATGGATCTTCGTCGAAGCTCGATTTTGCTTTTGATCATTGCGTTGTTATCTCCCAGGGCACTATCAATGTATTTCGAGTTAAAGTCTGGGAGAACCAAATGTACTGGAGAGGAAATTCACGAAAACGCCATGTCCATTGGCAAATACGCCATCGTAAACCCTAACGAAGATCATCCTCTTCCTGCTTCTCACAAGATCATCGTCAAGGTATATCAAAATTTCAAATCAATCCCAACCTTTTGTTTAATTTAGCATCGAAGTTTTTTTTCCTATATTGTAGGTGCTGCCGCCAAAAGGGACGATATTGCACGAAGCCGATCATGTAGAGGCTGGTCAGTTTTCGTTTACAGCGTCTGAGACTGGGGATTACATTACGTGTATCACAGCCGTTGATTACAAGCCGGAGACGACGTTGACCATTGATTTTGATTGGAAGTCTGGTGTTCTCTCTAAGGAGTGGACCAATGTGGCTAAGAAGAGCCAAGTTTTAGTAAGTGGCCTTTATAGTTTCGGTTTTTAAAGGTTCTTTTAGTGTGTGTTTGGTTTATTGAAATTTGAGCATCTATGCCATGTTTCATGCTCAAGATCCAAAAGCTACAAGCCTACAACTAACTAGTTTAGAGCTTCGTCTGGTTTTGAATGTGGAAATGAAAGAAGATATTCTAGAATGCTTGTAGTTTTTTAAGGTTTCTGTATTGACCTAGTTGTTGTTCAATCTTTAATTTAATGTTGTTTCTGTAGATGATGGAGTATGAGGTCAAGAACTTAATGGACACTGTTAATTCCATCCATGAGGAGATGTATCATCTTCGTGAAAGGTAAATTAGGCAAATGAAAGAACACTCATTTTTTGGCCTTTGTTTTTTTTGTTGGGTCTTAAGAGAGAGATGATGAGCTTAATATACTTGTTATTGTGTTTTGGTTTGGTGGTATCTTACCAGGGAAGAAGAAATGCAAGAGCTAAATAAATCCACAAACTCGAAGATGGCGTGGTTAACTGTCGTGTCGCTTGGGGTTTGTTTATCGGTGGCTGGTCTACAATTATGGCACTTGAAAATATTCTTCGAGAAAAAGAAACTCATCTGAGTGGTAGACATGCACATACATACATACTCATTTGCTCATGTCTATGATTGTACTGTAGTCAAACTTAACGACCATTAGAGATTTCATTTAAATTAAGGATTCATTTTTAAGGCAAAGAAAACAACATTTTGTGATCATTTTTGAGATTTGTGTTGGTACGAAGTGCATAAGCCCCCAATTATCTGGTTCATGTCTTCCTGTCAAATTTTTGTTATATATAATATAGTTAGGTGACGGAACTAAATTAAGATGAAGATCGGCTGCTGCGTGGCCTTCCTTTAGATATCAAGCAGGAGAGGTAAAAGCAGCTTTGGTTCCTATCAAACACTGGAAAATTCTTTTGAAAAACTTTATTTCAAACAGAGAAGCTCTTCTAATCGCAAAAAGTGTTATAATGAATGGCAGGTTAAACTTGCATGTTGCTACGGATCACCCGCTTTGGCTGCATCACGTCTTTATGGAAGAAAAAAGTTATCTCCCTGTTTGATCTCGTCTCGACTTTTTTTGGTTGTATATTTAACTATACCCTTTTTTGTAAAGGCCCTATAAGTATGATGCGAAGCTTGCGGCATCTCTTTCGCCATGTGCCATCGCTAGAGCCTCAGAGGAAACACTGGGAGTTTTTAGTAACTCCGGCCTTGAAGCATCAGTACTAGCGGGCTTTTCTTTTCTGCGTCCATAAGTAGGTAGAGTGGTTCTAAGGAAGTAGAAAGTGAATGTGGTGTGTCAGTTGATCAAAAAAAACATTAAGATGAAGATCATTTTTTTTTTTTTGTCACCGGAAATATATTGATAAGCTTGTTTTCAACAAAATAAGTAGGATACAAATGCCCAAAAAAGGGAAACTAAAGCCGGCGGATGACATAATGTCTCTGGAGTCAAACAGCCAAAGGAAGACGAGATTTCCCCGGAAACTAAGCCCCATATAAAGGAACCAATAAAACTAGAATTACAACGTAGAACTTTTAAACTCAAATCGAAAGAGCACATAACCTTACACCAAGAACAAAAGCAAAGCGACTTTAAACCGAAACGAGATAGATACCAAGAAAGCAAAGCAACCTCTTCTTTACAGAAACCAGTAAATGAGATTTATCAAAGATGCCCCAGGCCAAACAAATGATAACATCTACCTCCTCCTATCATAATGGGAGCCAATCTCTCCAAACCAAGACCTCAAAACCCGACAAGCAAGTCCCATAATTGGAGAACAACTACGCTTGACTTTCGGATACGACGACAGCGACATCAGCACCAATGAACGCCTAGATAAGAAGCCTTCCAAAAAGCTAGCAGACCTAAACAGGACTCGAAAGCAGAGACAAGGAGGGAAGTCTAACCCCACGATTCATACCATTCTCAAAAGCGAGAACGACAACACGAGCCGATTAACACCCATAACGACCCACCGCAACCAACACTAAGCAGAGAGACTACCTGCAACTAAGGAAACTATACCCGAATTCAGAACACTCAAACCTTTCTCTTGGAAAGGGAACAAGCCTAAAAGGAACCGATGGCTAATTCAAAGGGATAAGGAGATCGCGGAAATACAAAGGCTGGACTAACTAGAGCCCAAATCCAACCTTCATCGGCAGCATAGAAGCGACTACAAACACTGGAGCGGGAACAGATCTAGGTGTGGGAGCAAAAATGGCGACAATTCAAGACTTACACCATAGATCTAACAGGTCCAACCTCCATCCTCTACACGAGAGCCACCCAAACAAGAACCTGACCACTCGACCGCTTCCACAAAAACTCTGAACCACTACTTGAAGAAGAACTACGGATTCCCAATCGAAAGCCAAAAGGACTGCAAACCAAAGCAAAGCTAAAGAGAAACTAAGATACCTTCTCACGGCAGCGGCGAGAAGCGCCGGCCATCGGAGAGGGAAAATGTAGATCTGAAGTCTGTTGACGATTAGGACGAACTCTTTCGTCGGGAGAAAAAAAAAATAGTATGGTTTTTCTCTTTTTTTTTTCTATTGGCGGACTTCTTTGTGTAAGATGAAGATCATATATATGATTATTAATAGTTTAAAAACATTTAGAACGTTGAAAAGTAAGAACAAGGTATATTTTTGTGGTGTGAAAGCACTTTTTACGCAAGTGTGAAACCATAATATTTTTCCCGTAGGAGGGACCCCTCTTGATATGATTTTAATCGAAAGAAAGTACTACGACCATAAAGGCATCATTAATGGAAGAACTTTTTTTTTGTGTTCTTACATTAAATATATAGTGAAAATAATGTTAGATCAGTTGTTAAGATTATAGGTAAAAAAAATGGGAGAACTAATTATGGTGTTTTTAGAATAAAGATATAGTAAAATAATATTCATAAACATTTTACAAATTATAAAAACTTATAAAATAACATTTAAATTGCTTACTTATATAAAAGCAATTGTATACTTATAAATTAATATAATATTCATAAACATTTTACAAATTATAAAAATTTATAAATTAACATTTAAATTGCATACTTATATAAAAGCAATTATATACTTATAAATTAATATAATATTCTTAAACATATTACAATTATAAAAACTTATAAATTAACATTTAAATTGCTTACTTATACAAAAGCAATTGTATACTTATAAATTAATATAATATTCTTAAACATATTACAATTATAAAAACTTATAAATTAACATTTAAATTGCTTACTTATACAAAAGCAATTGTATAGTTATAAATTAATATAATATTCTTAAACATATTACAATTATAAAAACTTATAAATTAACATTTAAATTGCATACTTATATAAAAGCAATTATATACTTATAAATTAATATAATATTCTTAAACATATTACAATTATAAAAACTTATAAATTAACATTTAAATTGCATACTTATATAAAAGCAATTATATACTTATAAATTAATATAATATTCTTAAACATATACAATTATAAAAACTTATAAATTAACATTTAAATTGCATACTTATATAAATAAAATATTTTCTTTTTTTCCAAAAAATCTCGTCCAATCACATGAAGCCACGTCAAATAAGAACTAGGCTTAAATCAGTTCTACATAAAGAACTAAAAAAAAGTATTCTAAGCGACTATTCATTATTTTTATAATTTTTTTGGGCTTAGAACACCCTTAGTGTTCTCCCATTAATAATGGCCTAATAAACTAACAATATAGTGAGACAAAAAAAAATAAGAGAAAAAATAAAGCGATTTTTTTTGGTGAACGCCTCTCTGATTATCGTCTTCGTGTCTCTTCGTATCGGAGAGCGGTTGTCGTCGGTTTCCGATGGTTTTTTCAAGGTTCAATAATGGTAAAACAGTTATTGATTCCATAATTACCTTCTACCCACACCATTTAAACCCTGTGTATGTCTCTGTCTCCATCGGGTTGTTCAGAGTGAAATTTTTTTTCCTTTGTTCATATTGATCATGTCTGAGATGATTTGGAGACAAATGCAAGAAATTGATTTGGGAATTAATGATTCGGTCGTCACTCTCCCCGCCGCCCTTTGTGCGGAAGCATTGAGTGAAACTCGTTTTAGCCTTCTCGCTAAACCAATCAATCCTCGTAAGCAAAACCTGCGTGCTATGCTCAATGTCCTACCGCGTCTTTGGGGAGTAGGAGAAGAAGTTATTGGGCGTATCCTGAAAAATAAGAGAATCCAATTCTTATTTCAATCTGAGGAAGCTATGAATGCCGTTCTTCGCCGCGGCCCATGGTCTTTTAATGAATGGATGTGTGTGCTACAAAAATAGAATCCAGCCAACCCTGCTGAAGAAATTAAGAACATCCCGTTCTGGGTCTAGATCAGAGGCATCCCGCATCACTTCCTCACTTACCGGATGGTCACATTTATTGGTGAAAACCTGGGCAATTTCACGGAAACGGACTTTGGGGGTGATGTTGCTGTTTTGGTGGATTATGTTCGGATCCGTCTCCTATGGAACATTGATACCCCTCTGCTCTTTCAGAGAACTTTTCAATTTGGAGAAACATCCTGTGTTTTGAAATTTCGTTATGAAAAGCTACGAAATTTCTGTTCTCTTTGTGGTTTACTCACTCACGACTCTTCGAAGTGTCCTTCGCGTGAACCAGATGAACCACCACCAGGAGATGATGAGGATGGCCCTGACTACAATCATGAGTTCCCAAGTCCTACTGATGGGACAACACCGGTGCAATAGTAAAGGCCCTGAAACGCCTACTACGTCCAAAAAGCGAAAGATGGAACAAGGATCTCCCTCTGATAACAATGGACCCGTTCCATTGCTCTGCTGTGAGATGAAACAGGCGCATTCTTCAGAGGATACTCTGAAAAGTGTACACACACGTCAAAAGAGAGAGTCTGAAGTGCTGGAAGTACGTAACTGGTTTGTCATGCACCCGACTCCAACCACACCGATGCACATGAGGAATTCTGATGCAACAAACCCCAACCCGATTCGAGAGGGCACGGTGGGCCAGAAGCCACCAGAGTCGCCATGAATACAGCCTTTTGGAACTGCCGAGGATTGAAAGGGAACCTAGCAGTTCGACGCCTCGAGGGAATCAAGACAACTTATTCCCCGGACTTACTCTTTCTGATCGAGACAAAGAATCCAGATGATGTGGTACGTGATGCTGCAGCGGAGTTAGGCTATGATTATGTTAAATGTGTATCTCCATTGGGTATTGGGGGGGCTTGGCTTTGCTATGGAAGAAAATTGTTTTTGTAACTATCTATGAACTTGACGCACGTCTCATTGATTGTAAGATTGCTAATAAAGATGTGTGTTTCCATTTCTCCTGTGTTTATGGCCATCCTATTCGTAAACTGAGACATATCCTTTGGGAAAGTCTTCAACGAATTGCAATTAAACGTAATGGTCCCTGGTTGATGTGTGGTGACTTCAACGAAATCTTATATCCAAATGAAAAATGGGGTGGTCAAGTCATAGAAAATTGGAGCTTTACGGATTTTAGAAACATGGTTGATGTTTGCAAGGTTCAAGATCTCCCTTTCAAAAGCAATAACATGACTTGGTTAAGGAAACAACGTCATTAAAATGTAGAAAGCTGGTTACATAGAGCTATGGCTAACGATGAATGGAGAGCTCTGTTTCCAGCATCGGAGGTTGAATATCTAGAGATAATAGAATCTGATCATCGACCTGCAATTATTAAAATCAGCCGTACAACCGATAAAGGTATCAAACCTTTCCAGTTTGATACAAGGCTCTGTAAACAACCTGAATTCGAAGTTGTAATCAGTTCATCTTGGCACAAGGAGGAACTAGGACCATGCCCTACTATTTTTGACAGAATCAAAGGATGTAGACGTGATATAGCTCTCTGGATGCGTCAACATCTCACCAACTCTGCTATCCGTATCAAGGAACTAATAAAGGATATCGATCTTGCTCATACGGACATCAACATCTCTAAGTCACAGATTCAGTCACTACAACGTGACTTACTCATGGCTTACCAAAGATGAAGAAACATATTGGCACCTTAAAAGTCGATGTCAATGGATGACTGAAGGTGACCGCAATACAAGTTTCTTTCATGCCTCTGTGAAAAATAGGATTGCTCGAAATTGTCTCCTCTCAATTAAGGATAATCACGGGGCTGATATCTTCGGAAACCAGAATATAACATTCGAAGCTGAACGATATTTCAGTGAGATTTTCTCGAGTCCTGGCCAGACGGATATGCAGAATGCGTTGTGCTGCCTAGACAGGGTAGTTACGAGTGACATGAACGATAGTTTGGTACGGGATATCACGACATAGGAAATTAATACTGCTCTGTTTTCTATTGGCCCAACGAGAGCCCCGGGCCCTGATGGATTCAATGCGGCTTTTTATCAAAGGTATTGGGATATTGTTGGACCAGCTATTGTTACAGAGGTGAAAAAGTGTTTTGAAACAAGTGAAATTCAACAAGAATGCAACCACACAAACCTGTGTTTGATTCCAAAGGGCACCAACCCTCAAACCATGAAGGATTTCAGGCCAAGTAGTTTATGCAATGTCCTGTACAAGATAATATCAAAAATATTGGTCATGAGACTAAAGAAGATACTCTCATCAGTGGTTTCGGAGCACCATGCAACTTTTATACCAGACCAGCAAATAACAAATAATGTTATGATTGCACATGAAGTAGTGCATTCTTTACGTGTAAGGAAACAATGTGCAAACTCCTACATAACTGTTAAGACAGATATTAGTAAAGCATATGACCGTATCAGCTGGGATTTCTTAAAAGTAATTCTGATAAAGAAGGGATTTAATGGTCGTTGGATCACTTAGATCATGGCATGTGTACGTGAGTCCCTATGATCGTTGTTTTCTGCTTCCATATGATCAGTTTTTTTTTTTAAATGAATGTAAAAGTTTTCATACAAATTTTTTTTTTTACAACAAGCGCTTCAGTTTTAAAATTAAATGTTTTTGATTTCTAGCATACGGCCTTAAATTCTAGTAGAAAACGACAACCACAATAAAAAAAAAAATTATTAACGATCCTACATTAACCATAAAAATCCAAGGAGTATATATTCAGAAAACATATTTAATTATATCTTTCAAATGTAAATAAAAAAAATTACAACACTTAGTCATATTATGTTAAGATTAAAAAAGTTCTAGATTTGAAAGATTATTTTTACGTATTCAAAACATAATACATCTTATCGAGAAATTTAGTTGATTAGTTTCTATCTCGAGTCTGCGATATTACATATTATCATTTATAAGCAGTAAACGCCCTAGTTTTTCTACAGCCATATTAACCTAATAAAAATTCCTTAAGTCTACAGCCAAGTTAAGAGATTTCAAAATAGAGTTTTAATTGGTCGTGTTCTTTTAATTGGGAAAGTCTTTTTTATTATTTAATGATGAAAAGCTAAATTAACAAAAGTAACCACCAGCTAACACTCTGAGTTTGAAACTTACGTGGATCCACGTCCCTTTATTTATTTGTTATTTTTTTTTTTTTTACTTTTAACTAGCTTACTAGGTTAATTTTATAAATAGTCCACTATGTTATTCTTAATTATTAATTATTGACATTTTAATATATTTTAAATTTTAATTATCAGAGAAATTCATATCTATTTTTGTTAGTTTAATTTTTTATTTAGAAAATAAAGTTTGGTAGACATTCCGGTCCGGGTTTGAGACTTTGAGATTTTGATTTTTGGGGTTTAAAGTATGACTGAAAGGTGCTCTGAAACAGATAACTTCAAGGAATGCTTCAAAGTCTTACATGAAAATGGTTGATAATTCGTATCTCGGAAGCTCTGATGAGGTGAGCTTGACTAAGTTTAGTAACTCCATTGATTCCTCTGTCTTCGATCCTTGTATTGATCATACCTTCTCTTATATCCGCAGCTTGTGAAACTCATACAACGTGTTGAAGCTACATTCATAAAGCATTTTGCAAATGGTAATAGGAGAAAAGGAATGAACTTCTTACGACCTCAAATGAAACGAGAGAGACACCGAGTTACATTTTCCACTGGTACAATCATATATACACAGCACCATGCTCTGGTTTTGTCATTTTGTTTATTTTTGTGCTTACGAGGAAATTGGTTTCAGGTTTCTCTGCTGGATGTGTGTTTTCTCTTATCGTGGCTCTTGTCACGATCATACGCACACGGAAAGCCTCTTCCAATGATGCCTATGAAGACTACATGAATACTTTGTTCCCTCTTTATAGGTAAACCTTCATATCACTCTTCTCCTACAAATTTCATTTTGAGGTTAAACTTGTTGCTTAGACGCATCCGTTGTTCATGCATGCAGCTTGTTCGGGTTCATCGTGCTTCACATAACTATGTATGCGATTGATATATACTATTGGAAGCGTTATAGAGTAAATTATGCCTTTATATTTGGCTACAAGCAAGGAACTGAACTTGGTTACAGACAAGTTCTGTTTCTAGGATTCACCATTGGAACGTTTGCGTTGCTTTGTGTTCTTGGAAATCTTGATATGCAAGTAAACTCCAAAACCAAAAATTACAAAGAATTAACTGAACTTCTTCCTCTTTTCCTTTTTGTTGTAAGTCCGTAAATCCAAATATTTTGTTCTTTTTTTTATGCAAGCTCAGCTATATGATGATCCTAGCTCTATATGATGTTTGTTTTAGGCTCTGTTTGTAGTTTTGATCTTGCCATTTCATTTTCTCTACCGCTCGAGTCGGTTCTTCTTCCTCACATGTCTGTTTCACTGCCTTGCTGCTCCTCTTTACAAGGTAAAAGACATAAATCTAACGGCTTATATATCAATGTTGATAATCATATATATGGTTTACTAATGCTTTCTCAATGCAGGTAACGTTACCTGATTACTTTTTAGGAGATCAGTTAACTAGCCAAGTACAAGCTCTTCGAAGCATCAACTTCTACATATGCTACTACGGTTGGGAAGACTTCACAAAAAGAAAAAGCACCTGCGAAGCCTCAAACATCTACAGCTATTCCTTATACATTGTTGCAGTAATCCCATATCTTTCCCGCCTCCTTCAAGTACGTACAAAATAGTTTCTTCAAAAGAAACAACATGTCTAGAGCAATTTTAATAATACCATCTCTGTTCTCCTTCAATTGGTGCAGTGCATGCGGCGTATGATTGAGGAAAGAAGCGTTGATCAAGGATACAACGGAGTCAAGTACTTGTTTACAATAATAGCTGTTATTCTAAGAACAGCTTATGGTTTTGAAGAAAAAAACTGGAAGGATCCTCTATTGAAGAATCCTACATTACATTTCAAACTCAGAGTGTTAGCTGTTGGTTCCTCAGTTCTTGCTGCTGTTTTCTGTACATACTGGGACTTTGTTCATGATTGGGGACTTCTGAACAAAACATCTAAAAACCGATGGCTTCGGGATAAACTTCTCATCCCACAGAAAAAAGTATACTTCATCGCAATGGTAAGCGCATATAAAACATCTTCGGTTATATAATCTCCAAAGCATAGAGAACAAAAAAAACTGAATTCTTGAAAACTCAACTGTAGATCTTGAACGTTGTGTTGAGATTCGCGTGGTTGCAAACGGTACTGAATTTCGAATTCGAGTTCATGCATAAGCAGACGACGCTTGCAGTTATGGCTTCTCTTGAGATTATTCGCCGTGGGATGTGGAATTTCTTCAGGTCTACTTACTATACACATTGTTACTTTGGTTTCTTCTTCACCTTCTTTTTTGTATGATGGTTTTTTTGAAAGTTTAGTTTTTTTTAACAGGGTAGAAAATGAGCATTTGAATAATGTGGGGAAGTTCCGAGCTTTCAAGTCAGTTCCACTACCGTTCAACTAGGATAAAGACGATGAAAAAGACGACTAAATACTTTCTTATACATAGTCAATATAAAATTGAAGTTTGTATCAAACTATACAAAACCAACGAAAATGTGAACACGTTTTACTAACAAAACAATGCAGTTCATAATACCGATTTTAATTGTGGTAAGTAGACATTTTGTGGTATCTTATATAATATGAGAAGGTTTTTTCTAACTTTTGCTAATATTTTGACATATGGTATTCTCTTTTGATGACACATGTCATCTTTTATTTTAACTTTGTTTCTTTTATTGTAAACATTTTCCATTTTCTCATTTTTTTCTTGCATTAGTTAACAAATTTAATGAAACAATAAACCACCCAATTAATACTATAATTTAAGACAGGCAAACACACTACTCCACTAACTTTTGTCAACTGTATAAGTCAAAATTATTTAATGACTATACAATACAAATTAAGACACATAAATTAGAGAGGAGTAAATTACCAACAATATGGAACAAAAAATTGGTATATACAAATTAAATTTTGATTATAACTAACAGATATTTCAGTGTATCAATGACTCTGATTTCAAACATTAAGTATAAGTCTACTTACGTCTTCGACTCATATTGGTGTTTCACCTTTCATTTTTTAGTTTAGTGAATCATTCAAATTGTTAAATATTCTTAAGATGGCTCAATTCATATGTTCCTTTTTTGTTTTCCTGTTTTTTCTTTGATCCAAATAAAATTGATTTTTTTCTCACATCACAAGTTGAAGCAGATTCTATCGTGGAACATGACTAATACCTAACATGATGCGGTTGAACTAAAGAGGAGGATTGAGAGACATCTAATGCACTTTAAACGATTGAATATATATGAAAAAAGGAGTGACCATGGGAAATAGAGTCAGTTGCAAGACCAAGCAAGGACCAAGGAAAAAACTGGTAGGGGCATAAATTTGTTTATAAGATTCATAAAGAAGAAAACCATAGGCAAGTGTTTTGAATAATCTCTAAGAATGGTGGAGAGATAATGACAGGTGAGTTTTTTTGAGTACTCGAAATAATTCTTCATGACATCTGTTTTTGGATGTATAAACTACATAAACTGTGTAGATTCTCATTACACGAATGAAATTACAGATCTTTTGAATCTATATATTTCTTTTTTATATAATACATGTTTGCTTAATAAAATAGATAGTTAAAAAAGGAAACAGAGCCATATGCAATTAACCATATATTGCCACTTCTTATAATTTGATAAGATATACTTCTATATTAACTATCCAAAAAAATAAAATAAAAAACCATTTAGGATATTTTTCATATATGTCATGATAAACTATATCAAATGTAGTAATCACTTCACAAAAATATTGAAAGACTGATCAACTTTTTTAAAAAAAAAACCTTTACAACATAGTTTTACAACCGAACCACCAATTTTTATGCTACTGCACTCTCTTATACCATCTCCAATGGTTATCCTGATTTTTTTTTCTATAATAGATGTGAGTTTGACTCCAATTCATCTCTATTCTCACATCTAAAATAGAAATTGCTATATTTTATTACAGAGAAAAAATAAGGATGGGTGGGAGATGCTCTTAACCATTATCTTTTTATTAGGCCTACTTTTATTACTTCTAAATGTGTTATCACCTCTTCAATGCTATTTATTCTTTCTTACTTTTTTTCTGAAACTGTTTTTAGTCTTCAACAGGGGATCCTATGTATTTGGTCATGAGGTTATCGTTATCTAACATTACAATTCAAAAAAAAATGAAAGAATAAGACATTTGAGTAGAGTTATCAAAGAAACATATCCTTCTCTCCATAGTGTCATATTTGGTTTACTTAAAGTGATTACAAGTAATAATTTTTAAGTTTATTTAGAGTTTGACATGATTTTTTATAACATCCATTTTTGGATGAAAACACTAACTGAAGTGGCTAAGATCTTGTCAGATGAATGAAATTTTAGATTTTTTGAACTTATATCTTTTTCTAACATTAAATTTTGATTTAAACTTTTGTATAATTTTAATGCTTCATGAAATAAATGGTTAAAAAAATCAGATTCCACATCATCTTTCCAAATAATGAAATTAGAGATATATTGAATCCATTTTTTTGCTTTAGATTCATTTTGGATGCATATGCATAACCTTCTCTATACAAATAACCATATTTGTGCAACCAAATTTGGTCATTTCTTATGCATTTGATAAAATATATATTTTAAATAATCATGTAAAAATAAGAAAAGAAGGGAAATATTAAACTTTAATATATTGTATCATTAAATTAAATAGGTAAAAATATGGAGTAAAGTGTGTTTTGATTACATTGACTAGATTATATAAATAAGCATCTTTGCATATTTTAATCTTTGATATTAAATTATAAGTTGTTTTTTTTTCCTTATTTTTAAGAGAATCCACTCTGTAAATTTTAACTTTATGTTAGAGAATTCATTTAGGATTCTCAACAAACATTGCTACAATCTACCCCTTTAAGATTTTAAATGAACTCTCTCTTTTTTTCCTTTTAATTACCCTAAATTTTTTGGAACATTGCTACATTGACAGCAAAAATATTATCACTAAAAAAACCTAGAAATGAGGTTGTCAAAGATAAAAGTCACAAATCAATTTAGTAAAACATTATTTTTTATCTATACCATGAGAAACTATATTCAACAAGTAGTACTCACCTCACAACCATTTCATTGTTAAATTTAGAATTAGTGCTCTATCAACAATTAGTTAAATGATGTTTCTGTAAATAACATATATAATTTTAACGAGATAAAATGTTGTGTTCAGAATATTTTACAAACTAATAATCTAAACTATTATTGTAAATTATTTGAAATATAAAAATAATTAACAATAATTGTATTACAGATGTATATTATTTGAATTTATATATATACACTACACCAACTAAATTTTATAAATCATAAATTATATTACAATTACCAAAATAAAAAATTATTAAAAAAATCCATGCATCGCATCGGCAACTTTCTAGTATTCCAATATGCTCAAATCACTACTATCCTCGGCTTTGGATAGATAAGGCGGCATTAAAAAAGACGTGCATGTGACCATTGGCAAGTCTTATCTCTTTTGGAACGGTGGTCAACACAAATTTCAAGCTATACCTTTAGAAAAGAAAAATCCCTTATATATTACGTGAGTATCATAAGACAATTGAAAAAAAAATGTAAAATATTACTTCTTCATTATATTATAATTTGTTTTTCATTAATTAGATCAAAACTTCGATGTTAAATATTACTTTCATTACAATACTACATTTAAAAAAAAATTTAAAAATATCCTAAACCAAATTACACTTTTTAAAAATACCTAATAATATATTTAAAACAATGAAAAAATGGTCTTTTAGATAATAACATCTTTTAAAAAGTAAACCTAATATCACTTTCTAAAGGTACATAAACCTAATAACAATACCTAAACAACAAAAACTTTAAGCCCCATTACAAAAAATTATAAGCGTTTATCAACTGTTTTTGCTTTAGATGGTTTATAGAGTGCCTTAAATTTTGATTCAAGTCTTTCAAGATGACATTAATTATAGACAGCAAAAACGTTTAACACTTAATACATTGCACATAGACATTTTCTCCCACTATTACGGAACCAAAACATGTTTTAAGTTCTGAAAACCGATGTTTTCGAGTTCATTTGACATTGGTACATTTTTTATTCGCATATGACTTGATATAGTTATTTTCCACAATATATACTCTCATTTCATTTAATTTTCTATTAATTTTACAAGTAGTTTCCTAATTTAGCTAATTGACTCAAGTACACTAAAATATTTTCAATCAATGTAAGGTCAAATTCATAAAAATTGACACATTCATTCTATAAATATATCACATTCACACTGATGAAGGTTCTTCACAAATTAACAAATACTATTCGAAAGAAAAAAAAAACAGAGGAACAAAAAATGGTATTCGGAAAAGAATTTTCATCACAGATGGTATCAGAGTGGCAACAAGCTTACGTGGATTACAAGTATCTCAAAACCCTTGTCAAAGATATCAACCGTTTCAAACGCAAATCCAATCGTCACGGCGGTGGTGGTGGTTGCCGTCAGATGAGCCCTTCTTCAACTGTGGTGGAGATTAACGATGGAACAACGACGCCGCCGATTCAGGTGAATTCTACAGCGAGTCAACGGTACGAGACAACGTTTTTGATGACGGCGGACAAAGGAGGAGAGTATGAGTTGGTGTTTTTCCGGCGACTAGACGACGAATTCAACAAAGTTGAGAAATTCTATAGAGAGAAAGTGGAGGAGGTGGTGAAAGAAGCCGCGGTGCTTAACAAACAGATGGATGATTTAATCTCGCTTCGGTGTAAGATGGAGGAGGAACGTACGGTGGAGATGGCTCGCTTGGCCTCGCATGTCGTGGTTTCTCAAGCGGTGATCGCCAAAAACACATCTAGTACGTAAGCGAAATATCAAATATTTAATGTTAATAAACCCATAAATTGATAATCTAAAACCCTAGATCTAAATATTATATATGAAATACTAATAAAAATATCATGAAGATTTAGTTTAACATTAAACCAAAATATATATATATATATATATATATATATATCACTAGTAAAAATAGAGCCTATAGCCATGAAATATTTCGTGGAGAAGGTCTCATTTTCGTGAAAAAGTCGTGTCTATACGATCGTGGACTAAAATATTTTGTGGCTTTTTCGTGACGTTATAGTTACGATTTTGACACGCGTATTTCATGACATTAATTGCCACAGAATAGTCAGGCAAATTTTTGTGGTCAGTTAGCCACGATTCAGTTCATATTTATTCAGTGACTAAGTAGACACGAAGCACTTGTGTCTAAACGATGGCTTTTTCTAACCACGAACCACCGTGACCTGGTGATTGTGATAAATTTAGAAATTGAAACCTACACCCCAAAATTCTATAATTTGAAACGTGAAATACAAATTCTAAAAATCTGAAACGTGAAATATAAAACCTTTAATACACTACCATAGATTTCCAAAGTTTTACAAAAAGATCCATGAGATTCCAAAAAACTTACAAAAGGTGATTAAGTATTACGAAAGATGCAATTATTTTGTGAAGCAAGCCTAAAATACAAGATACACAATAAAGTAAGAGACACACCGCTTATCTAAGTGCTTGTGAAGTAAAGTCACGAGTAGCACACCATTGTTCAAAGTCAGCTTGTTGATCTCGAGTCATAGGTGGAGTCGAGGTGGAGGCAGTGTTAGGCATTGCGGCATTCAGGACATTGGGATTAATAGGTGTATCAGTAGGATCAGAAGTTTGAGTATGATTAACATGTTGGAGGGTAGCAGAATTCACCCCAAGAGCCTGTAGAATCACATTTAGTGAAGCTCGTGTTGCAACCATCTCGTCCTTGAACTCACTCTTCAAGGCAATCATATCATCTTTGAGTGTCTTCATGTCAGTCTTGAGCGTTTCAACATTTGTGTTAACAGTTTCAGAGTTCTTACCCAAATCAGAGATACGCAAGTCCATGTCGAGGTTGCGTTGAAGAGAAGGTCTTAGAAGGATCAAAATCCCAGTATTAAACACTGCCTATTCCATAATTGCGTCATTTTCTTGACTTACCCCGCTGTGAATGGATATAAAACCAAATTAATATAAACCAACAATCAAAGACAAACATTCAGATCAAAAGTCAAAAACAACTAGTCACAACAAAAACTAAATTAAAACAATGAACATTCTCTTATAGATTGTGAATGAAAACGTACAGACATCATACACCTACAAAACATCATCCACATAATCCAAAAGTGAAAGTTATTTGAAGAGTACCTTGACTCCCAATAGAAGTTTTGCTACAATATTAAAAGAAGACATTAGTATTTGTGAGTAAGTGAACTTAGTTATGTAGATTAAAAAAAGTAGTATAAATTTACCACAAAAGATTGCCACCAGTTAGTTTTCCTCTCCTGAGGAACAAATTTCCAGCTTGACTTTGGTCCCATGTAGTTGCCTTGCCAAGTTATCCGGATTAACCCATGGACATAGGGGTCTATACCGAACCCAACAAAAAAAATTAAGAATCAGAGACAAAGAAGATTATACATTCATGATATACACATTAATAGAATTTTGCTAACTAATTACCATAAAGGCCATTGATTTTTCTTGGATGGAGGTGTGGTTGGGCATCTCTTGAGACAGTATGTAGTAGTGCCTCTTCGATTCTACGAGCGTAGTTGTTTGCGGCTGAAGATGTTGCGCTTGCAGATCCAATAGCTCCTGGAGGCATGGAAGGACCTGGAGGAATGGGAGAGCCCAAAGGTGAAGACCTTGCAGGCCTTCTCTATTGCATATCTGCAAACAAAGCAGAACATATACATTGAAAGGGGATCTGAAGAACAGACCCAAAAACCTAAACGTACGTTTATACATTGAAATAGGATTTGAAGGAACTCATATCGAGAAGAGAAGAAGAAGATTTATACGGTAGATTTAAATCGGAAGGCCGTGTGCGACGACGGTCGGAGGCTTTGCCTGACAGAGTTATCGCGATTCGAATTGAAGAAACCCTAAATGTTGCTGAAGTGTGTTTTGTTGAGTGAGAGATTTGAGAATGAGATTTTTTTTTTCTAAGTGTTAAGTTAGGAATGGAGGCAGAGATATCAGGACGATGGTTTTCTTGCTTTTAACCTAAACCGGAAAACCAAAATTAATTTTGATGTTAAAGTTACTCTATTTACCCGGGAACCCAAATATTTTTTTGGTGATTAATTTTTTGTGACCAAGGAAAACCTAAATAATCTGTTGTTTCGCTGATCCAATTCAACTTAAATAATTAGGTGTAAAACAATGAATAAATAAAATTATGCTGTAAGAAAATGGTATAGTTAAAGTTATAAAATTGATATTAAATTAAAACATGATAACATATTTGATCACATTTTTACTTTGTGGTTTTGACGCTGTAACATATTTTATTGTGGGTGTTTGGTCACTATTTTATCACATTTTTACTTTGTGGCTTTGTTATCATAAATTTAAAGTGACTATTTTGTGACTAGTTTAGTGACATCACTCATGTGACTGTGTCGTGACTATTTTTGCCACGGTTAGACCACGGCTTAGTCACGTTTTTACTGTTTTTTCATTTCTGTGACTTTATGTGACTATTTCGTCACTATTTAAAAAAAAAACCACGGAGTGACTGTGACGGAGAAGTGGCTATATGATATTTTTTTACTAGTGTATGAAGATCATCTCATGTAATCCTTACTATATAATATATCTTTTTTCCTTGTGATTTTTCATATATTCATTTTTGTTTCAAAATTTGACCCATAGAAAATCTTGTTCCCAATCTAATCAATGAAGATGAAATGAAATTGTTAATATATATATATATATATATATATATATATATTTTGGTTCAAGTTTGTCCACCTCTAAGAAAAAAAAACTAAATTACACTCTCTTTCTAGTTTGCCTTATATTCAAATGAACAGTTACAATACCAAATTTGAAATTTGACCTTTTGTGAAATTAGTTCACATGGGCGCTGTAGAGGAAGGAGGTTCCAGTCGATCTGGTCGATACGATGAAGATGACAATAAGAATACTGACGAAGAAGAAGATAACAATATATTCCTCACTCCGGTCAATGACTTTAGCAAGACGAAAGCTTCAAGGCCTGCTCCGATCGAGGTTTTAGATGACATTAAGATCAACAACACGAAAGAAACGCCTTGGTCCACTACTAAAGGCGTTCTCAAGGTGTTGAACCAGACGGAGCTTAAATTCAGCAGAGATAACCTAAGGAAAATCGAGGAGAAGCTAATATGCGCCTTTGTCGAGTTCCATAGGAAACTTTGGTATCTCAAGAGCTACAGGTGCGTATCTTTTTACACCTTCAATCTGAGATCAATTAGGTGATTTATATTTTTTAAATTAAATTCTTAGATTTGAATTATCAAAAAATATATGCAGCTTCTTGAATGTGTTGGCGCTTTCGAAGATGTTGACGAAATATGATAAGGTTAGATTGGTTAAAGAAAATATTATGATTACATGGTTTATTGTATGGGGTTTGTTTTCGTAACTGAAAATGTGTAGTTCTATACAGATAACTTCAAGGGATGCTGCTAAGTCTTACATGACAATGGTTGATAAATCTTGCCTTGGAAGCTCTGATGAGGTTAGCTTAGTTTTAATTTTGTAAATAATTTTATATAAAATATGTTAATTTAAAAGAAATATTATAAATAACACTATATGAGATTTGATGAAAACATTTTATCTTATAAAATTCAAGGGAGATAATATGCTAAGCTAGTGCATGATACTTGTTGAGTCAACTCCAAATTACTAGAATATACCTTATTAATTCTATCTTCTCTATTTATCCTAATATTGATCTTCTATTGCTCTTCCTTTGTCATAGGTTATGAGACTAATGGAGAATATTGAAGCTACATTCATAAATCATTTCACGAATGGTAACAGAACAAAAGGAATGAACATCTTGCGACCAAAACCTAAAAGAGAGAGACACCGACTAACATTTTCCACAGGTACAATTCTTACTCTCTTAGGTCATTTTCTCTCTTTCCTGCTATGCTTCTCAATTTTCTTACATGTTCTTTATGAGAAATGATGTTTCAGGATTCTTGGGTGGATGCATGTTTTCGCTCATAGTGGCTCTTGTTGCTATCATACGCATCCGAAACATTTTACAAGATGATGGTCAAAAACAATATATGAATACAATGTTCCCTCTTTATAGGTAACCCTTATGCTTCAGTCATTTGTTTCTTCCTTCGTATGTAGTTAACAGTAAAGTAAAAGTTTGACACAATTGAAAAGTTCTCTTTTCCCGTTTTCTTACACGTTGACACTATACTTTGGCTTATGTAATTACGAAATTCTATAAGCATTTCATTTTTATTTTCTTTCAAATTTGTTCTTGCAGCTTGTTCGGATTCATCGTGTTACACATGACTATGTATGCTGCTGATATTTATTTTTGGAGGCGGTATCGAGTAAATTATTCCTTCATATTTGGTTTCAAACAAGGAACTGAACTTGGCCACAAACAAGTTCTCTTTGTGGGATTCAGCATTGGTGCGCTTGCTCTTCTTTGTGTTCTTGCCAATCTTGACATGGAAACAGACCCCAAAACAAAAGATTACCAAGCATTAACCGAACTACTTCCCCTTTTCCTCCTCATTGTAAGCCCATAAATCCAAATTCAAACTACTTATAACGATTCCACAATAATCCATGGGATGTTAACTGCGTGATGTAAATTAGGCTATGTCCGTAGTTCTAATCTTACCATTCAACATTTTTTACCGATGGAGTCGCTTCTTCTTACTCACAAGCTTCTTTCACATCCTTGCTGCTCCTCTTTACAAGGTAAAAAATTAAAACTCAACAGAATTATCAATAAAAATTAAATATTTTAACAAATATATCACTATTGCTTTCTCCATGCAGGTGACATTACCCGATTTCTTCTTGGCAGATCAATTATGCAGCCAAGCGCAAACTCTTAGAAGTATTGAGTTTTACATATGTTACTACGGTTGGGGAGATTTTAAACAAAGAAAAAACACTTGTGGAGACTCACAAGTCTTCAGTACTTTTCTATTCATTGTTGCTGCTTTCCCATTTTTTTCTCGCTTCCTTCAGGTACACAAAATTGATCTCTATACTAATTCATTAATTATTTTGTTGTTCAAATAAAACTTTTCTGACATTTTTATAGTTGTGTAGTGTATGAGGCGGATGTTTGAAGAGAAAAACATAGAGCAAGGGTATAATGGTTTCAAGTACATTTTGATAGTAGTAGCTGTTTGCTTAGGGATGGCTTATGAAGTGGATGGCGAAAAAGATCGTCAGATTATTTGGAGATTGTTAGGTGGTATTACCTCGGCTATGGCAGTGGTTTTCTGTACATATTGGGACTTGGTTTACGATTGGGGACTTCTTAACCGAACATCCAAGAATCCATGGCTGCGCGATAATCTCCTCGTCCCATACAAGGAAGTGTACTTCATCGCAATGGTGAGTTTTAGAACATTATTAGGACCACCCAGCTTGGTATTGTCGGTATTGCGCCCAGTCCTGATATTTCATAAATCTGATATGACTATGGCGTTGACATTTAGATTGAAACCTAAATCAATCGCGGCTAACCTAATACATACATAGGAAAACCCCCTAGAGATTTTTAACTAAGGCCAATCCATTTTGGAATAGGTTACCAATATATAATATCCTGTAGTTAACCCCAATGACATGATCCCCATAGGCCATATGTAGTTATTTTGTAAAAATCCAATGGGAATGGAAACATATCAAATATGAAACCACGTAACCAGATAGATTACATGAATTTGATCATCATGTGACGAGAATTCCAATGTGAGTATGAAAAAATGTACAGTATGAAAATATGGTAAAAAAACTAAAAATGCATAATTTTTGTAGGGGTTAAAATCAAAATGCAAAATTTGTAGAGATCAAATTACAAAATTTAGAGAGGTCATATTATAATTTATAACTAAAATTATACCCAAAATGAATTTAGTGGGGTCAGGTGACCCCATAATCTTTTACTAGATCCGCCCCTATGCATTGTTAACTTTCAATTTTTCAAAAAACAAAAATTCAAGTGGAAGTAGTAACAACTGTTTTTTTTTTTTTTTTTAATGTTATCTATAGTGAAAAAAAAAAAACTGTTTTTTAAAATGCAGGTCATAAACGTGGTGCTGAGATTTGCGTGGATGCAAACGGTGTTAGATTTCAAATTTGAGTCCATGCACACACAAACAGTGGTCGCTGTCGTGGCAAGTCTTGAGATCATTCGTCGTGGAATTTGGAATTTCTTCAGGTAATTAAATCACTCTTGTCTTTTTTTTTTCTTTTTCTTTTTAATTTCACTATATTTCGAGAATTTTCAGTAGCGTTTTGACAAAATTAATCTTGGTTTGGTTTTGGTTCGGAATAAAAGGTTAGAGAACGAACATTTAAACAATGTTGGTAAGTACAGAGCTTTCAAGACAATTTCATTACCATTCAACTACGAAGTGGACCAGTAATTGTTTGTTGAATAGATCGTAGCCATCCTTGCTTGCCCTTAGGTAGTTAGGTGGTAAGCTAATCAATCTGCTGTAGTAGCTGATAATGATATTATCCCATACGAAAAGGACATTAGTCAATTTACGATCAAATCTAGATTAGTGACAAGTCTCACAAACTGGTCAACAAAATTCGACCATTATACATTTGTACTACTCGTGTTAATATTTATTATTTATATATATATATATATATATTTTTTTGAATCTAATGTTAAATTATATTCAAAGAAAAAATTACACTAATACAACGAGTGCAGCGTTAGCTGATAGGATAGAGCCGAAAATTAAAAGAGTGAAACAGAGTTTAGTGAGAAAAAGGACTAAGAACACGCTTGTAGCCACATTTGAAAAGCCTCATCGTACCGACGATCCCCCAGCCGTCCAATCGCCAGAAGCTGATCCCGAACTTGCCGGTCAATCCATCCAACCAAATATATAGCAGAATGTGGCGGATCACCATGTCTTCTGCCATTTCGTTCGCGCCAAATAGTATACACCACCACTTGAAAGACGTACCTGAGGAGGAAACCTTCAACGCGGGGAAGAGTGGAGAGTGATAGGTGAGCCATGACAGCAGACCAATCCGTAGAAAACTGAGCCTTAAACAGCCCCTTGGCGAGAGCCGACCACACCCCAGAGACAAAAGAACAAGAAAAAAACAGGTGAGCTCGCGTTTCTAACATGGAGTTGCAGAAGACACAAGTTCCTGCAGCAGTCCCACTCCACATAACCATTCGATCCCCTGTCGGAAGACGATCTTGGACAGCTAACCATACACAGAAAGAGAATTTTGGTGTGCCATGCGTAAACCAAACCCCCTTATGCCATGAGACCGTATTAGTCGTAGTTCGGATATGATTCCAAGTATCCTTAGTTGAGAATGACGTCTTAAACACATCACTCCGACCTCGCCATAGAACTCGATCATATGATTCCCGACGCAGGTCCCTTAGAGAAACCAGAGCCTGCTCCACCACATTTAGTTGGTCACCTCTATGGCGACGCCGGTGTCGACGTAATACCCACGCTTCAGCCAAGGAAAGCTGCTTACTTATCCCCAAAGCAATAACCCCACGATCCCCAAACACATCCATGAGTCTACCCAAATCCGCCCACCAATCATACCAAAAGGAGGTGCTTTGTCCATTCCCTACCTCAATCTTACAAAAGTTTTTCGCTATACCCCGATATTTGAGAAGCTTCTTCCAAATCCAAGAACCCACACTAGTATTCTCCTGCACCGACCAAAAGGATGCCCCCTTTAAAAAATTTGCCTTGACCCACTTAACCCATAGAGAGTCACCGTTAGACACCACTCGCCAAATCAACTTCAAACAGCTCACAATGTTTGCTTCATGAAGCGACCGGAGACCAAGCCCACCTTCAACTTTAGGCCTACACACTACTTCCCACGAGACCTTTGCTTTGTTGGGATTCATATCTGGACCCGACCAGAGAAAAGCCGCACACATGGAATCAATCTCCTTTAAACATCCCTTTGGTAAGCAAAACGCACCTAGCCAAAAATTACACACACTCCAAAGGACCGACGATATCAGATTGAAACGGCCTGCAAATGATAAATGGCGTGCTGTCCACGAACCAATACGCTGGCAAATTTGTTCAAGCAGAGGAGAATAATCAACGGTGGTAAGCTGCTTTGTGACCAGTGGCAGCCCCAAATAACGAACCGGCAATTGTCCCACAGTAAACGGGTACCGAGTAGCCCGATCAACGGTAACTCCCGCCAAATAAAGCGTGGATTTCTCCATACTAATCTTCAGCCCTGAAATCTTAGCAAACTCCTCAAACACACCAACAATACCTTTGATAGACCGCATCTTACCATCAGTAAGCACCATGAGATCATCCGCAAGCTCAAATGAGTTAACCCCAAACGCTTACAGCGAGGATGATAACCAAACAACCGCTCCCCCGCCGCCTTATCCAACTTTTTAGAGAGAACATCCATACAGATGACAAAGAGGTAAGGTGATAAAGAACAACCCTGTCGAAGGCCTCTACAGCTCCGAAAAAAACCCGCAAGTTCCCCATTGACCTGAACTGAAAATGAGGCTGTAGTAACACAATGCATCAACCAATGGATGAATAACTGCGGAAACTGCATAGCTGATAGAGTCTTGGAGAGAAAGGACCACTGCACTAAATCAAAAGCTTTGGAAACATCAATCTTAATAGCGCACCTGCTAGAGACCGAGCCCTTGTGGTAGTCCTTAACCAATTCAGTGGCTAATAACACATTCTCGATTAACAACCTATCCGTAACAAAAGCCGATTGATTGCTTGCGATAAACTTTGGGAGCACGCGCTTCAATCTGTTTGCTAAGATTTTCGATATCACCTTGTAAAGCACGTTACAGCACGAGATAGGACGATAATCCTTCATTTGTCTAGCTTCCAACAACTTAGGAATCAACGCTAAAATGGTGGTGTTGATGCCCTTGGGCAAAAAACCTGTAGCAAAAAACGACTGGACCGCCAACACAAACTCCCTTCCAATGATCGACCAGGTAGCTTTATAAAACTCCACCGTATATCCGTCCGGTCCAGGAGATTTATCACACGGCATCGAAAAAAGGACCGTCTTTACCTCATCACCCGTCACATCCCGGGTAAGAGCTTGCTGATCCACGTTTGAACAACGAAAAGGCAGCAAACGCTCTAAATCATCAACAGTGGCCCCTTGAAAATCCCACGGAACGAACTGCAAAAATTCTCGAAAATGCCTTTCAGCCTCAAGTTTGATATCAGCCTCCGCCACAACTACCCGACCATCAAGACACTGAATCTCCCTAATACTGTTTCTGGCTTCCCTGACCTTAGCCGCTCGATGAAAGGTTTTATTGTTTCTATCCCCCACCTGTAACCAATGTAACTTCGACTTCTGCTTGAGATATTTCTCCTCCAAACCTGCCAGAAAATCTCATTTTTTATAAGCCTCTTTTTCCTCCTCCATGGCCTGAGACGAGGGGTGCAATGCAGTGGCTTGTTGCTTCTGACAAAGTGTGGTAAACGCCTCCTTTGTTTTCCGAATCAGATCCCCCATTCTTCTCTTTGCCATGCTCCTTAACTTTGCCATGCTATTTATATATATCTTTCTCTCCTTCTTTTGGACAATGAACACCGACACTATACACTTTACATTTTTTTTAGGGTTTGTTAGCATTTTAGTACATTTTTAAAACTTAATTATCAAAAACATACCTACACTATTTATAATAGAAAAAGAGGGTGTTGTAAAATAGAGAGTAGTAGAGATAGAATTATGAGTGGGACCTAGTGGATGGAAGAACATTACTAAAACGTCCTAGTCAAGGTTTGATTCTATTTTTATTTTTTTAAAATTCTTTTTTCTTCTTTATTATATGCTCCCAACAATGTAAAACAAAAATGCTAGCTAATTAAAATTTTAAAGATGGATAATAATTTATGTTCTTTTTATTTGTAATTTGATATGCATTTTGTTTGATGATTTTATTTGATAATGTTAAATATTTTTAACAAATTTTGTATCTTGTACACATTATTAAGAGTACAAATTTCTGTACACATTAATAAGTGTACATATGTAATTTGTTTAATTTTTTGGTTTCTAGATATTTGTACAGTTGTTTGTACTACAATGGTTTTGTAAAAATTATATCTGTATACTTAATAATATATACCGACATCTGTACACTTAATAAAATGTTGAGACAAATGTACACTTAATAAGGTGTATAGGCATGTGTACACTTAAAAATGTGTATGGATACAAAATATATATAATATATTTAAAAATTATTAAATAAAATTTATATCAAATTGTAAAGAAAAAAATATAGATTCTTTTGTATTTAAAAAGTTTTCTAAAAAAAAATTACATGAACACTTATTTGAAAAATCAAGAAATAGAGAGAAATAGAGATACAATTGCATAAATGTAATTTAGAAGATTGCTGAATGGCAAAAAAGGCTGAGAAAATAGACAAATAGTGATAAATGTGGTTTTTCTAATTATAGATAGTGAATGTATTTTTTTTTTTAATTATGCTTGAAAAATGTATCATTTTGTCAAATATCTTTTTCTTTTATCGTCCTGTAATAACTTTTTCTAATTCTTTCTTTATGATGAATTATTATCACTTGAAAAGATGAAAAAAAGAGACGTGTAAAGTTGAGTTTCACACGCGCAAACTTAACAAGTAATTGACAAAGGTACGATAAGTAGATAGATTCCACTTTTTAGTACTTAGCGTTAAAAAGTGTAATTAAACTATAAGTAGTATTTGACAAAAGAATGTGGTAATAAATAAATATTGTACATGTAAAACATGTTAGAACATCATTAGTGGGGTTGTTAGAAATATTGTTCATGCAATTGCTTTCATTAAAAAAATAATAAAGAGAAGAGAGAAGAAAAAACCAGGAGGAATGTTGCTTGGTGGAGAACCGAAATAAACGTTTCTCAAAGTAAAATGACATATATCATTTATTCACTGGTAGACATATTGATAAATAATTAAAGAAAGAATATGTATAATAGATTTTCTTTTTTTTAGTTTTCTGAGCAACATCTTGTACTCCACTAAAGATGGTCTTACAGTTTTTAAATAGTTACTGTTAAATCCTTTTTATACAATGAAAACATATACCATATGAATATCTTTCAAACTTGATAAATTATTTTTTGTAAACATCAAAAACTTGAATTGAGTTCACTATATATATATATATATATATTACAAAACCAAATTACGCAAATGTTTTTTTATAAAAAAAACTAAACGTTTCTTTTCTGTCAACTTGATTCGTTAACTGATCCATATTTCTGATTTTTTGTTCTATTATAAAAAAACATTCACATATTAATTTTGTCTTCTTATGATTTGATATTATAAATATAAGATTTCACCAATGTTAGATTGACTAGTGGTTAATTCAAGTAAGTAAATAACGTAGACACTTAGAACACAAGTGTAAATAATATTTTCAATATCAAAAACTGGTTCTTATTCTGAAGACATATAGGCCTGGAACTAATTTATTGCGAAGCAAGTAAAATAACTATAAGGTTTCATGTCACATGTTTCGAAATCAAAGTTGATGGCTATGTTCACGTTGAATTTAAACTAAAAGTCGCCGGAGAACCAGACTTGTCAACAAGTGACCCATGAGAAATATATATAGTAAATCATTTGAAGAGTTGCGATTTAGCATGTATAACCATTAATGTGATATTTGATTTAGCAATTAGCATCCACATTATGTACTCTGCAAAGACACTGACGTACTATTCAATATTAACATATTTTTTTTGTTAGTTTTCAATATAATTATTTTCTTGGATTATATATTTATATATTATCCATTTTTGGGATTTAGCGGACAATTTAATGCTAGAGGAGAAAGTGTATCATGCACACCGCAAATCAAGAACTAGATATTTACGTCAACCGATTTCAGAAAATTTCGTAAGAGCAGTTGCTATAGATCACAAAACCCCGCACCTGAGTCATGGCTCGACACGACTCACGAGAGTCTTTTAATCCATCCCCGAAATTGTTTTCTAGAAGCATCCAATATTGTTATCTCCCATCAACATATTGAAGCCTAACACAAAATTTTTTTGGGAAAGTAAGGCAAAAGCAAGCGACGATGAAAACAAAACACGTCTAAGTCCACCAAAATAGAAAAGAGGCCTTAACTAGTGGTGAGAGAAAGAGTGCATACAAAAATGTAAAGAGAACGGACTAAACTAAAAGAAAAAGAGAACTCAATTTAATACACAAATTTATTGAGTGATAGCTAGAGTCCAACGTACACATGCAAAAAGATATAGGAAAACAACAAAGATGAAGAAAACAAAAAAGGTAGAGGAAGAAGCGCAATGACTGGGGATATAGAAACTATGAGAAATGTATCTAATTTTATTATACCCGACTTATATCAAAATTTAGTTAAAATCATGTTAAAATTATATTGATCGTTTGATTAATAATTAAGCAATGTTTCTATCTTTTTTTTTGTCTTTCTAATATTTGTTTGGAGACTGGAGTTTTCATACGTTGACTAACATTCTATATTCAGTGGCTAAGTAAAGATCTTTTGAATTTAACGAAGTGGATAGTCTTTGTCAGATCGGAATCTTTGTGGAATATTTAAAAGTTAAAACCATATTTTTCCTATGGTAAACGAAATAAGAATCATGTATTGACTGATGACTTTTGAGTCCAAATAGTTTGACTCACGTTTGCAACTTCGATATCAAATAGTATAAGAGAGAATATGTAAAGGCTATAAGACCAGAGTAATTACTATATTAAGAAAATTAAGATAACTTTCCGTTTAATACATGATTCTTATAAAGATCCCAACTTTGAGATATTCGAGACTATCTTTGTCCAAGTAATATATTTGACCAAAACATTAAAAAATAATAATGATATTATAAAGATACAGAGATTAAACTAAACTAATCACAGGATCATATACGATTAGTTTCTTAATTAGAGAAAAATCAAGTGGGGACTGTACATTTATTATTATTTTAATATCTACTAATGATTTAGATGTAGATGGTACTGGTAAGACAATAGACAAATTACGTAAGCTATACAGTTCCGATATACAATTGGTGTAGAAAAAATCGGACCAAATGCAGACGATTTAGTAATATTTTAAGGGATAATTGTTACATAACATATTTATATACATTATTTTAGTTTGTTGAACTATCATTTTCTTAATCATATGTTTTTTTTTTGGTAATGTTCTTAATCATATGTTTTTCCTTGGTATTTATTTTTGGTTACAAACGATCGGTAGTGTTAGAAAGAATTTGAATTTTTATATTTCCATAATTCCATATTTTTGGAAACTTGCAAAATTGTTGATATTTGTTTTAAAAAAAATATCATATTTGAAATTGATTAAAGTAAACAACATTTTACATATGGGATCGTTTATGGTAACATAGGATTTTGAATATAACAGAACTAATTTTACAGGTGAGAGTTTAATTTCGACCCAAAAAAAAAAAGATGAGAGCTCAAGTTTTGACCCAAAAAAAAAAAAAAGAGAGTTTCAGTATACTAGTTAATGGGTTTTCGACTTGAATCACAGTTGAAGTACACCTTCTTGTTTCTAAATCAAATATAAAAGCGCAACAGCATAATCCAGAATCGAATAATTTTCTTTTCTCATCGTATTAGCAACTTAGCAAGTTGTGTATGTGTTTAGGGATATGTTTTCTATTTTTTTCAATGATTACAATTTACAACTATGATATAATTGGTCTTTGCACAAAAAAATGATATAATTGGTTATACCAAATAAAATACTTCAATATTCATAATATTTTTAAAAACTTTTAAAAAGTAATAAATTCAAAGTGTAACAAACTCAAAGTATAACCCATTCGAGTAAAATATTTTAGTAATTCAAATCTAAACGTAATAAGAGAATAAGAGTGTAGAACATTCAATCTTCATTTTCTAAATCTTCACCATCAATATTCTTCAAGAAGTTTATCTTGTAACTCAGAAAAATCAAGTTCTCCTTCTGGTTCTTCTTCTACAATCAAAACTCAGTTTTATCTATTGACTAATAATCAACAGGATCATATTAGCTTTTGTTCTTCTTTCTGCATATAAAAATAAAAAATTATATATTACTAAAGATAAATAGTAAAAAATATATATCAAAAACTTTTAAGACTATAACTACTTAACATGTATTGTAAACGTAAGTTATAATGAACATAAACAAGATCGTTGAGTCTTTGATGCTCTAGCCTATTTCTCTTTTTGGTGTGAATGCATTCGAAGACGGTCTAATTTTGCTCACACCCAAATGAAGAAGCTGTTTGACTAAGGATATTTATTGCAAGCTTTTGCAAATCAGGAATATCACAACCAAATAGTTTCCACCATTTATCTACAAGTACAATAAAAAGATATATATTTAATAGCAAAAACATATTATACTAGCATAAATATAACAACAATATTTACCGGATCGAGTAGTTTTTTTGCAAGAAAGTGCCATTTCTCTAGAGAAATTAAGTTCTCGATCCCTATAGCAGCGAATGGTAGATACCAACATTGTTTCACTTAAACCACCATTCTGCTTTTGAATCAAATTTAGCATTACTCTTGTAATCTAAGGTTTCTCACAAAAGTTTTTTTTCGTCATACAAAAAAGCTGGATTCAGAAAATAAGCTGCTGCATAAATATCACGACGCAACACTTATCCCACCTATTATCAATGATCCTCTTATAAGACTCGGTGAAGATTTTTATTCTTCTTGAATATATTTTTGATGCCTGATCGTGCCCTATGCATCCCTTCATATACATATATAAGGCAAAGATGGGTTTCTCATCAGCATCACAAATACGCAACAAACGAATCAAAGGATTCATAATCTGCACAATCATAAAGCGCTCTTTCCAAAATTCTTCATCAAAGATAAGCTGTTTCACAAGTTTTGCTTTCTCAGATCTTGATATCTTTCTGAACTCCTTATCAACAACCATACTATGCAAATAATCCTTATGGGCAAGTAAAATTTGTAAAGCTACACAATTTGTAGCAAACTGAGTTTCCCCAGGACGAATTATCTCTCTCCAACCCGGTCTGTTTCTCAACCAGTTCAATATATGCTTATGATTATACACGCACACAATAATCTTTGATGCATAACTGGTTAATTTCTCCACCTGAGATAGTTTTCCCATATCTTCCAATATCAAGTTAATACAATGGACTGCACATGGTGACCATTATATGCTAGGATATCTTTCTACAAGCCTACCACCAACAGCTTTGTACTTAGGTGCACTATCAGTCACCATATGGACCACATTTTGGGGGCAAACAAGTTACACAAATTCTCTGCATTTGTATATATTTTTGAAGCATCAACTGATTTAATAAGAGTTATTCCTTTAGTAGAGTAGACCAAAAAATTGATTAATGGCCTTTGCCTAGTATCTTTCCATCCATCACCCATCAAAGTACAACCAGTATCAGCCCATGTACTCCTTAAAGAGTTCATAATTGAAACTTGCATCTAACATCAAACGTAGTAAACCAACACGTAAAACATGATAAGAAGGCCCAATATAACCATGACCAATGCTTGCAATTTTGCTAATCATTGGCTGATATAACGGGGAATTCACTGCATTCATGGGCATACAAACATCAAAGAAAAATAATGCAACTGCCATATCAATATCATGAATCTTTTCCTTACTTTGCAAACATGATTTTATGGTTGGTTGCGCCTGATCTTCTTAACCCCTTTTAAATTATGAGTTTATATCATTACTGACCTTTCTTTTCTGACTTGGAGGAGCACAAACTTGAGTAGAACCTTCCCCATCATCTAAATCATAAAATTGTTTATTCACTCCACTTTTCTCTTTTGCTTTATCCTCATTTTCTTTCAGAGATTTTCTCATTGTGTCTTGAACTTCTGGACTTGCATCCGTTTGTATTTCCTTTCAGTCCTGTCAAGTGTTGTTTCATTCTGTTGATCCCACCTCCATGATTTTTCTTACCATATAAATCATAAGAATAGATGTTCCATTTGAATATAGAGAATTCAAACTAGAGTTTAGAAGGAAAAAAAACCCTACTGAATTACGGCTATAAATTTATTCTTCTTTTAAGAAACCCTACTATAATGCTAATAAGAAAACTAGAAAAGGTAATTAATAAAAAGTTGAACCCAGTTTTAGTCGGTCTGTTCACTGGTTTTAGGGTTTTTGGTAGGTTGATATGGATTTTTTACCGATTTCATTTTCTTTGGGGTTTGATATTAACCCAAACCAGATATGCTACCGGTTTACGAGTTAACGTGGTTCGACAGCTGGTCCGGTCCGGTTTTGAAAACATTGGAAATTATCAAGTGATTTATAAAGAGTAGAGCATCTCCACTCATTGTCAATTGGTTTTGAGTTAGAAGCCCACAATAAAATCTGAATTTATTGTGGTATCATAATCACCCGATTATTGGGCCACCACGTGTATGTTGTTTCCACATATGCCCACACTTTAGATGGTCATGCCTGAACGCGAGGGGGATGTTAGTGTAATATATCACACATCGGAAGTTGGAAAAATTATGAAGTGATATATAAATGGTTAGAGTTTCTGCACTAATTATCAATTTGTTTTGAGTTATAAGTCCATAACTAGGTTAGGACCCACTGTACACCGCAAGACAAATTATTTATAACTAAAACATTTAAATTATAAGTTGTATTTATAAGTTTAAACCATATAATACTGAAATATAATTTATTTTTACATAATGTTTATTAATCAATTTAATTAGATATTTATATTCTTGGATATCGATAGTGTTAACAAAATAATGAAATGATGTTTTACTTGTTTAACACCAAATTAATGATATTTTAAATTTATATAAATATCAACAAAACCCGTCTCGCTATATAACTCTGTCCCGAGATATTTTAATCGCACTATATAATCTTAATTTTTAATATTTAAGTTTTGTATTGTAAATATTAGATTGAGTTGATATGTTATTTATTAAGATTGTTACAAATCCTATGTTATTCAATCATGGATTTTAAAAAGTCTATTAAAATTTACTGTTATTGAACTGATGATTAAAAAATTTACTTTAAAATACACTGTTATTGAACTGATGATTTAAAAATCTACTTTAAAATCCATTGTTATTCAATACAGTTTTGTGGATTTGGATTTTAATGATTTTTAGAATTCTGGAGGATTTGAGAGGATTCGTTTAGTTAAAAATACAGAAATCCAAATCTCATGGTTTTAGATGAGATTTGAAAGAATTTTATAGAAAATCATATCAACTTCCCTAAAATTTATCAAAATTCTAAATTTCCTAAATCCCATCAAATTCTCATAAATCATGGTTTGAATACACCCCCTAAATATTTATAACTAGATTAGGACCCGCGGTACACCGCGGGGCAAATTATTTATAACTAAAACATTTAAATTATAAATTGTATTTGTTAGTTAAATATGTTATAATTATATAATAATTTTTAATTTTATGTTTTAAACCATATAATACTGCAATATACTTTATTTTTACATAATATTTATTAATTAATTAAATTAGATATGTTTATTCTTGGATATGTTAACAAAATAATGAAATGATGTTTTACTGTTTAACGAAAAATTAATGATATTTTAAATTTATATAAATATCAACAAAACTCGTCCCGCTATATAACTCCGTCCTGAGATATTTTAACACCCATTATATAATCTTAATTTTTAATATTTATTGTTTTGTATTATAAATATTAGATTGAGTTGATATGTTTTTTTATTAAGGTTGTAACCATTTACATTTTATAAGATTGTCGCTTCTTATAAAATTTTAATATTTATAATATTTCTAGTTTTGATTAAATATAAATATTTATAATATTTAAAATTTTAAAAGTTTAAAATATTTATAATATTTAATTTTTTAAAAAATTTAAAATAAAGAACCGGAATAAACCAAATAAAAGTTTTCCAAGCTTTCTGCTCAATTGTATTATGAATCATTTTGGTCTCTTTTATAGTATGACTCTGAACTATTGCCCAATTTTTTTAGGCGATGTGAGATATTATACCCGTATTTTTTATTCATCTATTAATTAATATATGTTTGTTTTAAAAAATTTGTGTTACATCATATGCAGGAAAAAATTACAATTTTTATCAACTAAATATATTATAGAGTAATTCAAAATAATTTAAATAGAAATAAAAATAAAAATGAAAGGGAATCATAGATTTATGTGTGAATGAAGTACAAATATTTCCTCAGTTTTTTAAATCTTACCTATAATTAACTTTGAAATTTTTGGTAACTAATATTAAAGTCAATGCATTAAATGTAAATACTTTACAAAAAGTATTTTTGAGCAAAAAGTGCTGCAAAAACTAGATTTTAACCCGCGGTACCCCGCAGACATATAATTTTTATTATAATTTATATTTTATATTGTATCTATTTGATAATATTGGATGTTTTGTAAATAGAATAATAACTAAATTTTCCAATTGTTGTGCGGCAAAATATTTATATTGTTTTTAACCCGCAACACACTTCATGACCATTCGTTTGTTATATTTATTTTTTTTGTTTAGTGTTTGATATTCTATTTTGATTTTTAATTATTATAAAAAAAAGAAGGGATCTAAATACATAATCAGTAAATTATACGCTATGATTAAGTCACATATTTCCTAATGATTTAATTAGTTTATACAATCTTAGTTAAATCAACTTAATTTTATGTCAAATATTCTATTATTAGTAGTATTAACACAAATTTAATAATATTTGATTAATTCCAACATGTCCTCTTTATAACTCATCTACTATATAACCACATTATATAGTATTTTAGACTTTTTTTAATTTTACATATTCATAATAATTAATTTTTTATTAAGTTTATATATGTTAATTATGATATTTAAATAAATGTCAATCGAAGTTTTTCTTACGTTAAGAATCAAAGCTCACAGGTTTTAGAAAACAAAATAGGAATCAAATTGTTGTTTTCTTTGTTTGCGAATGATTTAGATATTTTTAAAACACAACAGAATGTGTGGTTAAATGTATGATAGTTTCCATTTCCATATTGATTAATGTTATTTTTTAGTTGGAATGAAAAATGTAAAATATTTAGAAAACAAAATCTGGAATAATTTTAGTTATGTAAATTTTTTAGGGGTTAATGTTGTAAATAACTTTTTTAAATAAACAAAACTAAAAGGGTATAACACAAAATGTATTTCAAAAATGTTAATATAGATACTAGTATAGATAAATCCTGAATTTAATAAATATTATATATTGATTTCTTCCTAAATTTAAATTACAAAATATAATCATTTAATTACTTTAACTTGTTTTGGAAACTTTAATAAATTTTTGGCAACTTTTATTCCAGCATAGTAAATTTTCTTCATTATCAGTATCTAATATATTTTTTCTTCATATCTAATCATAACCATAAAATCCTGAACTCTACTTAATTACTGCTTTAAAATATCTCGGAAGCATATATACCGTATTAAGTTAATACCAAAATGGCAAAATCACATTCGATGCACAGATCTTAGAGCCACCTCCACCTCGTGATTAGACTCTTCCGCGAAATTAGTATAGTAAACAGAAAAGAACAAAAGTTCTAATGAATAGCAAAATAAATATATATATTTTTGTGTACAAATATATCAAAGAAAAAAGGAAAAAGGCTACTTACTCGAATTTTCTGTATATTGTAAAACTAGAATAATTCAGATTGGTATCTCAATATATTAACATTATAATCAGCTGGTGCCTGTGCGTGTTTTATTCGTTTCCATGTATCAAGGGTCCGTGGTCGGGTGTCCACACGCGCTTTGGTTGCCCAATCAGAAGTCTGAACACATTGGTTAATGTGTTTTCAATTAACAACTAAGCTTGAAAATAACCCCTTTATTTGTTTTGTTTAACCCATATTCTTAATACTATTTTATCCCCACAAAAATCAATAGAAATTGACCCCATTATTCTAATCCTTATATATATGTGACAGACCAGTCACTATATTTTCCACATCTAATATCAAATTTTCCTCTGTCTTCTTCTTCACTCTTCTTCTTCAGACACACCCACACACACATTAAAAAGAAAAACATTGACTTAAACAAAGATTAGATTTCAGACAAAGATTTTGTCTGAGACAAATGAAGTTCGGGAAAGAGTTCTCGTCTCAGATGGTGCCGGAATGGCAAGAAGCTTACATGGATTATGATTATCTCAAATCTCAGCTTAAAGAAATAATCAAATTCAAACGCAAAACCAATCCTCACGGAGCTGGTGGTCATCATCATCATCATCACCACCACGACGGGCTTCACCGGAAAATGACTCTTCACCGAGCATTCAGCGGTTTAATCTCTACATCACCACCGGAGAAAAAGAAACACCACCACGGCGGCGGACACGGCGGTAGTGGTGGTCAGATCGGACATTTCTCAGATTCCGACGACGATCTCGAGGAAGGGATTAAGCCGGTGATTGCGCCGATTATGGTTCGCTCGGCGAGTCACGGTTACCAGACGACGTTTTTGATGGCGACGGAGGAAGGAGGAGAGTACGAGACCGTGTTTTTCCGGCGACTAGATGATGAATTCAACAAAGTTGAGAAATTTTATAAAGATAAGGTTGAAGAAGTGATGAAAGAAGCTGTGATGCTTGAGAAGCAGATGGATGCTTTGATCGCGTTTAGGGTTAAAGTTGAGCATCCTGATGGTTGGCCTTGGGAGGTACGTACTGTTGAGATGACTCGTTTAGCTTCTGATGTTGCTAATTCTGCGGCTGCCGTCGCTGCTTCTACTCCCGCCGGTGCTAGATCCACCACGAGTAAGTATAATAAACCTTTCTCACTCACTATAAAATTGAAATTGATCTGTTTCTTTCTTTGGTTTTGTTACTCCGGTTTTATCGAACCGTAATTGACAAATTGACTGATTGATTAATCTCGGTTTTTGTCAAACCGAAACCGTTACTCTAGTTTTATTGGAGCGGCTCTCCGGTTTGATTATTAAGTCCGGTTTTTATCGAACCGTCAACCGTATTGAATGTAATTGATCTGTTTCTTTCTCTGATTTTGGCATTCTCAGAACACTGTCCGGTTTGAATAAACCGAGTAGCGAAATTTGAATTTAATTCTGGTTTGCGGTTGCAGTGAAGGTTGGAGCTCATCATCAAGCTCACATGAAGGCGATACAAGAAGGAGGATCGAGTAAAGCTGGTAAATCCTCTGACGAAGAAGATGATGAAAACGATGATGATGTAGAGAAAGAAGAAGAAGATAACGGCGTATCTGTCGTAGTAGCCGCCGACGATGACAGCTGTAAGCTGAAAACGGCGAGGCCACCACCGATCGAGGTTTTGGATCGTGTTAAGATGAACCATACGAAAGAAACGCCACGCTCCACCATCAAAAGCGTTCTCCAGGTCGCGAATTTGACGGAGCTTAAATTTAGCAGAGAGAATCTGAGGAGAGTCGAAGCGAAGCTTAGACGCGCCTTCGTCGAGTTCTATCAGAAGCTTCGGCTACTCAAAAGCTACAGGTGCGTTATACTCGTATGTATATGTTGTTGAATTGGATGATCAAATCTTAAAGAGTATTATGATTGATGGATTTTGAGATTCGAATTCGATGCAGCTTTTTGAATGAATTGGCGTTTTCGAAGATATTGAAGAAGTATGATAAGGTAAGATTTGGTTTTAAGACTTTGAGATTTTGAAATTTTTTTTTGTTTTTTGTTTTTGAAGTATGATTGAAAGGTGTTCGACGAAATTCCTCTGAAACAGATAACTTCAAGACATGCTTCAAAGTCTTACATGAAAATGATTGATAACTCTTACCTTGGCAGCTCTGATGAGGTATATAACTCTCACAAGGCCTTTTTGGATTCAGTTGGTTGATACTAACGTATGTATCTTACTCAAAGTGATCTTTCTCTTTTTTTTTTTTTTGTCACAGGTTACGAGACTCGTGGAGCGTGTTGAAGCTACGTTTATAAAGCATTTCGTGAATGCTAACAGGAGAAAAGGAATGAATATCTTGAGACCGAAAGCTAAAAGAGAAAGACATCGAATTACATTTTCCACAGGTGGGCTTTTCATTTATACATTTCTACATGAGATTTTGTTTGTCAATTTCTAATGTGGAATTTTTGGGTTTCAGGTTTCTTGGGTGGATGCCTGTTTTCTTTAGTTGTAGCTCTATTCGCGATCATACGAACCCGAAACATTTTGCAGGAAGAAGGCCAGAAACAGTACATGAACACTATGTTCCCTCTTTACAGGTAAAACTCTAATGTTTCTTCTCTTCTCATGACTATACATCGGAAATTCGTGGTGGAGCTTATAGTTTCGATTATTCTTACAGTTTGTTCGGGTTCATTGTTCTGCACATACTTATGTATGCTGGTAATATATACTACTGGAGGCGATACCGTGTGAATTACTCTTTCATATTTGGGTTTAAGCACGGAACTGAACTTGGTTATAGACAAGTTCTATTTGTGGGATTAAGCATTGGAGTCCTTGCGCTTCTTTGTATTCTTGCCAACCTTGACATGGAGGTTGACCCTGAAACCAAAGATTACCAAGCATTAACGGAGCTTCTTCCTCTTTTCCTGCTCATTGTAAGTCTATAAACCCAGAACCCGCTTTTATATGTGAAACTCAACTCTATTACAATAATATAACGGCATAATTTTGTGAACTAGGTTATGTTTGTAGTTCTAGTCTTACCATTCAACATCTTCTACCGCTCGAGTCGCTTCTTCTTCCTCACATGCCTCTTCCACTGCCTTGCTGCTCCTCTTTACAAGGTAGAACAGAAACTAAATTTTTCATTGATCATGAAAAAAGATATATTAATAAATGTATAACAACATATGTTAACTTTGACGTACCCTGCAGGTAACCTTACCTGATTTCTTGGTGGGCGATCAGTTAACAAGTCAGGTGCAAGCTCTTCGAAGCATCCAATTTTACATATGTCACTACGGTTGGGGGGACTACAAACATAGATTGAACACTTGCGCAGATTCAGGTGCCTACAATGCTTTCTTATTCATTGTTGCTGTCATCCCATACGGTGCTCGTCTCCTTCAGGTAAAAAAGTTTGTTCACTCGAAATCCAACCGTTCAAAACTCTCTTCATTTATAATTGTCTAAAAAAAACGCTATATGTTTGCAGTGCTTGAGGCGACTGTTTGAAGAGAAAAACCCAGAACAAGGATACAATGGCCTCAAGTACTTCTTGACTATAGTGGCCGTCTGCTTAAGGACAACTTACAGTGTCGTTGACGAGGATCATGAATTTGTCTGGAGAATATTAGCTGGGATCTTCTCAGCTATTGCTGCCATTTTCTGTACTTACTGGGACTTAGTCTATGACTGGGGTCTTCTGAATCGAACATCAAAAAACCCGTGGCTCCGGGATAAACTCCTTGTCCCTCAGAAGAAAGTATACTTTATCGCAATGGTGAGCACAAATTATAGAAAAACCTCATCATTTTGAATACTAGAGAAACTCTGAATATAACACTTCAATTTTTTCGCAGATCTTGAACATCTTGCTCAGATTTGCGTGGCTGCAGACCGTTCTGGATTTCAATTTCTCCTTCATGCACAGACAAACGATGGTTGCTGTTGTTGCCAGTCTTGAGATTATCCGTCGTGGGATTTGGAATTTCTTTAGGTGAGGAAAACATAGGTTTCTGCAAATTTTCTTCATCATGAATCCACGCTATTTACCGTCACACAACATATAGTATAACTTTCTTGGTGGGTTGTTAATGAAAAAATAACAGGTTAGAGAACGAGCATTTGAACAATGTAGGGAAGTATCGAGCATTCAAGACGGTTCCCTTGCCATTTAACTACGACGAGGATGATGACAAAGACAACTAGTTTTTTTTTCGGGTTATAGTCTTAGATTATTATGTAAAGACCGATTCATCCACATCGAGAGGAGGATAAAGCTGGTTTAAAGAGATCAAGGAGCTGTTACACTCACATAAGATAACGGATATTTGCTAGATTAACCATAGTAATTAGGGTCACTGATTTGCTGAGGCAGGTGAATGTAAGCTGGTTCAGGGAAGAAGAGTAGATAGACTCCATTAAGCAGTGTACTCAGTATATCTCATTTTGGGTTATCTTAATATAAAAAAAGTCATTAATCTATAGAGGAAATACACCTACAACTAAGTGATTGTCTCCAACTATGCAAATTTTTTTTTGTGAAAAAGAACTATTAATTAAATGCAAACACATAATTTCGTTTAAACGATTAACCAAATTAACAAAAGAAACAAAAATTAGTTTCATTGAGAAACATTCATGGGCATCAACAAAGCAATGACCTAAGTTAAAAACCAAATTCCTTCCACAAACAACAAAAGTAATAATCAGAAACATTCAAAGTTGAAATCGAAAACATTCTGATAATCTTCTCACTTTCCCTTAGTCTCTTCTTCTTCATTCTTCTTCACCGCAGCCGCAGCAGCAGCCGCAGCCGCAGCAGCAGCCGCAGCCGCAGCAGCAGCCGCAGCCGCAGCCTCCTCCCCTTTCTCCAACTCCTTTAAGGACTGAGTTAACATCGCTTTCTGCATTGCCAGATACTGTCCATAGTAATCGACGTTAGCATACATACATGTATTCAGCTTCAATCTAGCATCTAGACAACTCGTGCCGTCATCTTTCACTTCCCGACATTGAACAAATTCTTCGAATGCATCCTTGCACCCACCTTTTTTCAAAAACCGACTAAGCGAACACTCATCACAATCTTCCTCATTCTCCTTGTTAGTTTCATTCAAATTATTATCATCAGAACTTACGGTTTTAGATTTGTTCGGATCTTGCGAATCAACAGATGAATCTCCTCCTTGATGAGCAGAAAGATCGGTACCGCTTTTTGCTTTGGTCTCGGAACTCTCAGCATTCGGATTCATAGAAGACATAGTTGTGGTCTGATTTTGAAAGATGAAGTTAGGTTTGCGAGTCAAGAACACAAGTTGAATAGCTTTATAACCCTCTCTAAAACAAACCCTTAATGAGGTTAGTAATAAATTTATGGAAAATTTTCTTAAATTTTAGGAAATAATATCTTAATAATTTAGGAAGATATCCAAAAACAGTGCTATCTTGGATAACAAATTTTCCTTTATGGTATTTTAAGATTTTCCTCTATATTTATAGTTAATTTTGTCTTTTGTTAAAAATTTAGATTTAATTTAACTATGAATTAATGTGATATACAAATATATATTGACTGCTGTAAAAAGTATTACATCTTACACATGGTTTTTTGTTTTTATTTCTTATTTTTTGGTCAATGTTATAAACTAAAGAGAGATTGGAAGAATTGTTGTATATTATTCCATAGAAGACAAGACTTGGAGAATAAGAAGAACTTGAGAAACAAGCAAGTCTAGAACATAGACCTAAGATGGGCCTAATGGGTTCATAACAGTCACATTTAGGGTCAAAATTGGACATTATAAAGTTTCTGGTGTAAAATGTAATAATGTTAGAAGTAAAGACGTTCAATTGAAATATATTATATTTCCAACTAAACAATGTCGTGGAGACAAGTTCTGAATTAAAGTAATGAAGTCGGTGACTGTCTCTGTCTCCCTCAAGAGCAATCAATGGATCAGAGTCCGTATAGGAGAAGATCGTCTCCGATCAGAACCTCCACCGGCGGTTCAAAGTCCGTTAACTTCTCCGAACTAGTTCCGATGAAGTATCTCAGCTCCGGTACGATGAACCTCACGAGAACCTTCACTACTTGCTTGATACTTTGCTCTGTACTAGTAGTATTCTCAATGATCTTCAACCACCACCCATCTGATTCAAATCGGATAATGGGTTTCGCCGAAGCAAGAGTTCTCGACGGCGGAGGTTTCTCCAATGTTACCAAAATCGGTATGTGTGTTCATCCAAGTCAAAGTTTTGAACTTTATTAGTTTAGATCTCGTTCTTACACTCAAGCATTTGCCTTTATATGTCCATAGCTCCTTTTCGATTTCAATTTTACAACAAAGTTTTGATTCTCTTTAACTGAGCAAGATTGTTTGGTTTTGCGTTTAAGCTTACTGTGATTCATAGTTTAGAATCTGCAGTGAGTGGTGACAAAACCAGGTTATGTTTTATGGAGTGAATTCATAAGCTAGTTGGAGTTTTCATGGAGACTGCCATAAAAATTGAGTCTTTGTTGGTCCCAAGACTGTGTGTTTTGGTCTGAGGTGTAAAAAAGTGCTCTTTTGTTTGGTCTTTAGCTTAGAATGTTCGTTTCCTTCTTTCCCCGTTTTAGATTCTGTTTTGATATATATATATATTTTTTTTGTAGAATTAAATGATTCAGATAAGCTTCTCGGAGGACTACTAGCTTCTGGTTTTGATGAAGGTTCTTGTCTCAGTAGGTACCAATCAGTACTTTACCGTAAACCTTCCCCTTACAAACCTTCTCCATATCTCATCTCTAAGCTTAGAAACTATGAATTGCTTCACAAGCGTTGTGGTCCGGGTACTGAATCTTACAAGGAAGCACTTAAGAAACTTGATCAAGACCATATTGATGACAATGGTGAATGCAAATATGTTGTGTGGGTTTCTTTCAGTGGGTTAGGGAACAGGATACTTTCTCTAGCTTCCGTTTTTCTCTATGCGCTTTTGACGGATAGAGTCTTGCTTGTTGACCGAGGCAAAGACATGGATGAACTCTTTTGTGAGCCGTTTCCCGGTATGTCGTGGTTACTGCCATTAGATTTCTCTATGACTGATCAGTTTGATGGATTGAATCAGAAATCCTCACGTTGTTATGGAGGTATGGTGAAGAATCAGGCGATTGATACTGAGAAAACTTTGTCTTATCTTTATCTTCATCTGGTACATGATTATGGAGATCATGATAAGATGTTCTTCTGTGAAGGAGACCAAAACGTAATTGGGAAAGTCCCTTGGTTGATCGTCAAGACAGACAATTACTTTGTTCCATCTCTATGGCTCATACCGGGGGTTGATGATGAACTAAACAAGCTGTTCCCGGAGAAAGCGACTGTGTTTCATCACTTAGGTAGATATCTTTTTCATCCAACAAACCAAGTATGGGGCTTAGTCACTAGGTATTATGAAGCTTACTTAGCCCATGCGGATGAGAAGATTGGGATTCAAGTAAGAGTTTTCGACGTAGGCGCAGGTCCATTTCAGCATGTGATGGATCAGATCTCATCTTGTACTCAAAAGGAGAAACTTCTACCTGAAGTAGATACACTAGTTGAAAGATCTCGCCAAGTTAGAACCCCCAAACACAAAGCTGTACTTGTCACATCTTTGAGCTCTGGCTACTCGGAGAATCTGAAGAGTATGTATTGGGAATATCCTACATCGACTGGAGAAATCATTGGTGTTCACCAGCCAAGCCAAGAAGGTTATCAGCAGACAGAAAAAAAGATGCATAATGGAAAAGCTCTTGCGGAAATGTACCTTTTGAGTTTGACAGATAATCTTGTGACAAGTGCTTGGTCTACGTTCGGATATGTAGCTCAAGGTCTTGGTGGTTTAAAGCCTTGGATACTCTATAAACCCGAGAACCGTACAGCTCCTGATCCTGCGTGTGGCCGGGCTATGTCGATGGAGCCTTGTTTCCACGCGCCTCCTTTCTATGATTGTAAAGCAAAAACGGGTATCGACACGGGAAAACTAGTTCCTCATGTGAGACATTGTGAGGATATGAGCTGGGGACTGAAGCTAGTATGATTTTTTTTTGATTTTTTGCTCTACTCCTGTTTTGATCTTTTGATATTGTTACGAATATTTCTATTTAGCTATTTAGGATTATTTCTATTTTTCTTATTTCCTTTTCTCTTAGGGTTTTACTTTACGTTTGATTATATATAGAGATGAAGTCTAGGTTGTAAGACTCATCCAAGCAATTGAGAGCTTTGGAGGTTTCTATCGGATTAGGCCGAGGGAAGAGAACTAAGTTGAGTTTTACTCTTGTTACGTTATTGTTCTGTTTCTCTACTTTATAATAAAGGGGTTTTGATATTACTTCTGGTTTTGGGATTCTATCTCTAACAGATGTATTATTATGTGTAACACCCTCCCTCTTCTTAAATTAGCTTTTATAAAGTCAAATTTTGTGCTTTTGACATTTTCTCAAATTAGATATAAGACAAGAGCATAAAGGTTGAGTCTTTATTACCAAAGTCTCCTTTTTTTTTTTTTTTTTTTGTATTGTATTGTTGCAGTAAAACGTGAATCTGATGAATCTTTGCTTCTTCTCTTACTCTTTTTCCATGTAACAGATGAAGAAGGTAAAAGGGAGAGATCAGATTTGATTTCTATTTTCATTTTTTTGTTTAGATCTTAGGGTTTCTGAATAGAAATGTATCCATCCAGAAGAAGATTACCTCTTTCCAAAGCCATTGATAAAGAACCGGAAGAACAATTTGGAGTACAAGAAAAGAGATGCAGATTCTTGGGAGCAATGAGAATCACAGAGATCTTAGCTTTATTCATGGTTACTATCCCTGTCTTGCTAGTAATCGTAGCCATGTTTGGATATGATCAAGGAAATGGCTTTGTAGAAGCCACCAGAATCATACGAATGGAACCGGAACCAAATGTGACATCCTCAGATGATTCAACATTGCAGAGAGATCAGGAACAAAAGGGTAAGACAATGATATATATATGTTGTTTAACTTACCTTCTACTGTTTTCTTTTGGGATTGGAATGTTTATATCTTTCTTGGAATGTTCCATCAGATTCTGTAGGTTTGTCTCTGCTTGGAGGACTACTTGTTTCTGGATTCAAGAAAGAGTCTTGCTTGAGTAGATACCAATCTTACCAATACCGTAAAGCTTCACCGCATAAACCTTCTTTGCATCTACTTTCGAAGCTTAGAGCTTACGAAGAGCTTCATAAACGATGTGGACCAGGAACCAGACCATATATCAAAGCGGAAAGACTGCTTAAACTGAAACAAACTGATGATGAGGAATCAGAAGGATGCAAGTATGTTGTTTGGATGTCGTTTAGTGGATTAGGAAACCGGATTATTAGTATTGCTTCTGCTTTTCTCTATGCAATGTTGACAGATAGAGTCTTGCTCGTTGAAGGAGGAGAGCAATTCAAGGACTTATTCTGCGAACCGTTCCTCGATACCACTTGGTTGTTACCTAAAGATTTCACCTTAACTAGTCAGTTCAGTGGCTTTGGACAAAACTCAGCTCATTGCCACGGAGACATGCTAAAGAAGAAACTGATTAACAGTTCCTCTGTATCGTCTATGTCTCATCTCTATCTCCATCTAGCTCACGATTACAACGACCAGGACAAAATGTTCTTCTGCGCAGAAGATCAGAATCTTTTAAAGAATGTTCCTTGGTTGATCATGAGGACAAACAACTTCTTTGCACCATCTCTCTTCTTGATTCCTTCGTTTGAGGAAGAGCTTGGTATGATGTTTCCCGAGAAAGGAACGGTGTTTCACCATTTGGGTCGTTACCTTTTCCATCCTTCAAATAATGTATGGGGACTAATCACAAGATACTACCAAGCTTACTTAGCCAAAGCAGATGAGAGGATTGGTCTTCAAATAAGAGTCTTTGATGAGAAGTCAGGCGTATCTCCTCAAGTCACGAAGCAAATCATTGCGTGCGTTCAAAACGAGGATTTGTTACCTAAACTAAGCAAAGGAGAAGAACAACACAAGCAGCCATCAGAAGAAGACTTGAAACTCAAATCTGTCTTGGTCACTTCTTTAACAACAGGATACTTTGAGATCTTGAAGACAATGTATTGGGAAAATCCAACTGTAACAAGAGATGTGATTGGGATACATCAGCCAAGTCATGAAGGACATCAACAAACAGAGAAGTTAATGCATAACAGGAAAGCTTGGGCAGAGATGTACTTGTTGAGCTTAACTGATAAGTTGGTTATTAGTGCTTGGTCTACATTTGGGTATGTAGCTCAAGGACTTGGAGGATTAAGAGCTTGGATTCTGTATAAACAAGAGAATCAAACCAACACAAATCCACCTTGTGGTAGAGCTATGTCGCCAGATCCTTGTTTCCATGCTCCTCCTTACTACGACTGCAAAGCAAAACGAGGAACTGACACCGGTAAAGTTGTCCCGCACGTCAGACATTGTGAAGATATTAGCTGGGGACTTAAACTTGTTGACAACTCTTAATTTGAAACAAGCCAGCTGAATATTTATATATGGACAAAACTTAGATAATCAACATCGTGTTTGACTCCTTTTTGTCTAATAAATTCTTTGCTTAGCCTTCAAACTAAGTATGAGCCTAAAGTTTAAAGCTTATTAATCATAAAATTGACTGAATACTATCACTAAACGTAGTTTTAGTGGGCTTATATAAAACAAGCCCGTAATAAAGAAATCTGTTATATAACTTTTTCCAACAGTATTAGATGATGAGGAGAAAAGAAAAACGCAAAAGTTTTCTCAACTAACTTGACGAAAGAAGAGGGCTTGCTTGTTTGAATGGATCTCTTAAAAAGCCTCTCCTCATTTTAAGTAGGGAAGTTACATCAGTGTTTATCTTCTTACACGCCTAACTTTGTTCTGTAACTCTTTCTTTTTGTGTCCTAAAAACTCCTTATATAAACACTCCCTTAATCTCTCATCAATCCACTCTATCTCACACACACACACAGAAACCATGGTTTCTTCTTCTTCTTCATCATTTTCTTTACTATTTCCTTTCTTTCTTATTCTTTTCTCATGTTTAATATCACTTTCATCATCAAGCAGATCATTAATCGACCGTCCTCTTCCCAAGAACCTTCCAAGATCCGGTTTTCGATTAAGTCTTCAACATGTGGATTCAGGTAAAAACCTCACCAAGATCCAAAAGATTCAAAGAGGGATTAACCGTGGTTTCCACAGATTGAACAGGTTAGGAGCTGTAGCTGTTTTGGCTGTAGCGTCTAATCCTGATGATACTAATAACATTAAAGCACCTACTCATGGAGGAAGCGGCGAGTTTCTTATGGAGTTATCTATTGGAAACCCGGCGGTTAAATACTCGGCTATTTTTGATACCGGAAGTGACCTTATATGGACTCAATGCAAGCCGTGTACGGAATGTTTTGATCAACCAACTCCGATTTTTGACCCGGAGAAATCTTCCTCTTACTCGAAAGTAGGGTGCTCTTCTGGTCTTTGCAACGCATTGCCTCGATCAAACTGCAACCAAGACAATGATGCTTGTGAGTATTTGTATACCTATGGAGATTACTCATCCACAAGTGGGTTCTTGGCTACGGAAACGTTCACTTTCGAGGAGGGGAACTCGATTCCTGGTATCGGTTTCGGGTGTGGGGTTGAGAACGAAGGGGACGGGTTCTCACAAGGCTCAGGTCTTGTAGGTCTTGGTCGTGGACCTCTCTCGCTTATCTCTCAGCTCAAAGAGACTAAATTCTCTTATTGCTTAACCTCGATTGAGGATAGCGAAGCATCTAGCTCGTTGTTTATCGGATCTTTAGCCTCGAATATCGTCAACAAAACAGGTGCAAGTTTAGATGGCGAAGTAACCAAAACGATGTCTTTGCTACGGAATCCGAATCAGCCTTCGTTCTATTACCTTGAGTTACAAGGTATCACCGTTGGAGGAAAACGCCTTTCTGTTGAAAAGTCTAATTTCGAACTAACCGAAGATGGAACGGGAGGCATGATCATAGACTCGGGAACGACCATCACGTATCTTGAGGAGTCCGCCTTTAAGGAGTTGAAGGAAGAGTTTACTTCCCGTATGAGTCTACCAGTCGATGACTCGGGATCTACGGGACTTGACTTGTGCTTCAAGTTACCTAATGTTGAAAAGGATATTGCAGTTCCTAAGCTAATTTTCCATTTTAAAGGTGCGGATTTGGAGCTTCCCGGAGAGAACTACATGGTGGCGGATTCGAGCACAGGCCTTTTGTGTTTGGCCATGGGAAGTTCTAATAGGATGTCTATTTTCGGAAATGTTCAGCAGCAGAATTTTAATGTACTTCATGATCTTGAGAAAGAAACGGTGTCGTTTGTCCCTACCGAATGTGGAAAATTGTAGATTTTGATTGTTTTCTTCTTTTATGATAAATAAACTTTTATGCTTTGAGACAACTTTAAATGCCTCCATATTTTACACCAGTAGGTAGGTAATATCTCCGAGAAAATAGAATATATCATGTTTTTTAATTGTGTTGATATGAAAACAAGGGAAAAAAACAGAAGTAATAAATCTTTGCGAAGAAAAGAAAAATTATTTTAAACTTCTTATTGATAAACAATTATTTTAACCTAGCTAGAATAAAAATTAAGTAATTGTATATGTGTAAATTTCCATGTGTCCGTGAAACCACAATGATAAATATCATGTGCCTTGGGGTTTGTTTTTTGTTCGTCATCATTTGTTTGAGTAATAGCTACAAAAAAAACTTCTAAATATAGTAACATTATAACAAAGAGTAGTCTATTTCTGCTTATTGAAATCTCTTATAAATTGTTTTATCATTTACCGTAGATTTGTTAATCCTGTAATTTCTAGATATATAACGTAAAAGAGTGCTAATATGGTTTGGAAGGGCTTGTCCCATCATGAACAACTTAATTCGAAATCACATCGATATGATGTTTCTACGAGAATTATTGATAATAATGAACAAGAAGTATCATTATAATCATTAACCTTGGAAGCAAAGTAAAAGAGTTCGCTCAACTTCCAAGCAACTCGAGCGAGAAAGATGAAAACCATGCGTCATGCAGTTTGATTATAAAAGATGAAAATACGAACACGTCGCCCAACAAATTAACATAATTAATCCCTAACTATCTCACCTATATTTTAATTATAAAAATAAAATAAAAATCTTACCTATATTTTAATTATAAAAATAAAATAAAAATCTTACCTATATTTTTTTATCAAAATGTTTCAAAACCCATAAAATTGGTATATCATATAGATTTAAACTTGGAAGTATATATATCCTGTTTTAGGAAAAATGTGTGTAAGATTTGTTTCTTTCACGATTGTATATTTTACCTCGCATATATATAGAACTTTAGAGTACATGTGTATTGGTCATTAAACCCTATTTGGTCATTACGATTTGAATTTAACTAGAGTATAATGGGTGAAAAAGAAAGAGAATGAGCTCCAAACTTACAATACCCATATTAAACATGTAGAGAATACTCGTATGAGAGCTAATCGGCTCATATCATTGGGCTTGAAAGGGCCTATAATAAAATAATAATCTTGCTTAATCGGCCCATTGTGATGTTGTTCTTTCCACATCTTAAGACCAGAGAGATGGATCAAGTCCTCACCGTATCCGGATCCCATGTTGTTGAGAACAATTGGTTTGTTTTTCATCACCAACAAGATTTTCATAGAGATGGTAACATGTGGTAGAGACAAACCCTGATGAAACCGACGGCTACGCTCTTTCCACAAGTTATAAGTTCCTCCTTGCCTAGCCTTGAAGGAGGGTAAATGAATGAATTAATCTTAGGGGATGTAGCCAGAGGAGAATTTGGTCCCAAGAGTGAGGGACGTCATTTGATAGACCCATCTTATGAGCCACACTATCTCAAACAGAGCTTGAGCCAAGCTGTTGTTGAATCTTAGGGATCGCCACTTTATGCCAAATGAGAGATGACCAAGAAACATGAAGCTTCCAAGGACGGATTGAATAATAGGTGTCAAAAGCTCTAGAGCATTGAAATATAGTTTTCAATATCTCTACTTAATTTTATTACTAGTATTTATATATCATGTGTGTAGATAAAATACCCTGTTTGAATTAAGAATTTATTCTAATCATTTTTTTGTTCAACAACTTATATTAATGATTTTCTCAAATAAGCCAAGCCGTAGAAATTTTAACCTAGTCAATACTCGTATTGCGTAAGTCATTATTCTTGGAATTTACCCTAGTCGATATTTATTAAAAGTAAAAGGGAATAGAGAAACCCTAGATATGTCACATGTATCATGATAACTTTCCGGTGCCCAAGTCTTTATCAAACGGCGGCGCCGCCTGTATTCTACTGTTTTCCGACTAAGAATTTAGCAGAAACAAGAGACGAAGATAACATAACACCATGAAATTAAGTAAAACGAATCGAAACTAGAGAAACCAAGTCAATCCACACAGTTGAGAAAAACGATGAAAGAAGACAAATTAAAAGCCATCAACAAAAGATAATAGAAAACATCGATCGGAATCGACAATTAGAAAACGAAACCAAAAAAAAAGAGTTTAGGGTTTTGGTTCAGGTTCAAAAGCCCACGCGTTCTCCTTTCGAATATTTGCTTCTTCTTCGGGTGTGAAATCGCACTCGATGTTGAAGATCGTTCGAATCTCCTCTGGCGACATGTCTTTGATATGATCTGCAACGCTCTGGCAAGTGAGATCGAGAAGGTCTTTGACGTTGAGATAGTTAGCAGCGAGAATGATTGAGAAGGTTGTTTCGATATCAATATTTTTCATGAACTCTACGTCCCAAGTCTTGAGCTCCTCCGCCTTGGCTTCCTCTTCCTTGGTTGAATCTTTATCATCGACGTGTTTCTTGCAATACTCGATGACCAGTGCGAGGATCTTACCAGTCACGTTCGCCAGCGGGATTGCTTTATCGGCGCAGTCATCGTCGATCATGTGCCCTATGATCTGCAATTTACGAGCCACCGCTTCTTCAATCTCGAAAGTTACACCATCGGAGCTAGTCAACACAACCTTGTTCGAAGACATGTTGTTGTTTTTTTCTTTTGTGTGGCTAAACGAAAAAGAATTTTTTTAGGAGATTTAATCAGAGATATTGAATGAGAGATCGAAGAAGGTATGATGATCGTCTCTCTATTTATCTGATGAGAAGAGTCGGCCAATTATTGAATTTAGGAATTAGAAAATATGATAATTTTTCCCTTTTTAATTTCCAAAGCAATAAGGAAAGGGTAATAAAATATCTTTATTTATAAAAAATTCCTAAAGTATTTAAGGTCTTTAATCGTTTAACCCCAATTTTTTTTTGGTGGAAGATAATTAATATAACCCCAATTATACTACACACATTGTTCTAATATAAATGTTATACAAATATTGTAATTTCAAAGTTATATCTTAATATCTATACATCTAATATATATATATATATATTTATATTATTTTTTAACTATACATGTTTAAGAGCAATTGTTTGTAAGATATTACGATTAATGCCATCACTTTAAAAGGCAAAATATATTATAACCTCGTTAAAGATATATTTGGAATAAGAATTACTTTTTTTTTTTGTCAACCAAACATAGAATTAGAAAAGAACTCTAAGATTAATTGCCCAAACGGAGGATAATAGTTTACAAATGAAATTTTAGAAACTAACGTACGCGAAGATCGAACAAGGCAGTCTGTCCGCGCATTTGACTCACGCGGTATCCTAGTAAGAGAAAAAGAGGGAAATGCAGCTCCGAGCAAAACTGATATCGTCTAGTAGATTGGAAAAGGCCGGCCAATCTTCAGGAGACTACACCATCGCGACTAGCTTCGCACAATCAATCTTAAAACACTGACCCGCCAGCCAGGATAGACTCCATAACCCAAACAAAACATGTAACTCCAAGTGTATGGGGGAATAAGAAATACTTTTATCCATTTTTCTAGAAAATCTTTATTATCTACTATATATCTATGTAACCCAACACAACTAAAACCTTTTTAACATAGATTGTGCATTCAACAATTAATAATATAGATATTTAGAACATAGTGTTAAGATTTGTCATATTTATTTGATTTTGTCTTTTAATTGCTTTGAATCATCGTATAATACATAAAATTAAAATAAAATAAAAAAGAACTCTGCATATAGTGTGAAATAAATTTGTAAAAATGGATATCTTTTACTCAATTATTAATAAGAGAGAATTTGTTAAAAATACCCCTTTTGATATACCCCTTTTCATAACTACCCTATTTTTTGGCTATTTTTATTTTTGCCCTCCTTTAATTTTTAATGACCATTTTACCCTTAGATTATTTTATTTAATAAAAAGAAAAACAAATTTTTCCCGCCAAAAGAATTTCCGATATATTTTCCCGCCAAAAAAATTTCAAAAAATTTTCCCGACAAAAATTTTCGAAAAAAAAAATTTCCCGCCAAAAAAATTTACAAGGTGTTTAAAAGGTTTTATAAGATAGAAACCTCATAAAAACCTTATAAACACCTTGTAAAAGCTTTTACGAGATTTTAAAAAGAGTTTTAAAAGGTTTTTAAAAGGGTTTTTAAACACCTTTTAAACGCTTTTATATGGTTTTTATAAGGTTTTTAAAATGTTTTCAAAATGTTTTTAAAAAAGTGTTTAAAAACCGTTTTTAAAAGGTTTTTAAACACCTTGTAAACGCTTTTAAAAGTTTTTAAAAGCGTTTACAAGGTTTTTAAAAGATTTTAAACACCTTGTAAACGTTTTTACAAGGTTTTTGTAAGGTTTTTAAACACCTTGTAAACGAATTTACAAGGTTTTTAAAAGCGTTTACAAGGTTTTTAAAATGTATACATTTCAAAATTTTGGCGGGATAAAATAATTTTTGACGGGAAATTTTTTTCGATTTTGGCGGGATTTTTTTTTTATTTTTTTGGCAGGAAAAAAAATAATTTTTGGCGGGAAAAAAATTATTTTTGGCGGGATTTTTTTTTTATTTTTTGGCGGGAATTTTTTTTCATTTTTGGCGGGAAATTTTTTTGATTTTGGTGACTTTACATTCTTATTGTCATTAAAAAAGGATAATTTGGTCATTTTGTCCAAAAAAGGGGTAGTTTTAAAAATGGTCAACATGAAAAGGTATTTTTAGAAAATGGAATGGAAAAAGGTGTGTTCAACATCGTCTACAATATTAGACATTAATTCAGTGCCATATTATAAAAAAGACAAATGTAACAAATCAAAAAATGTTTCCATGTTATATTGTGAACGGGTTGTAAGACGGAATAAATTTGACTCAACTATAAAAAATGTATAAAACAAGGGTTAAATCCTCGTTTTATTCAAATACTCTCTCTGTTTCATAAAGATTGATGTTTTGAGATATTTTTTTGTCACAGATTGATGCTTTGTAAACTTCAAGAAGTAATCATTGAAAATATTAAATTTTTTGAATTGTTATTGGTTTAAAATTAAATAATATCTCTTTAGTCAAAGAAAAAAATATATTTAACTTAGTAATTATTTTTTTATTAAAATGTGTAAAAACTTCCAAACATCAATCTTTTTGAGATAGAGGGAGTATAAATTATCATTCGCATATATGCAACTTCAATATCATTTAAGGGAATTTAGTGGAAACTACCACATTTCCTAAAAAAACTTTTCTAAACTACCATATGTGAAAACATTTTTTCAAAACTAGCATAAATAAACTTTTATCACATATAAAAAGAAGAAATTATCCCTACAGAAAGTGACAAATTTAAAGAGACAAAATTGTTTTTATGACGTGGAACCAATAATAAAATATTAATTATTAAATATTTTTATGTTTTTTTGTGGACCAAAGAATAAACAAGTGTACAATAATTATTGTCCATCATTACGAAATTTGTTTTGTTTCAAATTTTTGTCTGCCAACATAATTTAAGTAACTTGTCCATAAGTATTAGTAAAAATAAAATGTCCACAGTTACAAGTAAGCGAATCATAATTCAAAAGATCTAAGTGGATATGACGCTTGTCCACGAACAAAAAAATTCGTAACTTTTCTATGATAAGAATTTAAGAAAGAAATATTGACGGCTAAGATATGATTTCAAAGTACTATAGACAAAATTATAACGGTGGACAAGAAATATGATGGACCAAAAACATAATGTCATGGAGCAATTAAATACCGTGGACAAAATAGTTATCCAAAAAATAAGTTTCGACTTGTCTACAAACGAATCTTATAGAATATAAAGTCTAGAGACGAATGTAACTGAGAAAGATAAATTATGAAGAATTTTAATTAATTATGCTTGTAGATCTAAAAGATAATGGAGTGAATGTAAACATTTGTAAGAAAAACAAAAGAATAAAAGAGAGAGAGAGTGTGTGAGAGAGAGATAAACATGAAGAATAAATATATATTATATATTTCTATATTAGATAAAGGGTATTTTTGTATTTTCATTTGAGGTTGTGGTATAGGGTGAAAAGAGTTACAAATGTGGTAGAAAGAAAAAGAAAGGTTTTGTAATGTGGTAGATCTGTTAAAAAACTCATCATTTAAATAGCACCCTAATCCTATAATCGGTGCAGTCAACTACATATGCATCAAGTTACAAATCATGTTTTGTGAAGAAGACTTGGTGTCAATTGTAATGGTGTGGTATAACCATATAGGGCACCCATTTGCTTTTAGAGCCAGTTAACCAAAAATTTTATATTATCCTTAATGCTCAATAAGATTTTTAGAGAATATAATTTTTGTTTATTCTAACATCTGAATTTTCTGAAATTTTTTATAAGAACTTTTATACTTAATAGGAACAGATGATGGAGTAAATACTTATAAATATTAAAAGATATAAATTATGATGTCACAAAAATACTAAAATCTAAATTTATATAATAATAAAAATTGGAAAAAATCTCAGTTCTATATTTTCATTTTCTAGAATATATCATCATTTTAAAAATATCTATTATGATTGTATTGTTCATCATGTTTTATTCATATTTTTGATCATAACTCTTTGTTGTAATAGTTGAGTCTTTCAAAAATAGTTGTGTTTATTTAATAACTTATTTCTTTTTAATTATACATACTTTCGCCTCATCTCAGATATTTTGCTACCAACTATTTGTGATTTGATAAATATTTTTTTTTTTCATTTTATGAAGAATTTAAATAGTTCGAATTTCAATAACTAAAGTTATTATATACTATAAACTTTTTAATTTAACATATATTATTTCAAATTTAAAGAAAATTTTAAAAATAATTAATTTAACAAAAAAGCTTTGAAATGATTATAGTAATGTAAAAGTTTTAATTAGCTTTAAATATGCACTAGGTAATAACCCGAACATAGCGCAGATAAATCAATTCAAATAAAATTATTATTTGGGATTTGATATTAGTTTGTATAAAATAAAATATGGAAATAATTCTTTTTTTTTGTCTTACTCAAATTTACGTTTATTTTATATAAAAATATGTTTCACTCGTGAAATATTTAAAAGTAAATAATAATTTTAACGCGGTAAAAAAATTTGTATGAAATTTATTTTAATAAAACATGAATAATTATTAAATTTTTAAAAGAAATTAACTTGTTGTTTTTTAAAGAAGTATAATATAGTTTAAAATTAAATGACTACAAATAGTTTAATTTATTTAATGAATTTTTATTTAAGTTTATAATGGTATAGATATAATTAAGATTAATTAATAGAGTTTATTTGCTAAAATGTGTTTCAAGCTCTCTAGCGACAACACATCAACATTTGATGAAGAATGCTTCTCTATTAATATAGAAGATTATACAATTGTATATCTCTATTTTTACTTTTCATTCAATACCTTCACTTCAACAAATACTTAGGATAGCGCATCTTTATCATCTTTTTTTGTATAATCTATATTTATATTATATTAATAATCGTTCAAAATAGTCCTCGCAAAGTTATGTCAATTTATTATGATTTTTTAGCAGTACCTCCTTTATGAGAGTGTTTTTTATCGTATTATTTTTTCATCTGATTTTTTCTTTCTTTGTGGTTGCATTTTTTACTAATTACTAATTACTGTTATAACCGTTTTATATGGTAGAACTTAGAACAATTGTCGCGTCGTAACTCTTATGTATTTTTTTCCTTTTATCATATAATTTCAATGTATACGTAGACATAGACATAGACATATCATATATATTATCTCACATCGAGTGTAATTAAATGCTCTCATATTTTCATAAATAATTATATATGATGGAAAATACAGTACTACATTATTTTATATGAAATCATTGACTTATATAAAGTAAACCGTTTTTTTCTCTCTCGCCTTAGACGATTGCGTACAGCTACCATTCCTAGCAAAACCTCTTCGTCCTCATCGTTTCCGGCCGGCGCCGGCTTTTCTGGCGTCTATCGGCCCTCTTTCCTGTTGTTTATGTGAAATACAGTTTTGCACCAGAATCCTTAAACTTCATTAATGAATTGCAAGTGCTTTTTATAGTGTCTTACAAAGTACATAACTGACTCAAACGAGGAAATAGGAAACAACTTTGACCACTAACCCAACTAAAGCCACTTGATTCTAACTGAAACAATGACTTAGTAAACAACATAACTGAAGCAAATGAAACGCAAAGCAAAACACAAAACAGAACAAACTAAGATAGACTCCAACAGACCCTCCCTTGAACTTAACTATTCAGTTCACTCAATGTGATCATTCCAAATGCTGCTCTAGCATTCTGAAAAGTAGCTAGCTTCAATGGTTTAGTCATCGCATCTGCAAGTTGCGACTTCGTGTTGCAGGACGAGCTTGATGACTCCTTGCCCAAACGGAGGATAAGAGTTTACAAATGAAATTTCAAAAACTAACATATGTGAAGAACGAGTAAGACAGTCTGCCCGCTTATTTGACTCACGCGGAATCCTAGTAGATTGGAAAAGGTCGGCCAATCTTTAGGAGACTGAACCATCACGACTAGCTCCGCACAATCAGTCTCAAAACACTGACAAATGAGCCCCCCAGTCAGGATAGACTCCATAGCCCAAACCAAAGCATGCATGTAACTCCAAGTGTAAGGGGAATAAGAAATACTTATATCCATGTATCTAGAAATTAAAATCTTATAATTTATTATCTACTATATATCTATGTAACCCAACACAACTAAAACCTTTTTAACATAGATTGTGGTGCTTATTTATATCCATAAAGAGCTTTGTGTAGCTTGTAAACCATTTCTTCTTTTTCTGGGACTTCATAACCTTGAGGTTGCTCCACATATACCTCCTCTTCTAGTTCTCCATGCAAGAATGCTGATTTAACGTCTAATTGATAAACTCCCCATCCTTTGTGTGCCGCTACAGCAAGGATCATTCTCACAGTATCCATTTAAGCTATGAGAGAAAAGACTTTTGTGTAATCCACTATATTCTCTTGAGCATAACCTTTCACAACTAACCTCGCTTCGAACTTAGCCACCTCTCCAAGCTCATTAAGTTTGGTCTTGTAGACCCACTTAACTCCAATTGCTTTGGCTCCATCCAGTAATGTGGTGATAGACCACATCTGATTTTTCTCAATGGAACTCATCTCTGTGTCCATCGCCTCTCTCCACTTTTGATTTTTAGCTGCTTTTTGGAAATGTGTGGGATCTGAAATAGTCATAAAAGCGAGATAGTCAACATTCAACACGTCAACCTTCACCATGTTGATTTCTTCCTCTGTATCCTACAGTTCCTCCCCCGAAGTGTAATCAACAGCCCATATTGGTGGCCTACAAACTATAGTTTCTCCAACTTGAGGCTGAACTAATTGGTTTTGATCATTAACTTCAACATTTTTGCATCATTCGCTACATCTTCTGCCTCATTTTCATCACCTTCTTTATTCATCTCCCTAGTTTCATTGTTCTCCAACTCAAGCTCAACATCCTGTTCGGCCGAATGATTTTTCTCTCAAGTCCATTTCATTTCTTCTTCAAAGATAACATCACGACTGATGTGAATTCTTTTCTCCACTGAATCATACATCTGGAAAGCTTTAGACTCACTGCTGTAGCCTAATATGACACACTTCACACTTTTGTCATCAAGTTTGGCTCGCTTGACATCTGAAATGTGAATGTGCCCCACACAACCAAAGATCTTGAAATACCCTACTGATGGCTTCTTGTCACTCCATTCTTCCCCCAGAGTTTTGTCTTTCACAACCATTGTAGGTGATCTGTTAAGAACATGATTTGCCCATTGTACAACTTCAGGCCAGAACAATCGTGGGATCTCTTTCTCTCGCAGAACTGTTCTCACCATGTTCATGATGGTTCAATTTTTCCTTTCAGCTACTCCATTCTATTGAGGAGTGTATGCAGTAGTCAGTTGCCTCAAGATCCCATGCTTGTCACAGAACTCCTTAAATTCTCCAGAATTGTACTCTCCACCTGATCTAATCTTAAGCATTTTATGAACATTCGAGTTTGGTTTTTCAACAAATGCTTTGAATAACTTGAAATGATGCAGAGCTTCTGATTTCTTTAAGGCAAAAGAGATCCAAGTTTTCCTAGAGAAGTCATCAATAAAACTGATTAGGTACCTCTTCTGATTGTTTTGACGAGGAGTAGTCGGACCACACAAGTCCAAATGAATGAGTTACAGCTTTTCGGTTGCTCTCCATGTGCTTTGTTTAGGGAAAGGCACCCGATGATGCTTCCCTTTCACACAAGCTTCGCATGTAGCTTTGACTTGTTGAATCGCTAGCAAGCCCATGACCATCTTCTTGTTGTGTTGAGTGAGTAGACCGCTGTAGCTTAAATGACCATAACGGTGATGCCACACTTCTGTTATGTTAGAGACATCAACTTGCAGACATTGACATTTTTCTCCCTCACCTTCACTTCCACATGTTTCAGCTATCAACACGTACATCCTGTTTGCAGTCATGATGGACTCATGTATCTTTCCTCTTGTTGGATAGAAAATGCTACACGTCTTCTGCATTCCTCCCTTGAATAGCACATCCAACCCCTTTTCTTGTAACTGTCCAACATTCAACAAATTGTTCCTTAACTCAGGAACATAGTAAACGTCACTTACAACATATGTTACTCCTCCAAACACAAAATTCACCACACCTTTGCCAACAACATTCAGCTTATGGTTGTCACTAAGCTTCACATGGTGAGTGAAACTTGTGCCCAGCTCCGAGAATATCCCCTTATCTCCACACATGTGATTCGAACACCCAGAATCCACGAACCACACATCACTCTGTTGTGCTCTAAGAAGCTCCACACAAGCCATTAGCAAACCTTCATCTTTCTCGTCTACCTCTGCATAATGTGCCTCGTTGTGTCACTTTGGACCAGAATCCCTTAATTCTTCATTAATGAACTGCAAGTGCCTTTTATAGTGGCTTACAAAGACAGAACTGACTCAAACGAGGAAAAAGGAAACAACTATGACCACTAACCCAACTAAAGCCACTTGACTCTAACTGAAACATTGAATCAGTAAACAACATAACATAAGCAAATGAAACGCAAAGCAAAACACAAAACAGAAAAAACTAAGATAGACTCCAACAATTTATTTTCTCTAAACTATTGTTTTGTACAGTTCTAGTTTCAAATAACATCGGTAAATATAGTTTATGGCTATTTGGTTGAAGATTATTGTGTTTGCATCTATTTTATCTCTTCGAGAGTTTTCCTTTTTGACTATGATCCGACAAGAGAATCGAAGTGTTGGCGGCGTCTCTTCGTCATGGATCCAGCCAGGCGGCTTCCATAGTTTCAAGTTTGAAACTGTTCGTTTCCACCATTGATGCTTCATTCCTTCACACAACAATCTATGCAAATCGTGTAAGGGTAATCAAACCCAGATTTGGGATCCAGGAGTATCCGATATTGGGTTTGAAGATGATGGTAATGAACTGTGGCTTAGTCGCTTCAATAAAAGATATGTTACACTCTTCTCGGCGAGGATCTCCGACGGAGGCCATCAATTCCCGAAGAAGCCTAGTGACATACTCTTCTCAAGGAGTATGGTAGTGACATACTCTTCTCAAGGAGTCTAGGAGATGGCAGTGTTCTCTCGAAGGTTTTAACAAGTTTTAGAGATGTGGAGGCTCTCTTCGGAAGGGAAAGTGAAAAGTAAGATTCGGGGTAAATCTCATCACCAAAACTGGAAGTCTTTTTCTCACAACGTTCCAAAGGAATTGTCAATATCAAAACTACCATGTTTACTTCATTGAGACATGTGAGAGATATACATGGATAAGAAAACCAAAGAATCTTCCAGAGGAACACAGTGAAATCTTGCTGATGATTTCAAGGAAGATACAAGATCCAGATTCATGTCATACAACTTTGAATTTACATTTACTAATCAAAAAAATGCTAAAGGCATTTTGGAGTTTCAGCAGCAAACTGATAGCCAATAAAAAGTATGTGAAAGAGAAACATAACAAATTATTTCTATTAGCCTATAAATCTAATGATAGCATGGTTACTCCCCACTCTTTCATTGAAATTGTAATAATTTCATGTATTTGGGTAAACGTTTGTTTTGAGATGTTTTTGTATCATGTAAATATTTTTTGATATCAATATATTTTGATTTGCTGAAAAAAAAAAAAAATCTAAGTAAACAGATTATTGAACATAATAACACCATGAAATTGAAAAGCAACCACAAACCATAAAATCAAAGACATACTTGAGACTAAATATTTAAGAAAGTCATCAACAAAGATTAAACGACCATCGAAATCAACAATTTTAAAACGAAAACAAAAAGTTAGGGTTTTGGATCATCTTCAAAAGCCCATGCGTTCTCCTTTCGTATCTCTTCTTCTTCTTCCGGTGTGAAATCGTTTTCAATATTGAAGATCTTTCGAACCTCCTCTGGTGTCTTGTCTTTGATGTAATCTGCCACGTACTGGGTCGTGAGATCTAAAAGGCTCTTGATGCTGAGATAGTTGGCAGCGAGAATGACTGAGAAGATCGTTTCAAGATCGAGAGATTTCATGAACTCTTTGTCCCAAGTCCTCACGAGCTCCTCCTTGGCTTCAGTTGCTTCAGTTGCTTCACTATCATTCGTTGCTTCAATTGAATCACTATCTTTATCGTCAACGTGTCTTTTGCAATACTCGATGACCAATCCAAGGATCTCTCCAGTGACGTTTGAAAGCGGGATTGCTTTATCGGTGCAGTCGTCCTCGATCATGTGCGCTATGATCTGCAATTTTCTCGCCACCTGTTCCTCAACTTGGAAAGACTCGCCATCAGAGCTTGTCAACACAATCTTGTTCGAAGACATAGTGTGTTTTTTTTTTCTTTCTCTTTTTTTTTTGGTGGTTTACACAGTAGAAGAAGATGTTTGGGAGAATGCTGAAGAAATTGTAACGTCGCTATTTATAATGAGTGAGTATCTAAATCCATTGTTGAATTTAGGGATGTAGTAATATTTTCTTTTCCCCCTAGAGGAAATTAACAAAATAAAGAAACAACAAAATCCTAATTTAATTAATTAGGCTCTTATCTTTGTAATAATATTTTACATACACATATAGTAATAAAAGTATTGATCAGATTTCTCTAGATGTTATCCTATTTGAGCACTTTGTAATTTAATTTTAAAAGATTAGCTAATGCTATACTCAAAATAATAATTGTTGTTATATTATAGGATTGAATTTATAAAATACTTTTTTTTTCTTTTCTGGGACCACCTATAACTCAATGTAAATTTTAATTATAGTGGGATTTTCTATTTATTAGTTTTTAAATAATTAATTTTACAAAATTTTACTTTGCTCTCTAATAATTTTACATTTTAAAAACTTGAAACATTGTTTAACAACATACATATCAGTCGAGTCTTCTTTAGTTTAAATACAAATAACTTAAGACTTTTGCAGATACTTAAATCTCTTTTTGTCACCATTTATTAACCTATCTAGAAAAAAAGGCTTATAAGAATTTGTCTCTAGTAAAATTTTGTTGTATAGTTACAAAAAATTGTGTAGTGATAACCCGTAGTTTTATAAGAATTTGTTTCTAGCAAAAATAATTTTGTTACAGATTTGAGACCAAAAAGTTTTGTAACTATTTTGTCGTCATAAAATTTCCCCTTAGAAAAAAATTATCGCAAATTGCCACAAGTTAGAGACAAATTAATATGTCACAAGTTGTTACTAATTGTTACATTTATCTACTCCTATTTGTTACAATCTGCGTCAGAAATATTAGTATCAACTAGATTAAAAAAATTACAAAATTTCGTGGCTAATAGCCTCACAAGAAGCTACCCGGTTATTTGTCATAAATTTGTTACAAATTGGGACCATATGTCTATAGTATTGTAGCTAATTTAGTGTGTATAGTGTTGTAGCTAATTGTTGGAAAAAAATTGTCAAAAAAATATAAACAAAATCTTTATAATTTATATAAAATTTGTATTTTTCAATGTATAATTAAAATACAAAGAATAAAATTTTCTCCAAACTCCACTTTAGCCTTCCGCCTCTTCCTCACTTTCATGTGATCTTCTTTCATCTACTTATCTGGCACTTGTGTTGCCCTTCCCCCCTCGTAAACTCTATACTGTATTTTCTTTTAATGCAAAAAAAAGCCCTTTAACACAAAATTTCAACTCAGCACATTACTGAGACCTAATCTTAATCAGTCCATTATTGAAAAAACTTAGAGAGACTGACACATAGGATGGAGGTGAATTAAGTACCTGGATGAGAGTCTAGGTTTTTTTGTTCCTATGAATGTTAATGAGAGTCTAGGTTTTTTTGTTCCCTCATGATGAAATATAGGATTTCTAGATTTGGGAACGAAAAAAAAATGATTTTATTTCATACGTATAACGTGGCTAAAAAGAAAAAAGTAAATTTACCTAATTATTTTAATAAATTGATAAGGGATTTCAAAGATATGGAGAAACCCGATAGAGAACGGCAGCGATGTTTTGTTCTACTTTTACTGCCGGCGAAGATTCTAAATCGCCGAAGGATTTTGGTGGACGATTATAATTAGGGATTACGAAAGCATATTTTCATACAGTTATAATATCTCAGCAAAGAAAGAATAAACAACGAAACTGAATCAATAGATAAAAATCGGAAATTATTATTATTATTCATTCCTTCACCAAAAAAACAAAAAAGAGAGAGTAATAAAAAAAAAAAAGTTAGGGTTTTGGAGCAGCTGGTTCCTCAAAAGCCCAAGAGTTCTCCTTGCGAACTTTTTCCTCTTCTTCGGGTGTGAAATCGTTCTCGATATTAAAGATCACACGAACCTCCTCTGGCGTCATGTCTTTGATGTGATCTGCAACGTTCTGGCAAGTGAGATCAAGAAGGCCTTTGACGTTGAGATAGTTAGCAGCGAGAATGAGTTGAAAGATTGTCGCCAGATCTTTATCCTTGAGAAACTCTGCTTCCATTCCTTGATCTTCGCGGCTTCTTCTTCAGACATTGAATCATCTTCCTTCTTCTCCTTGGCTTCCTTGCTGATCTCTTCTTCAGCATCTACAACATTGACGTGTGTTTTGCAATACTCGATCACCATGGAGAGGATCTTTCCGGTGACGTTTGTAAGCGGGATTGCTTTGTCTGCACACTCGTCTTCGATCATGTGCCTTACGATCTGCAGTTTTCTCGCCACCACTTCCTCAATTACGAAAGACTCGCCATCAGAGCTCACCAACTCTATCTTTTTCGAAGACATATTGTTTATGAATTATGCAAAAGCTATTGGAATGAGAGAGATTGTTGAATGATGAATGGAATAAAGAGGAGTCGAAGATGGTCTATTTATAAAGTTTAAGAGTCGGTTAATTGTATTTTCCTTTTCACAATTGGAAAACTTGTGTTTCTTCCTTTTTCATCCAAGTCCCAATCATAATAGGAAAAACCAAATACTACTTTAACTAGGTTTTACTTTTAATAATTTTGGTCTTAACCGCAGGTAAAAATTCTGGACTTATCTAGTAGATTCTACAACATACAATTCCTTTTGTTTATTTATTAATATTATTATATATTAAAAATAAAATATATAACATCTTATTATAAATGTTATACTATTTTAGTATTTCGTAATTTAATATTTTTTATTGAATAGAAACTAGTGTTATTTTTAATATAAAAATGGTACCTATTGGCTATTGCTATATTAAAATATAGGATTGGACTTAAACTAAAATACAACTTACAGTTTTTTGTATCACACACAGATTTACAACTTGCTGTAAGAAGTTTACCAAACGTATTGAGAGGATTAACCTTAGGCTACGTTCTCGTAATTTTCTTTAGGCGTGCAGTCATATATCACAATATCACATTGTATCGTTATTCTATAAAGTGTTGATGAAAGAGTTTGTATTGTTCGTGTATTCTATAAAGTGTTGTTCACCGGAGAGATATGGTTTCTTATATAGCAATCAGATAAGATTAATTAGAATGGAGATGAAACATGCTTTAACAACAACATTAATTATAGAGGCCAAAATTTTTGATTACATTCTTGAGAAACGCTCTTCCTCAGATGCTTTGTTTTGTGTTTTTGGCATCTATTTGAGTCAAGACAACCAGGGAGTGGTATTGTTTCTTGTGTCACTTAATCAGTTGATTTCCTTTAGTGTCCTTAAATATAATTTCTCCAGAGTACGACCACGACCACAACCACAACTTCTCTTGTCTTCCTACTTAATATACTTTTGTCAAAGAGAGGTTCAGCTGCATCATCTCCTTCAGTTGAATCATGATCGTCATTGACGTCGATTGATGATGATCTCTTATTGATTGAAGAAGAAGAGTACAACACATATATAAAAAGAGGCTAACAAGATATTCTATACACTACAAGAAAAACGATGGGACACGTCGGTTTAATAACGTCACAATGTAAACCGACGTTCAAAGTTTTGAAAGCAAGGAATTTCCCGTCGATTTACGAACCGACCCAAATTTTATTTAGACAAAATAATTCATTTGTTAATTTTTTTTTGAATAAAATATAAAATTTATTTCCAAAAAATGTAGTTTTTACATCTAAGTGCAGCATGTTTTTAATTCTTATGTTGATACATAACTAGAAATTGTTTTTGTAAAAACTGGTGCCTTTAGCGTGATCCCAACCACTACTCCATATAAGATGTGAACCTCCCTCCAGCTTGAAGAGAGAGCAGCTTGTTCCGGACCTGTCTATCTAGATTTCTGATGAGCTGATCAGAGGATATTGGTGTCTTTCCATGGCGACGTCTATTTCGCTCTTGCTAGAGCGTATAAATCGATGCCTGGAAAGCATAGCAGAGTAGAAACAGAGTAGCAGACCCCAGAGAAGTGTCTACTAGGAGATGCACGTTGCTGTCCCAGTCCGTAAAGAACTTGGTCATAAGCAACTTAGAAACTAGACCTGTCCAAACCGCTGAGGAGTAAGAGCCTTCGAAAAAAAGATGGTTTCAGCTTTCTTGTGACGTAGAGCAAAGAGAACAGGAGGCGTCAACTCGTAAGTTCCAGGACAGCATGCGATCGCCCGTTGCTAACCACACTATGAAGAAGAACTTAGGAGTGCCCTGGGAAAACCAGATACCAGCTGCCCATGGTTGCCGCTGTCGGGATGTCCGTGTTTGCTCCCAAGTCTCTTTTGTCTAAATTTAGTCTTAAATTGATCTTTTTTGCCCCGCCAAAGTACCACATCCTCTGTTTCCAATAGTCCTCTGTTTCGTATTGTCATGAGAACTGCTTCGAACTGATTCAGGTGGTCTGCTCAATGGTGTCTTTGGCAATGAGTGAGTGCCTCCGCCACAGTGGCGTGGAGACCAATCCCCAAATCAATTGTACCCCGGGAGGCTGCAATAGTGAATAAACAGCCCAGTGGCGACCAATTATCATACCAAAAGGAGATACGTTCTCCATTCTTAACCTCATATCGAAAGAAACTCGCGGCTAAGGCTCGGTATTTGAGTAGCTTTCTCCACATCTAGGAGCCGGATGTTGTGTTAGCTTTTATAGACCAGAAAGAACCCTTATGGAGTATGTAAGTTCGAAGCCATTCCACCCATAAGGAGTTCGACGCCAACATTCTCCATATGAGTTTCAAACAGCTCACCTAATTATTTGCTTCTTTCAAAGAACACAAACCCAATCCACCTTCTTCCTTTGGTAAGCATACATCTATCCATGAGACTTTTGCTTTTTTTTTTGTATTGAGAGAGGGACCCGACCACAAAAATGCAGAACACATACTGTCTATCTCCTTTGTACAAGCTGTTGGCAAGCGGAATGCTGACATCCAAAAGTTTGTGAGGCTGTGGATAACTGAACTGATGAGCTGTAGACGGCCCGCAAATGACAGATAGCGCCCTGTCCAGCTGCTGAATTTTTCTCTGATGCGCTCTAGTAGCGGTGTATAGTCGGAAGTTGTCATACGCTTGGTTAAGAGGGGCAAACCAAGATAACAGACTGGTAGAGAGCCTGATGCAAATGGGAATGAGCGAAGAATCACATCTTGTTCAGTATTTGTAACTCCGACCATGTACAGTGTAGACTTCTCTAGACTAATATTCAGTCCTGAGAAGCCTGCAAAGTCATGAAATGTCTGAAGAATACCCTCAGTAGACGCCTTGGTCCCATCTATAAACACCAATAAGTCATCAGCAAAACATAAGTGTGTAAGACTGATATTCTTACATCGCGGGTGGTACCCAACTCGTCGCTCCTTGGCTGCTTTATCAAGCAAAGCGGACAAGACTTGCATGCATATCACAAATAGATAGGGAGATAAAGAACAACCCTGTCGCAACCCTCTTTCACTGCAGAAAAGTCCAGACAACTCACCATTCACTTGAACTGAAAATGAAGCAGTGGTAATACAACGCTCAATCCAGTTGATAAATTGTGTCAGGGAGTGCATAGTGCCAAAAATACTAAGCAGAAAAGGCCATTGAATAGAGTCAAATGCCTTAGAGATATCAATCTTTATAGCACTTCTAGACGACACAATATCCTTATGATAATTAGCAACTATCTCAGAAGCCAGGAGGACATTCTCCATTAAAAGCATGTCCTTGACGAAAGCAGACTGATTTGGAGAAATAAATGCAGGCAGAAGCCGTTTAAGTCTGTTGGCAAGAAGCTTGGATATCACCTTATATTTCACATTTCAGCAATAAATAGGTCTATAGTCCTTCATCTCTTTCACCTCTTTCTTCTTAGGAATTAGAGCTAGAATGGTTGTGTTTACACCCTTCGGTAAAAAACCAAATTTAAAGAAAGATTGAACCGAGACAACAAAATCACTCTTAATGACAGACCATGTCGCATTAAGAATCTCTTGGTATAGAAAATAAGATATCACATATCTCAGCGTCTGTGACATCCTTAACCAACATTGTCTGATCCAATTATGATCATCGATATGGCAACAAACTCGAGAGCTCCGCTTCATCGATTGCTTGATAGTTAAGCAACTTATGTCCCAGAAATTCTCGAAAGAATATCTCCGCCTCCTGCTTAATTGTCAGTTGTGTATCTGCTATACTACCATCCAAACACAGAACTTCCTTTATTGCATTACGTGCTTCACGGGCCTTAGCCGCACGGTGAAAAGCCTTATTGTTCCCATCTCCAACCTTAAGCCAGTGTAGTTTAGATTTTTGTTTTAAAATTTTTTCCTCCAAACCTGCTACAAATAGCCATCGACTATAAGCAACCGCTTCCCTCTGCATTGTCTGATCGGTAGGATTTTGCATTGTTTCATTTTGATAAGCACATAGATGTGCAAACACTTCTTTAGTTTTTTTTTCCAGATTGCCTAAACGATCACGACTTAACTGATTTATTTGCGGCTTCAAGGCTTTTAACTTTTTGGAAAACATGTACATTGCTGAAGTCGAGTGAAACAACATCTCAGTACCGTCCCAGAACTCTTTAACCACAGGCAACAAATTTTCATCCTCTGCCAAAGCGTTGCAGAACTTAAAAGGTCGTCGTAGTCGAGGTTTTTCTCCCCCAAATTTAATGCGGCATCGTAAATGATCAGAGCAGCCTCCCGCCTCAAAAACACCATAAGACTGTTGATATTCAGCCAGCCAAGTATCATTGACAAGAACCCTGTCAAGCTTCTTACATATAACACAAAACTCACGTTTATGGAACCAAGTGTACAGCGGACTGTGAGATTGCAAATCACTGAAGGAGCAATACTGCAGTGCCTCCTGAAAATCGCGCATTCCATGTGACATAATAGGTTGAATATCCGAGAGTGAGTGCTCATCCCCCTTCAAAATTTCATTAAAATCACCAAAGACCATCCATGCTTTGTTACGGAACAATGGAGAGTCTTGGTGAAATTTCAAATCCTCCCACAACACTTTTCTTTCTTCAACACCATTAGCTGCGTAGACAAATGAAACAAAAAACTCCTTTTCAGCACCTTCCAGCAAGACCGAGCAGGTGATCAATTGACTGCTTGTGTAACACGGTGTGAGATGAACATTTGAATTCCATACCACTCATATCCTTCCTTTATGGTTGAAAGGATAGTTAGTTAAGGAAGACCAATCAGGAAAAACAGAAGCAAGTATACTCGCAGCTTTAGATTCCTTTACCCTTGTTTCCAAAATACAACCAAACTGAAAATTACCTTTCTTAACCCAATCTCGAACTACGGAATGTTTTGACATTTTGTTGAAACCGCGAACATTCCAAAAGAAACTCGACATAAGTTATTGTTGGGTACCCGTCCTACTCTGGTCTCTTTGAGGTTGAGTAGAAGGGTTGGTAACAAATTTATGCGCATTTTTTGAAGCACGTGGAATAGATTCCCGCATGATAACAATAGCTTTGACTCCACAGCCGTTCTTTCCCACCGTAGGCGCAATAGAGTCTGCCTGTGCAGATAAAGTAGGGTTTAGAGGAGCTGTAAAAGAACTACCAGCAACAATAGAAATAGAGGGGTTCGCTTATGTATCCGTAGAGACATCCGCCTCCTCCTCTTTCTCATTATCGACCTCGTCATCCTCATCCCTCTCACTCAGAACCGAGTAAGAATTAGATAACAGAGATCCCTCTCCAGACTGCAACCGCGAAGTCGTTTTAGGTGGATTAGAGATATACTTATGACCTTTTTTTGTGGTGTTATCCACCCCTGACCTCCCTCTATCCCCATATCGGTCACAGGAGCCTCGACTCCGTCCAAACTTACCTCGGCAGACTGTTGGATAGACTCCCGGATAGGCGTGCTTCTCAGATGACCAAACCCCATATTCATTTTTTCCTTTTCCACCAGAACCTTGGGTGAAACCGGTTGTTCAGGCAATACCATTGTTGTCAGACAAGCAGCCTGCAGATGTCCTGATTTACGACACTGACTACATTGAGGAGATAGCCAAGGATAAGAATATTTCACCACATTATCTAACTCTCCCTCTTCTTCACCAGCCAAGTGATACTCAACTGGTAACGTCTCTGTGAGATCAGCCTCCACCAGAATTTGTGCTTCCTCAAAGCTTGAGCATGCCTCTGTTTTTGGATGTAAACGTATAGGTGTACCCACTACACTAGACAAAAACTGCAATCCCTAATTTGTAAACATGGTGTGTGGTACATTCTTCAAGACAACCCACAATGGAACGGATTTCAGAGCTGGTTGTGCCTCCTCGGCGAAAGGTGTCCATTTAGAGAGGATACTCTCACTACGCACACGAAATTTTACAGTAGTTTTATTAACCACTATAACATCAATAAGTGAAGGTTTATCACCCAATCTCCAAATCTTATTAACAATCATATGGATCTTCCCCACATGGGGATCTTTTTCATTAAGAAATTTGCCAATGACAAAATCTTCCCACAGTGGCTTCGCATAAGCAAACACTTCCTTTAGAACTACAACACGCTGCTTCCCCTCAACCTCTGTAACTACAAAAGCCTGTTTCGTGAAAGTATGTTTCTTTGCCGCCTTTAGCCATAACTTTTGTTCACCCGAACCCAACCCAATCGAAACAGTGGGTGAGACCCCATCCTTTGACCCCACAACCTTAACAGAGCTCCCTTGACTCCCCTCAACATCCAACTGTAACGCTGAATCCGACAACAGTGTTCCGGACTCGGTAGCCGGAGGCGGCGGATCTGCCGGAACCATCAAACTTGGCTGCCAAGCAAGAAAACCCTAATCGCTTTTTTAATCGCCCTCCATGTCAGCACTTTTTACTCTATTAAACAACAGAGACTTTGTCCACCCATTTTTTAAGTTTTTTCTTTTGATGACTTTTTCACAATATAGTTTTTCAATCAATTATGTATGATTCAATAAGTCAATACATATATATATATATATGTTTTTTCCTATACAAAATTAACACTAATAGGGTTACTTATTTGTTTATTTTTAATAGTGAACTAATTAGTAGATAAATTATATAATCCTGTCAATTAAAATTTGGGCTATGAGTTTGTTATCATATTATTAATTATTTTTATAATCATTTTTTTTTGTTAACAGAAGATACCTATATGTTTGATTTCTCATTATCTTTATTTTGTGCTATAGAATTTATTTTGTCATATTTATTAGTGTTTTATGATTTCATTATTCGTTTCTTTAGTTACATTCATTTGTTTCTAATAGTATATATTTTTGCATGGTTATTATAACTGTTTTCTATAATTTTTATCTCCACACACATGTAACAAACAAATAACTTGTACAGTTACAACTTAAAAACATGAAAAGAGATTTTTTTTATATACAAATGTTGTGGCTATTCTTTTACTCTTAGTTTTTTTCTTTTAATGAAGATTCTTTTAGTTGCAAAATTTTATTTCCCTTTCATCCACCATTCTTTAAAAATAGGTGCTTGGACAGCAAAAATAATTCAATTTTTTTACCATCATCATTCAAAAAATCAATAAGCTCATTTTTCATAATCGGTTTCCTCTTACTCTTCATCAAAAAGTGCATATGTAGAAGAAGAAATATTACCTCAATGTAGAGAAAATTATACAGCAATATTTCTATGAAAAATTATACAGCAATATTTCTATGTTCTATCGATAGTTAAAACAGAAGTAAACAATTATGTCGTTAATTAAAAATTAAAATAATATTAATTAATATTATTCCCTAAAACTGAAAAGAGTGGCACATATCTCTCTCATTTATATCTGAAAGTGGCCAAACTACACGAACTTCTCCTTAAATATCTGACTTTAGGTTTTCCTATAACAACCCGTCCCGTAGACTCCACTAGTTCATTGTTAGCCGCCTTTATGGATCCCAAGCTGGCCCTGCAGGGTATCGATCATAACCCTTCACCGTAGAAAAGAACTCACATCCACATCCACCAGTAGGTTATCGGTGCACCAGACATTCCTCGAACCCTTGTCCCCACCCATTAAAAACCTTCCCACATGACTAGCTGTCACTAATTGGTCTGCATGTCGAAATATTAATAGTATAATAATTAATAGTATTTAGGACAAAAAAATAGAGCAAAGGGTTAATTCCGAGACCATCAACAACTTCAATACAATATGTCTTAAATTTTAAAAGTGTAGACCAACAAGTTCATAATAAATTTAAAACATAATTTAAAAATTTGTTGAGATCAAGCCACACAACAAAATTACTCACACAATGGATAATAAACAAAAACGCCACTAAACACAATTACTCAGTGTAACATCCGTGAACCAAAATCTCGGTTTGGGGATTGCACCGGTCGATGCAGAAGGTGCATCGGTCGATGCAGAAGGTGCATCGGTCGATGCCGGTTCAGTTCTCTGCGTTTTGACTTAAGTTAAACGCTGCGTTTTGGGTTAGAAAAAACCCGTAACTCGAGTGTTTTGTCTCATTCGGCGAGTTTAGCCATTTTTGAGAGAAAACAAAAGAGAGAAAAGTTCCTTAAGTGTCCTTGGTGATTTCTGGAATTTTGAGGCCGTTCCTGTAGAGATCTGTAGCTGGGATCGTTGTAGGAGCTTCCTAGGAGCGTTGTTTTGCTTGTTTGAGGTTCAGATTCATCTTGGCAAAGGTAAGTGCATGACCATGGCTTATCTAAGCTGGAGTTATCTCTGATTTGTTTGTTATGTGTTGTTAGGCTTGTTAGATTGTTGTTTGGGATATTGGGAAGCTTTCTTGTGGCTTGGGATCGAGTTTTGTGGTTGTAGGAACGAAGATCCGGCGAGAAGCTTTGGGGGAAAACGATGCTCGGCATTGCATCGGTCGATGCACTTTGTGCATCGGTCGATGCAAATGCGAGGACGGCGCGTAAACTTTAGGGTTTTCGTGCTATGTCGAGCATGCGTCGGTTGATGCAATGGAAGCATCGGTCGATGCAGATCTTGCGTCGGTCGACGCAACCGCCAACTGGTGTCGGTCAATGCATGTTGGTATCGGTCGATGCTGAGTCCTGGTTTGTTATTGTTGATTGTTGATTGTTTATTGATGGTTAGAGATGACTATATTGCTTGTGTGTATAGCCCAGTAGATGGGAGGATTGCCTTACTGAGTGTTTATAAAATATTCATGCATTGCAGTTTGTGTTTGTGATGCAGGTAAAGGCAAAGTGTGATCGTAGAATCAGGGCAATGAAGAGGAGGGTGTTCTAGTGGTTCTCTTGGTTTTCTGGTTTCTGTTAGGTTGCTAGAGTTGAGTCCTAGAATGTTGTTTAGGATTGCTGGTTCTCTGGTTTATGCTGTTTGGATCATTAGTTTATGATTTGGAATTATTATTGGTTATTGATTATTATTTTATTGGATTATTGTTTGGATATTGGTATCTGTTATTTCCGATGTTGGTTGTGCTTGTGGTTAGGTGGCTAGTGGGTACGAGACCACTACTTGTAGTTTATTTATTATTTATTATTTATTATTATTATTTATTATTTATTATTATTAAAAAACGGGTCAGGTCGTTTCAGTTTGGTATAAGAGCCCTTACTGTTCTAGGTTTGGGTTCACAAGGTTTCCCTTGTGATGTTTTGGATTGCATGTCTTGATTGATTATGTGATTTAGTCAATTGTGTATGGCATGGAGTCCTAAAACATCCTCTTCGAGCCTGCAGTGTGATTCCACGGTGAGTTTACGTTACTGTGTTATGTTAATTGTGTGCTTAGCCTTCTGTTCATGGTAGTGCAGATGGTTAGAGGGGATGCTGTTACTGGTCGTGGTCGTGGACTCGGATGTGGTCGTGGTAGGGGGAGAGTCCCAGTGGTTAGTGAGACCAAGGAACAGAGTGTGACAGCAAAGGGTGTTGGCGAGTCGCAGGGTGTCCAGGGGGATTCCGTGAGTGTGGCCGGAGGGGGCGGTGTTGATGTTCCAGTAGCCGGTGATGTTAGGGCCCTAGGTGTGGGTGTCCCAGTGGGTGGAGTCCTGGGTGTTGACCTTGCGGTTTTGCTGGCACAGTTGATTGAGTGGTTGCCGCCTGTGGCACCAGCTCAGGCTCGGGTAGTGCCACCAGTGGTGGCGGAGGAGCGGCAGCCAGTGGCTGCGGATGTGGGGGTCCATTCTCGTTATATCAGCATGCTGACAGAGATGGGTCGTATTCGTACCGAGCGTTTTCGGGAGGTACAGATCGTACTGCTGCGGAGGCGTGGAGGACGAGTGTGGAACGCAACTTCCATACTCTGAGATGTCCTGAGGAGTTTTGGGTCGACATTGGGGTTCACCATTTGGCTGGTGATGCTCAGTTGTGGTGGAGTACTATGGCAGCCAGGAGAGTGCACATGGAAATGACTTGGGCTGACTTCGTCTTGGAGTTCAACCGCAAATATTTCCCTAGAGAGGCACTGGATAGGTTGGAGGTACAGTTCCTTCAGCTAGTTCAGGGAACTCGGTCAGTGCGGGAGCTTGACTTGGAGTTTAGTCAACTTTTGAGGTATGGGGGTCGGGATATGGAGTCTGAGGAGGCTCAGATCAGGAGGTTTTTGAGGGCCCTACGTGATGACTTGAGGGTTCACTATAGAGGGCGGGGTTACGCTACGCGTGCGGAGCTGGTTGAGACTACAACAGGGATTGAGGAGGATATTCGGGCACACTCAGTGGCGGCTAGCCCAGCACTCCAGCCTAGCAAGACACAATATTAGGGAGGTTCTAGCAAGGGCGGCAAGCCTGCGCAGGGAACCAAGAGGAGATGGGAGGCTACGCAGAGGCCGGGTGGTCCGAGTTGCTGCGGGTGTGGAGGCAAGGATCACAAGGTTGCTAGCTGTCCCAAGATGAGTGCTCAGACGGCAGCAGATCGTGTGTGCTATCATTGGAGGGAGCCAGGGCACATCATCCCTATTGTCCCAAGTTGCAACCGGTAGCAGTGGCGGCGTTGCAGCAGGTGCAGCTGGGAGGAAAGCAGGTGGCACGGATTGAGCAGGCGCCCCGAGTTTACACGACTGTCGAGACTGGTGGAACCAGTGCCGGGTCGATCACATTTATAATCTCTGGTACTTTATCTTTGTGAATTCTTAGTAAGTTCAGATCTTATGTTTTCCTGTGATAAAGTGTTAGGTTCTCAGCACATGAGGTTTGTGTAAGGACCTTGTTGGTGGGAGGGTTTAAGTCCCACGTTATGTTTGATTCTGGAGCTTCTCATAGCTTTATTACCCCTGAGTGTGCAGAGAGTGCGGGTATCGTGGGTGATCCCGGAGAGCGTACACGAGTTGTCAGAGTTGCTGGAGGCAAGTTTCTGAGGGTCATTGGTAGAGAAAGGGGTATCGATATTCAGATCGCGGGAGAGTCTTAGCCTGCGGATTTGCTTATCAGCCTAGTGGAGCTGTATGACGTTACCTTGGGGATGGACTGGTTGCATCGGCATACGGTTTATCTCGATTGTCATCGGGGTAGAGTGGAGTTTGAGCGCTCAGGAGGGAAGTTGGTTTATCAGGGGATTAGACCGACTTCGGGGAGTCTCGTGATCTCGGTCATTTAGGCTGGGAAGATGATCGAGAAGGGCCGTGAGGCTTTTTTGGTTACTATATCTATGCCAGTGTCAGTGGGAAAGTCTACGGTTAGCGGTATTCTGGTTGTGGAGGAGTTTGAGGATGTGTTCTAGTCATTGCAGGGATTACCACCTTCACGGTCTGATCCTTTCACGATTGAACTGGAACCAGGGACGACACCGTTATCTAAGGCTCCTTACATGATGGCTCCAGCAGAGATGGTAGAGCTGAAGAAGCAGCTAGAGGATTTGTTGAGCAAGGGATTCATCCGTCCTAGTGTATCACCGTGGGGAGCGCCGGTGTTATTCGTTAAGAAAAAGGATGGGAGTTTCCGCTTGTGTATTGATTACATGGGTATCAACCTGGTCACTGTGAAGAACAAGTACCCTCTTCTGAGGATCGATGAGTTGTTGGATCAGTTGAGAGGTGCTACTTGGTTGTCCAAGATAGATCTGGCGTCGGATTATCATCAGATCCCGATAGATGAGGCAGATGTGAGGAAGACTGCTTTCAGGAAGAGGTACGAGCATTATGAGTTTGTTGTGATGCCGTTTGGGTTGACTAACACACCAGCTGCGTTTATGAGATTGATGAACAGCGTGTTTCAGGAGTTTCTGGACGTTTCTTTCATCATTTTCATCGACGACATCCTGGTCTATTCGAAGAGTCCTGAAGAGCATGCAGTGTATTTGAGGGCAATACTGGAGAAGCTGGGGGAGGAGAAGTTGTTCGCTAAGTTGAGCAAGTGTAATTTCTGCCAGCGTGAGATGGGTTTTCTGGGTCATATAGTGTCTGCAGATGGGGTCATATATTATTATTATTTATTATTTATTATTATTAAAAAAACGGGTCAAGTCGTTTCACTCAGACAATGATATGATAAAATAATGAGTAAGAGAGGTAACGACAATACTACATAAAATCTCAATATAAAACACATAATTAACCAACAATAAAGACAAACCAACAATTAAGCCATAATGCCAAAACGTAACTCCAATGCACGTCAACACTATGAAATACATGAAAAATTATGACCAAAACAATTCAGAAGAAACATAAAAAAATGTACCAAGTAAAACCATACACCCTAGAGGAACTCCCAAATGAAATCTTTGAAGATATAATGGCACAAGTTGCTCGCGTTTCCCGCAAAAACGTAAGACATATATTCGAAGCAAAGGCAGCCCGAGACAATTGAGTAAACAAAAATATCTAACTTAAGGCTGCAAAGTATGAATCTATTATCAACAATAAATAGAGACAAAGACCTTCATGGAAAAATACCTCGCAAGTCAAAATGTGGAGAAACACTACATAAAACGAATTCAAGAATATTTTCACAAAAACAACACAGATTCAGGATTGGAATATTTACGAACAGCACTAGTATTTACCTTTACAAAATTGTAATGTTATGCAGAGGCAATATTGTGGAAGGAAAACTCTGGTTAGATAAGCTGGATTGGAAACAAAACAAAACAAAGACCGATCAATGCTAGAAAAAGACAAACAATCATTACATGAAGTCAGGATAACAAAAATACAACTCTATTATGCTATTTTGGCGGTTGTTCGATCAACCATAATGTGCAGCATCAATGACGTTGAATACAAATGCAATAACTATTTCAAAATTTTCAATTATATTATAATTAATATTATAAAACTACCCAACTTAAAAAAATTAAATAACAACCAAACCAATGAATCACAATATAAAAACAAAAGGCAAAATAACAACAAAAAATAAATAACAAATAAAATAAAAATAAATAGATAATAAAACTTACGCGCATAGCGCGAACAACCAGCTAATTATATAAAATAAACACTATATCACCTTTTTAGAGTTAGTATAGCTACTCAATAAATTATAAAGTTTTTTTGGGTTATACAATGCAATTCCACATTCTATTTTCTATACAAGATGATAAAAATATGTATAGAAAAAATATATATGTATTAATTAATGCTACAGTGATTTGAATATCATTTTACAATACATTACACATGTTTTCAGTTTTCACCATTAAATTACTGATTTGGGTATACTTTATTATTTCTTTCAGTTAGGTTCGTAAATAATAAAATTTATTATTTGGGTATGTTTTCACCATTATATATATATATATATATACATTAGTATATATAAGTTTTTTTATTTTAATCATTATAAGTTTTGAGGAAACTCTTTGACAAATGTTACAATCTATTTATTATTAGATATACTTAAATATATGATGTGACTAAATTAGTTTATGACATACATATATCACAATCTATTTAATATTAGATATCACACATGTCATGATCTAATTAATATCAAAATTGGGCATTTGAGTGCATGTTAAGATCAAATTTGATTGTAAAATACCATTTTTATATGTTGCTATGAGTACTTCTAACATTTGGATTATAATAAGATCATCATAACCCACACAAAATACATATATAAAAGAATTGTTAGTGAGAACAAGAACAAATAACGGAAAATGGCTACAGAGGTGATTGTGGGGCTATTCATCATTTTTTGGGGTGTTGTTTTGGGCATATGCTTCCTCTATAAAAAGTGTACGTAAATCTTATAACAAAGTTGTAATACCTAATGGATGATGTGTTAAGTGTAAATAAACTTATATTTTTCTTTAATAATTAGGTTCCAATAAGTACGAAGAAGCCGACTAACCCCAATGGTGAGGTGTAGGAGAGTCCGAAGTGAGTAAAACATGAGATACTTTGATGATATTTATAAACTTATGATTGGTTCAAATTTGTTATTGATTTAAAATTTAACTCTTTAACTTAATTATAATATATTGGAACTACTGATATTATATATTATGATTGGTTCAAATTTGTTATTGATTTAAAATTTAACTCTTTAACTTAATTATAATATATTGGAACTACTGATATTATATATTTGTGAGATACCATTAGAGTATATAGACTAATGTGGATGCTCTGACACGAATTGTATTTCTTTCTGGAAACGATATGATCTGTTTTTTTTAAATAATAAATAGTAAATAATAAATAATAAATAATAATAAACTACAATTAGTGGTCTCATACACATTAGCCACTTAAATAATCCGGTTCTATGGTTTTCCTTAACCCAAACCGACCAAAATCGATCAAAAACTTAATCTAGTCGAACTAGAAATAAGTGGTGTCGACCGACACCACTCTTGGTGTCCATCGACACCCATCCCTAAAACGCAGAGTTTTGGTTCGCGGATGTTACACTTTGAATAAGACATATTACAAAGTTTAAGAGATAAGCATATGTATTGACAAAAAGTCTATGTGTGATATATTGCTAGACTGGTTTAAAATGTGTTTGGATAATGAATAAATCTCACCAATTCTTTATTAATATAGTTTTTTTTTTCTTTTACGGCGATTTCATTACTCAAATTCATCAAATATTACAACTTTGATTTCTTATGTAAAGAGTAACTGATCGAAAACAACCAGTAAAAAGTAAAAATCAAACGATTTAGTTATAGTTGAACAACAAATCATTTGGTAAAAACAAGAAATCACTAATTTTCTTCTATCTTCTTTAATCTCTATTAATTTTTCTTCTTTACTAATACATTTACAAGACTTCTGATGTTTGTTAACATTTTTTTAATTGAAATTTTATGAATCAAATTAAGTTTATATCATTTTGTCATATGAAAAAATATTCAACCTATTATGTCACAGGGAATGCGCGATTTTTAGGAGGTACTGCAGTATTGCTCCTTCAGTGATTTGCAAATCAGAAATTAATGGCTAAAATATTTTTTTTATATGACAAAATGATATAAACTTAATTTGATTCATAAAATTTCAATTAAAAAAATGTTAATAAACATCAGAAGACTTGTAAATGTATTAGTAAAGAAGAAAAATTAATAGAGATTAAAGAAGATAGAAGAAAACTAGTGATTTCTTGTTTTTACCAAATGATTTATTGTTCAACTATAACTAAACCGTTTGATTTTTACTTTTTACTGGTTGTTTTCGATCAGTTACTCTTTACATAAGAAATCAAAGTTGTAATATTTGATGAATTTGAGTTATGAAATCGCCGTAAAAGAAAAAAAAACTATATTAATAAAGAATTGGTGAGATTTATTCACTATCCAAACACATTTTAAACCATTGTAGCAATATATCATAGACTTTTCGCCAATACATATGCTTATCGCTTATACTTTGTAATATGTCTTATTCAAGGAAATACAAATTCCCGTCAGAGCATCCACACTAGTCTAGATACTCTAATGGTATCTCACAAATATATAATATCAGTAGTTCCAATATATTATAATTAAGTTATAGATTTAAAATTTAAATCAAAAACAAATTTGAACCAATAATAAATTTACAAATATCATCAAATATCTCATGTTTTACTCACTTCGGACTCTCCTAAACCTCACCACTGGGGTCGGCCGGCTTCTTCTTATTGGAACCTAATTATTAAAGAAAAATATAAGTTTATTTACACTTAACACATCATCAAGTAGGTATTACGACTTTGTTATAAGATATACGTACCCTTTTTACAGAGGCAACATAGGCAAACACCAACAGCCACCAAGACTATAAGAACGATGCATAGCACCAAAATCACCAGCAAATCCATTTTCCGTTACTTGTTCTTGCTCTCACTAACAATTCTTTTATGTATTTTGTGTGGGTTATGATCTTATTATAATCAAAATGTTGGAAGTACTCCTAGCAACATATAAAAGTGGTATTTTATAATCAAATTTGATCAAATGCCCCATTTTGATATTAATCAGATCATGACATGTGTGATATCTAATATTAAATAGATTGTGATATATGTATGTCATAAACTAATTTAGTCACAACATATGTTTAAGTATATCTAATATTAAATAGATTGTAACATTTGTCAAAGACTTTCCTCAACTTATAATGATTAAAAAAACAAATTTATATATACTAAGAGAATTTAATATAGATATATGAATCTAATGAATTTGGATAAAACAATAGAATAAAAAAGTAAATGGTAATAGAAATATGATAAAATATGAAAAAACAGAAATTTGTAATATTCTCATGAATTTGGATAAGATAAAGAAGAATACAAATAATGTGTAAATTGTATTAATGTTTAAAAATAAAGACATTAAAATATTGTGTAAGAAATTAAGTTTGGGATTTTTTAAAAATTATGAATATATATAAACTAATGATCAATTAAATTGCCAAAATAAAATTATGCAATTAAATAAATATTATTTGTAATTGTTTATACATTGTCATTGTGTGATTCCTGCGTAACATAAACAATATTATTTTTAATTAAAAAAATTGTATTAAAATTTATTTGAAAAATAATTTTCAATGATTAATTAATCCTATATTTTCAGTATGGCATAAAAGTTATTATTAGATCATTTTTATTTTGTATAAATTTAATAATATTAAATTTATTTATACATGTTGCATAGTTCAAATTTTAAAAATAAAGAATTCGTTAGTGTACTTCAAGATGGGTTATATAGTGGGAATCATTACTACTTAAATATTTAATAATAAAAAGTATAATATTGTTGAGATAATTTTTTTTACATGCTCTGATCCGTTGTTAAATTGCATCTATTCTATTAAAGTTGAAGTACTCACTATACTCAAATTGGACCATGACTTTGTTTTGATACGTTTTTCATTAAAAATGATTAGAGAATCACTTAATTTCATTAAATTAACATATAGTTTCGATTTATCTAAATGACCATTATACCCTTGGGTCGATCACTTAAAACTAACCGGGTCGGGACGCGGATCCTCTCTAACCCGAAAATAGAAGAAAAAAAATTTGCGGATCTGTTTGTTCTCTAGATTAATATTTTTCGGATCTTGTATATTATTTGATTCAAGAATAGTTAAACACACAACCAAACAGAGGTATAATCCCTATAAAAAAGGAAAATGGTATTAGAGTATTTAATGGCTTGAGTAATATCAAATATTAACTACTACTATAATTAATCCATATAATTATCACAAATGTTAATAATAATGAGAAATTTTTAATACTTATCAATTGTGACTTTGTTGCTTCCAAAATAATCAATAGATTAAATACGAAATTGTATATATATGTAAACTAATTTGATTTGTTTTTATATTGTGAGATGTTTACAAAAACAACAAATCAACTTAATACAATTAAATAAAAACAAATCATCATTTACTTTAGATTTTCAATATTTCCTTAACGAAATTATAGTAATTAATTATGATTAGTATAGATAGAAAGAATAAAAAACACAGAAATTATATATATGTAAATTTGTAAACTAATTTACAGAAAAAGTGTATTGTATATCCCACATCGACTAAATATTTTGGAATATGGTTGATAATCACTATAAATATATGACTAATATGTTTTGAGTACAAATGAGCAGGAAGCTTGATTTATAAGGTATCCAAATTTAACAGTTTAATTTGGATACTGACAAACCCACCACGAAGTCCATAGTAATCATATCCCACTTGCACTCTAGAATGGGAAGACTCTTCAGTAAACCACATGGTACCTGATGCTCAGCCTTCACAAGCTGACACGAATCGCACCTCGCAACCAAACTAACCACGTCCTTAGTACCTCTTGAGATCACGGTACATCTTAGTCGCTCCTAGATGAATAGAGAACATGCTCGCATGAGCCTCTCTCAGAATCTCCTGCCTCAACTCCTCATCCTTAGGCACACAGGTCCGCCCATGCACCAGAATAGACCATTAGCCGAAACCTGATACTCTGAATCAACATCCTTTGAGGCATTAACCAGCCCCAAATCCTTCTCCTGAGCCAACCGCACTCTGCTCAACAAATCTGCTCTATCAGCTGCAACTAAACCCAACGGCTCCTGAGAAACTGCACACAAGCTCAACGCACTGATCTCTCCTACCAGAGAATCCATATCCTGCTCCTGAGCCGAAGCCGCCCGCTTCCGACCAAAGCATCTGCAACCAAGTTAGCCTTACCAGGATGGTAGGCTATCTCCAGATCATAATCCGCCACCAGATCCATCCACCGCCTCTGCCTCAAGTTCAGCTCGGGCTAAGTGAATATATACTTCAGGCTCTTATGATCTGTAAACACCTGTACCTTTACGCCATAAAGATAAGATCTCCAAATCTTCAGGGCAAAAACTACAACACCCATCTCCAAGTCATGAGTAGGATAGTTGTCCTCATGCTTCCGCAACTGCCGCGAAGCATAGGCAATCACCTTCCCATGCTGCATCAACACACACCCTAGACCAACTCTGGATGCATCTGTATAAACCACATAGGGTTCTCCCTGCTCAGGCAAAGCCAACACCGGAGCAGTAGTCAACATTTCCTTCAGGCTTGCAAAGCCCTCTTCACACTCCTGTGACCAGACAAAAGGAACATCATTCCCCGTCAACTTAGTCATAGGACGTGCTCTGCCCGCAAACCCCTGTACAAACCTCCTGTAGTAACCTGCCAAACCAAGGAAACTCCTGATCTCTGTGGCATTCTACGGTCTAGGGCAATCCATAATAGCCTGAATCTTCTCCGGATCTATAGAAACCCCATCTGCAGACACAATGTGGCCCAGAAAACCCATCTCCCACTGCCAGAAACTACACTTGCTCAACTTAGCAAACAACTTCTGCTCACGCAGCTTCTCCAGAACTGCTCTCAAATGCACTCCATGCTCTTCAGGACTCTTAGAATAAACCAGGATGTCGTCGATGAAAATGATGACAGACACGTCCAGAAACTCCTGAAATATGTTGTTCATCAATCTCATAAACGCAGCTGGTGCGTTAGTCAACCCGAAAGGCATCACCACAAACTCATAATGCCCATACCTCGTCCTCAAAGCAGTCTTCCTCACATCTGCCTCATCTATCGTGATCTGATGATAACCAGATGCCAGATCTACCTTGGAGAACCAAGTAGCACCTCTCAGCTGATCCAGCAACTCATCGATCCTCGGAAGAGGGTACTTGTTCTTCACATTGACCCGGTTGAGACCCCTATAATCAATGCACAAGCGGAAACTCCCATCCTTCTTCTTAACGAATAACACCGGCGCTCCCCACGGTGATACACTAGGACGGATGAATCCCTTGCTCAACAAATCCTCTAGCTGCTTCTTCAGCTCTGCCATCTCTGTTGGAGCCATCCTGTAAGGAGCCTTGGATAACGGTGTCGTCCCTGGTTCTAGTTCAATCGTAATACCGAGAAGGTGGTAATCCCTACAATGACTGGAACACATCCTCAAACTTCTCTACAACCGGTTGAAAGTATCATCAAGCTTGAAAGTATTTGCAGGAGATAGCCACTGACGAAACAAATAAATTAGAGCTGATGAAAAAAGAGACAAGGAGATTTGATCTGCATCATCAAGGTTGAAAGTATTTGATTAGTTTGTTTTGGATGAAAAAAAAAGAGAAGATGTTCTTCTCAGTGATTATCATAAGTTCAATCATAATTTTTCAAAGGAAATTTGCAAGGAGATATTAAGATCATTTGATAACAAATCATACGTAAAGATTTACTCTATATGAGAACTGAATGAGATCAATTTAGATGTGTCCACTGGAGTCACAAATACTAGAAAGAATATAAGGTGAAGTCTCTTTCGATTTATGTCTATGTGGAAAGAACGGGTACATATTAAAGATGGTTCAAAAGTTGAATCTTGTTTAACATACACATGGAATAATGAAGGCGATGAAGATAGTGTTCCACGGTTGGTTTGTGATTTATTAAAGCTTTTTTAATCTGTTTAGGGCACAGTTTTTCTGAAGTTTTCAGATTTTACGTGTTCTGGTGAAGACTCTATGTAAGACCCGTGAACGGATTTGTAAAAATTCGGTAAGGGTGTCGATCGATACAAGTGTTAGTTTACCAACTAACGCTATGAACCAACGCAAATAACCGCTAATTTTAATTTTAAAGTCGGTTTTCATAACGGCGTATAAAATGTGACGTGTTCTGCCGTTTTTCTTGTAGTGATATAAGCATGTAACAAACCAATTAACACACTAGAGGGAAATTGTTGATGTTGTCATCGGTCACAATTAGAGATTTGTTTGAAGGGAAAAATAATCGAAACTCTCTTTATTAAGTATAAGTCGGAGCTCGTACAAAGCCACTCGACGAGTTAACACAATGAGAAGCGAACGCTTACAAGAAAACGGACAAGCTAACAAGCCGACGACTCAGTCGCCAATTTCCTGTCGTTTTCTATAACTGTTTCTTCTCTCATTTTTTGCATCCCCTTTCCAGGTGTCATAAGTCTGTATTTATAGGATATTGTGTCGGTTCGTCCGCCAAAATGACTAAAATACCGTTGTACATATTCTAACAATATGATCCTTTCTCCTTGCCTTTTATATAGGTTCATGGGCCGTGCTTAATGATGGAAGAAAAAACCAACCCCCAACAGTATCCGCCCCACCCTCAGTTTGCAGCTTTAGGCGGAGAGCTTGTTCTTCATTGTTAAAATACGTGGCTCGTCCTACGATCGTTTTGGAAACCCTGAGCGGCTCTCGTCGTTTCCTGTATCGATGACCTTCTTGTCTTTGTGCAAGTATACGTCTTTTGGAAAAATATTGGGCAACTAAAAGGTCTCAAGTGGACAAATATCAAGCAAACGAAAGGTTGTGAGTGGGTTCCTCGGTTTTCGACGTAAAGCTGTTCGATCGTCGTGGGTGGTTGTAGTGAGCGCGGGAGGTTCGGCAACCCAAATGTTGCTTGCTTTTCAAATCCGTAATGATGACGCCTCAGAGGTCTCCTGCTCCTATAAATACCTCCTTCTCCCCTCATTTTCCTCACTCCAGCTCTCGTTTTATCAGGTATTTCCTTCTCCCCCACCTCGTCTTTATTATCGATTTGTTTTTAACTTCCCTTCATGGCTTCTCCCCAATCTGCTTCGTCCAATTCTTCTGTTGCGAGCCACCTTCACCGAGTTACTTCCTCCGATTCTGACAGCATCTCCAACACCGAGCCAAGGTTCTTAAGGCTCCTCCTTTTCCAATTCTGACATGGCTAATTTGGCTGTGCTTCAACGCCTTTTTTCTTATGGCATAGCTGTTTCCACCTCTTCTCGTCTTCCTTGCAAGATTCCTTCTTTGATTGGCAAGCCATTGGATGATCTTGGCATTCCTGCGGATCGGATTTTCATTTGTGGGTCTCTCCCGGTCATCGCTAATATTCTGGGAGCCACAAGGCACATTCTCTCTGAAACAACCGGACCACTTTTTTTTTTTTTATAATAATAATATATAATTAAGCATCATGTACTACTTAATTAAAACATTCCAACCACAATTCAAAAATAAACCAACAACAACCGTTATACACAGCGGAAACATACCCACAATACCAAATCAACATATCATCAATGCAAACACATTCCTAACCATTCTATCCAACAACCTAGCAAAACTCTATCCAAGGTTCCAACATCAACAACATAACCATAACACAATAACCGAGACCCTAGATCGTCCTCCTCCTCATCGCCTTGATTCCACTTTGGCTTTACCTGCACCACAAACACAAATTGAGATGCATGAGTATTTTCATAAACACTCAGTGAAGCCATACTCCCATCTACTAGGCTATACACACAAGCAACTGAGATTCTCTTGTTAAAGCAAACAAACAAATACAAACAACACATCAAACCCGGAAAAACAAGTCTCGGATAAGCCTGGTGTCGACCGACGGTAGGTCGGTGTCGACCGACACTGTCACAACAATGGTGTCGACCGACCCCCAACTGGTGTCGATAGACACCGCGTTTGCAGACACGATCTGCACGAAAACGAACGTCGAACATCCGTTCCAAATCACCTCCAATCCATCCCAAACTCTCCCAAACGCTTAAGGGACCTAAGGAAACATGAAACCAACCAACCCACGCAAGCAAAACACTACGAACAACAAAGAACAGCAATAACAAAAGAGAACTCAGGCTTACATCAGCCATGGTCAAACACTCACCTCTTTTGTAGGAAGGTTTGATTGAGAAACGGTGGAAACAACACCTTAAGAAGCTTCTCCTTCATTCCCAGCAACAACTCTCCCTTCCTCAGCCACATATCTCACCAAAACAGCCAAGAACAATCCCAAAAACCTCTCAACTCACAAACTCTCTCTTTTCTTCTACAAACGACAATAAAACACACCTTAAACCCTCAATTCGTCGCTTCCCCACTTATATATTCGGTTTAGATAACCCAATTAAACTAAACCAACCCAAAAATCGTGAATTAAAACAATCTGGTTGAACCAGAAAAGCTGTTGTCGATCGACACTCATCCCAAAATTCCCAATTTGGTTCACGGATGTTACACTCTCATTTGTCCCAGAATCGAATTTCAAGCTCGATTTAGCCCGACATTGTGATTTCTGCCTAGAAAGACAGACCATGGGACGTGCCGTCGAGGTTCATCTGCCGTTCTTAAAAGTTCTTCATCGAGTGCGGACTCACTTTTCCTCTGCCCTCCTTCTTGATGAGGTACTCTGCCAAGAGGTAGGCGGCCATTTCCCGGTTTTCCCCTGTGACCTTGCGGTCGGCCTTCTGATTCTAGCCGAAGCAGGGGGCGTCAATGTAAAACCCCTCCCCGTGGCCTAAAATTTTTGCGAGAAGGCGGAAGGAGGGCTATCAAAGGTGAATCAATCAAAATCAAGTGGAATGAATTTTTTCAAGCTGAGTGAAAGTATTTAAGGACAAATATAAAGGTTTTGGTCGAATAAAATTTGAAGTTGAACGGAGAAAATCGGATTTGGTACGGTGGTGAAGTCTTTGGTCCATGGCTAGACGCGACCACAACCGTACCATACCATCCGCCAAGAATAGCTAGCAGGCAGGCTGCTAAGTCACTGGTGGATAAGGACGACACTGGATAATCTCAAAGCGAGGTTAGGGTTGTTGATAAGCTTGACCAAGCCTATATGTCATGTGTCACAGCCCAGAGGGAGATTAGTGTCTGGACATGTTTCGCCCCCCGGACATGCCTCGCCGCCACCTCATGCTTCCCCAATGCCCAAGCCTCACCTATAAATAACCCCCCCCTTCATTTGTTCCTCACACCAAAAACCAACTGAAACCGTCCTGGTAAGCCTAGGCCCTAGGAGATTGAGTCGGGTAGTTCGGTAAGTAAGTTCCGCCCTTAGTTTTATTTTAATTTAAAAAAAAAATTATAAGGGTTTTGCTTCGGTTCAAGCTTTCATTTAACACGTTGGAGAAAGTTTGGTCGGATCAGAGCTTGCGTAGGCGTCAATGGTAGAATGTTGTTCTTTCGATATTAGGCCAAGGTGAGTTCAGGTTATGCGTGTTGCATGTGGTTCAAAGAACGCATGTTAAACAGCTTGTTGTTTAATTGTTTGATGCAAACTAGAAATGAAGAAGAATTTACTTTTGCCATATGTTGCTTTTAGATCCATTTGTTTATTTGTTACATGTTAGATTTGATTGAGGTTAGGTAATTATACTTGGTATAATTGCATTTTTATGTTGTTGTACTTGCATTACAGTTGTGATTGTTTGTTGATATAGCATCGCGATGGTATAGCCATGACGCTGGAAGTTAAATCGCTATCCCGTTATGTCGTCTGATTGCTATATTATTGACTGCTTGCATGTTAGATACTATTGTTACATGAATATTAGATTGTGCATAATAGTATAGTAGCGTACTTGAGGCTTTCCAAAGGCCACATGCTAGTACTATGTACATAGTGGTTAATCCCTACATACAAACGGTACGAAGACTCGGAGATGGTGGGCTCTGATAACATCATTATTTTACTCATATTAGCTATATTTTTCATATGCATTTAGGAAGACTTTGATAAGATTTCAAGTATAAAAGGTCTATTATCAAGTATTTCATTTTCCAACAAGTTTTTACAGGTTTTATAGCAAATTGGACCAAAAGACAAGGAAAATACGTTTTAAGATAGATTCAGAGCTTTAAATTACAGGCTACTTTTAAAGAATTATAGAACTCTTATTATATCATCCTTGGTCTCTATGGAAAGCTGGCAGAGTCATATTTTTCCTCGAAGTGGAATCAAGTCAATTTGTTCAGTCATCAGGAAGATATGCCCAATTTACAAAGACTTGTTATAAACCGACGTAAAGAGAAGCATCTAGCCGATCATGGCGGCCCAGTCCAAGCCTTCACCATGGTCCAGAACCCTCTTTTGCCGCCCCTTGTCCTGCACTCAAGAAGAATATACGCTTTTACCCTTACAAACCCTAATCCAAGACATAACCCTATAAATACTCTTCAAGACCTACAATGACCTGCAGGTCTTTTGATTTGTTTTAGGTTCTTTTTGAGTCTTTGCAGGGACATGTGCAATTTAGGATGATTTGGAGCTTAATAGAGAGTTTTGGAGCATTTTTGGAGACATTTTGAGTGTTTAGGTTTTCAAACCTCTTTCAAAGGTTAAGCTATTGTTTTGCTTAAGGGCAAACAAAAGCTAAGTATGGGGAGATGATATATAATGGTTTTTATGGTTTTTCACCATGATATAAGTGTGTTTTAGAAACTTTTATGCTTTAATTTCCCTGCAACTTTTGAGAGAGAGATTTTTCGAGAGTTCTTTGAGAGAAGAATCAAGACTCCTTTAGAGAGATTCAAAACTCCTTTACTTCTTCTTTTGATTTTCAATGCAATTTATTCAGAATATGATTTGTGCTTCATTGATTATGTTTGAGTAATACGCTTGTTAGGTTTAGAGTTATTCATTAGGGATTTCACGGATTGATTGATTGATTGACTATTTGGATTCATTATCTTTCTTGTTATTCACTAGTCCTGGGCATTCGGATTTTCGGTTCGGATCGGATCGGATTTTTCGGATTGGGATATATAAAATCCATTTAGAATCCGGTTGTTTATCGGATCAGATCGGTTCAGATTTGTTCGGATTCGGATCGGTTTTCAATTTTTTAAAAAAATCCGAACTTAAACCGAAACCATTATATATGTCATTTGGAAAGTAAAATAGACAAGTTGGAATAGCTCAGTTGGTTATAGAGTGTGTTCCTTAACCTCAAGGTCACATGTTCGATTCTTCCCTCTGGTAATTTGACTTTAAATTTTTATAAGCAATCCATTTATAGTTAATGGGCTTCTAACAGTCTTGAAAATAACACCAATTAAACCCAAATGTATAGAAAAATTAAATGTGTATTCGGTTTAGCGGATAACCGATCGGATTTCGGTTCGAATCGGTTTATATCCAAAATCCGATTCACGATCAAGACAGAAATTGATCGGTTTTTACATAGTATCTGGATCCGATCAAAATCGGGTTTTTCTTACAGCTAGATCTTTGATTAGTCATTTGGATTTAGATCTTAGGATTATTGATTGATATGAGTATATAATTAATTTTCCTGATAAAAACCTTTGATTAGCTAAATTACTTTTTGCAAAGAGATTTGATTTAGTAATTTCGGGAACATTCTAAACTTGATTTTAAAGCTGGTCTAATTCTTGAATTTTACAAAGAGATTTAAATTTCCGGTTTTAAACTTAGATAATATTTGCAGTGAGAACTGTTTTTTTTTTTACAATTGTGTTTAGAGTTCAAGAGCAATGCTTAATTATTAAATCCTACTTGATAAATTGATTGATCTAATTTTCACTGATTTTCTGAGAATTTCCCTAGGCCTAGCGTTTAATCCATCTAGAATTTACAAATCTTTTATTTTCTGTTTTCACCTTACAATTTAATTACAATATTTTGGTTTAGCATATTTAAAAGACTATTAATTTATTGTGTGAGTCTAGAGTCCTTGTCGATTCGATCCGTAAGTACTATAGTGATATTTTAATTTGAGAGAGTAGCTCTAGGGTAAATTTGAGCATATCAACCAGTTTCACTTCCGGCAAGTCCTCCTAGTAGTGAGGTTGTTGCTCCACTAATGTATGTTGTTCAACATGTTACGCCACGTCAAAGTAAGCGCACACCTAAGCCGTATGTGCGATCGAATGATTATGTTCTTTACAATGCTAATTACCCACCATCTTCATCACACACTCCTCCCGACTCCCCGCCACAGTCTTTGACACCGGTCCAAGGTACGTATCTGTTTCCTTTGACGGATTATGTTTCTGATGCTAATTTTTCACCAAGTCATCAGCTCTTTTTGGCGGCTATTACTGCTAAGCATTTTAAATAGGCTGTTCAGATCAAAGAGTGGAAAATTGTGATGACTAAGAAGGTTTATGCTCTTGAAGTCAATAAAACGGGGGAGTTGGTTGATTTGCCTTCTAACAAAGTAGCCATTGGTTGTCAATGGATTTACAAGACGAAGTACAATTCTGATGGTACTATTGAACATTACAAAGCTCGACTTGGCAGTAATTAGGTCGAGGGGGAGGATTAAAAGGGGACATTTTCTCTTGTTTTTCGTAAGCTTCTCCTTCTTGTGGCTGCAAAACAATGGAAGGTTTATGAAATGGATGTTCACAAGGCGTTTCTCCATGGTGACCTTGATGAGGAGGTTTACATGAAACTTCTTCTGGGATTTCGTCATTCTAATCCTGGAAAGGCTCCTTGGTGTTTGTGTAAGAAGCTGTCTCATTCTCTTCTACTTTTTGGTTTCGTCCAGATGGATGATGATTATTCGCTTTTCTACTATACTCGCAAAGGTATTGAGTTGTGTTTGTTGATCTATGTTGATGATCTCATCATTTGTGGCAATGATGGTTACATGCTTCAGAAGTTTAAAGACTATCTCAGCGTGGTTTCTCTATGAAGGATTTGGGGAAACTTTAATATTTCTTTGGTATTTAGGTGATTCATGCTCATGTCAGTATATTTTTATCCCAGTTTAAGTACGCTCTTGATATTATTGTTGATAGTGGGAATCTTGGTGCTCGTCCTCCGTCTACTCCATTAGAACAAAATCATCATCTTGCTTCCAGTGATGGTCCCCTTCTCTTGCATCCTAAACCTTACCATTGCCTTGTTATTCGCTTGTTGTATTTTCTTCATACAGGGCCAGAGTGTAGTTGTTTGTTCATATGTTGGCTCAGTTTATACAAACACCGCATGAAGTTCACATGCATGCTGCATTACGAGTGGTTCGTTACTTAAAGGGCTCGTTGGGTCAGGGCATTTTGCTTCATTCCTCCTAGGAGTTAACACTTGATGTTTATTGTGATTTGAATTAGTGTTCTTGTTCGGTTACTAGTCTTTCTCTTAGTGCTTATGTTGTGTTACTTGGTGGTTCGCCCATTTCATGCAAAATTAAGAAGCAAAAGACTTTTCTCATTCTTCTGCAGAATCCAAGTATCGGACCGCATCTTATGCTCTTAAGGAGATAAAATGCATTGGAGAATGTCCTTCTCTGTTATATATGTTTGGCATTGGAGAATGTCCTTTATCTATTCTTTTGTGGCATTGGAGAATGTCCTTATCTATTATATATGTTTTAAACTTTGGGATATTTAAATCCTCTATTAGCCTTGTATTTGGTTTGATTCAGATGAATAAAATCAAATGTTTGTTATAAAAAAAGAAAAACAAAACGTCACAATCTATTAAATGTTGGAAACATTTGAATACATGACAAGATTTATTTATTTAATTATATTAGCGAACCACTTTGTAAGTGTTTATATTAATATTGGGTACATCGAACCTCTTTTCTTAATAAAATATCAGAAAACATACAAGGCACCCAAAAATAATTGTTGACGAGATGAACAAGTAAGCTAGTAAGGGAAATGGCGTTGACGATGTCGATAAGGGTAGATAAAAAAAGAGTTATTGCCATAGCCTTTGGGGTGAGTATAGCCTTGGTAGGTCTTCGGATATGGTTCTTCCTCAAACAGCTGCTTTATTTATATAAGTTGGAATCTATGATGGATTAAAAGTAATCAAAATATTTTGTTCTAGAATTTGGTTCAAAACTCTCAAGAATCGATTGTCGACTAATCCTATTTTTACTTTGTATTTTTGTTATTTTTGGCCCAATGCCTTTTTATCTTGTAGCTTAAGCAATGCTTGTTTGAACCTTAACTTCTTTAAGTAATAAAATACGTGTTTTAACAAAAAAAAAGTATTTTCTTGAATAGTATTCTATTTGGTGAATTAGTGTAGTAGCCAAAATTGGAAATGTATTTAAGGATAAAGCATATTATTTCAAAAAATTGGAGAATAACATAAGGGGTAGTAAAAATTACCAATTGGGATGTTGATGGTTTGGTGGAGGACGGTGGTCAGAAAGTTATGCCCAGAGTTGGTGGCCGCCGGAGGTAGTAACCGCAAGAGGTAGTGGCCGGAGGTGATGGTTGGAGGTGGTAGCTGGATATGGTGACCAGAGGTGGTGAAGGAAGGTGGCCGGAGGTGGTGGCTGCCGGAGCTGGCCGGAAGTGATGGCCGGATTTGGTGGTCGGTGTAACACCCGCGGACCAATAAAAACTCAAGGTTAAGGCATGATGAGGAGACAATAAAAACTCAAGGTTTAGGCCTGTGAGTAAAGGAATGTCCAAAAGCCAAGAGCAAATAATGCTTGGAACATGAGTGTATCGCCTAGAGGTGACCTTTCGTAGATCGGTCGGGGGAGTGCGGGCTATGGAGACGGTTGCACGGAAGTCCTTGAATGATGGTTGTGCGAGATTCGAGGACAAATCAATGTTGGTGGGGGAGAATTGTAACACCCGTGAACCAAAACTCTGCATTTTGGGGGTGGGTGTCGATCGAAACCATTAGTTTCTGGTTCGATCAGATTGATTTAATTGTCGATTTTGGGCGGTTTGGTTTAGGGAAAACCATTGAACCGAATTATTTAAGTGTTTTGTCGCAGAAGAGGGTTTTAGGAAGTGTTTTGTGTCGCCGCTTTGTTGTTTTGGAGAGAAAAAGGGAAAAACATAGTTCTTGAGCTTTTGAGAGAGATTGGTGAGATTCCTTGCTGTTTCTCGAGAGATCCAAGGCTAGGAAGGAGTTAGAAGCTTGCTAGGAGGATTGGATTCGTTCCTGTTGGTCCGAATCTTCGTGCAAAGATGTGAGTGCATGACCATGGCTGATCTAAGCCTGTGATTCCTTGTTCTTGCTTGATTGTTGCTGTTTTTGTGTGTTTCTCTTGCTGGGATCGATTGCTACAGGTTCCAATGGACGTATATGGCTTGGGTTTTGAGTATTGGGCGATTTGATGGAGTTTGGGTAGCGAGATTCGACTCTCGGCTTCATGCGGATTGCAGTAGCAGAGGTAGTGTCGATCGACACCAATTGGCGTCAGTTGACACCAGTGAAGCGGCATCGATCCACACTGTGGGGTAGTATCGATCCACACTGTGGGGTAGTATCGATCGACACCAAGAGCCAGTGTCGGTCGACACTTGGCTGGTGTCGGTCGACACCTCCCTTCCAGCGAGATGATGTTTTTATTCCTGGTTTGTATGCTTTGTTTGTTGATTGTTTGAAACATTGGTATCACTGTTACATGTGTGTATATCCCAGTAGATGGGATGATTGCCTCACTGAGTGTATCAAATACTCATGCATCTCAATTTGTGTTTGTGGTGCAGGTAAAGGCAAAGTGTGATCCTGGAATCAAGGCGATGAAGAGGAGGATGTTCTAGGGACTCGATTGGTTGTTGTTTGGCATTGCTAGGTTGCTATGGTTATTGGATATTTATTAGTTTACTGTTATGGTTTATGTTATCCGCTGTTGTGTGTTTGTGGTTAGGTGGATAATGAGTATGGGACCACTAGCTGTCGAGTATTTATTTATTTATTTATATATTATTATTATTATTATTTAAAAAAACAAACGGGTCGGGTCGTTTCAGCCGGCGCTGGTGGCCGGAAGTGGTGGTAGAAAGGGATGGTAGAAAATAATAATAAAAGGTTAATCTTGTAATTATGATATAAAATAAATACTATATCACCTTTTTATGGTTAGTATAACTACTCAATGAATTATAAAGTTTTTTTTGGGTTATACAATGCAATTCCCCATTCTATTTTCTATACAAGATGATAAAAATATGTAGATATATGTATTAATTAATGCTACAGTGATATCATTTTGCAATACATTACATATGTTTTCAGTTTTCACCATTAAATTACTGATTTGGGTATATTTTATTATTTATTTCAGTTAGATTCATGTATATATATATATATATATATATATATATATATATATATATTAAATTCTCTTAGTATATATAAGTTTTTTTTTTGTAATCATTATAAGTTTTGAGGAAACTCTTTGACAAATGTTACAATCTATTTAATATTAAGTATCACACGTCATGATCTGATTAATACCAAAATTGGCCATTTGAGGGCATGTTAAGATCAAATTTGATTATAAAATGCCACTTTTATATGTTGCTATGAGTACTTCTAATATTTGGATTGTAATAAGATTATCATAACCCACACAAAATACATAAAAGAATTGTTAGTGAGAACAAGAGCAAGTAACGGAAAATGGCTGTGGAGGGGATTTTGATTCTATGCATCTTTTTTCTAGGCTTCGTGGGCGTTGTTGTTAGCATATGCTACCTCTGTAAAAAGTGTACGTAAATCTTATAACAAAGTTGTAATACCTAATTGATGATGTGTTAAGTGTAAATAAAGTTATATTTTTCTTTAATAATTAGGTTCCAGTAAGTAAGGAGAAGCCGGCCAACCCTAGTGGTGAAGTTTAGGGGAGTCCGAAGTGAGTAAAACATAAGATACTTTAATGATATTTATAAACTTATGATTGGTTTAAATTTGTTTTTGATTTAAAATTGAATTCTTTAACTTAATTATAATATATTAAAACTACTGATATTATATATTTGTGAGATACCATTAGAGTATCAGACGGTAGTTTTTTTACGAATATGTGGATGCTATGACGGGAATTTGTATTTCTTTGAATAAGACATATTACAAAGTATACGTGATAAGCATATGTATTGACGAAAAGTTTATGTGTGATATATTGCTACACTGGTGAGATTTGGATAATGAATAAATCTCACCAATTCTTTATTGATATACTTTTTTTTCTTCTTTTTACGGTGATTTCATTACTCAAATTCATCAAATATTACAACTTTGATTTCACGTGTGAAGAGAACTGATCGAAAACAACCATTAAAAAGTAAAAACCAAACGGTTTCGTTATACTTGAACAAAAAATCATTTGGTTAAAACAAAAAAATAACTAGTTTATTTCTATCTTCTTCGATCTCTATCCATTTTTCTTCTTAAGTCATACATTTACAAGTCTTCTGATGTTTGTTGACATTTTTTTTTATTGAACTTTTATGAATAAGATTAAGTGTATATCATTTTGTCATATGAAAAAAAAAATTTGGCCATTAATTTCTGATTTGCTTTAAGCATCAAATACTCTCAAGCGGGCACTGGCTACAACAGACCGTAATCATGAAGAAATGGCTGACGAGCCATAAATATTTCTTGAATAAGAGCTTTTACAAATTATGTATGATAAGATTATATAAGAACAAATTATGTATGTATGTATGATTATATTATATTGCTACGATACCATGGTTTGAGATGTGTTTGGATAATGGATAGAAGTGAACTCACCAATTATTTATTGTGTATCCCTACTATATTATTTCTGAAGTCCAAAAGAGGCCTATTAATAGACTTATGTAACAAATGTTTATCGAGAAAGCCTACAAAACAACATAAACATACATATTGACAAAAAAAAATTGATATACATAAACAAATTTTTTTTACGTATGATGGAAAAATAACAATATACAGTAGTCAGATTCAGCATATTATATGATATAACAACAAATTTAGATGTCAAAACAGAATTTACAATAGTATCTTATATAACAAATAAGTGTTCCTCCAAATATTTTCAACCAGAAAGTGACAAATGTCACTAAATTAAAACCATTCATTTTATGCCTACAGACTTTTAAATAGGCCTTAAAAACAATTCATTTGACTCCTATGATCATCTCTAGCCACAACAACAATCATGGAAAAATCATGAAAAATAACTGACGATCCGTCAATTGGCAATTACACTTATAAAATAGAAATCTGTGAGCCTTTTGGGAGGTAATTACGGGAAAAGACAAGCAAATATGAACTTACAATCTTGTGGTGAAGAGTGAGGAATCAGCTATTCATTTAGCATAAGTAAATCCTCATAAGACTCGAATAAATCATCTATAAATGCAAGGATGAAAGTAAAACATATATGGGGGAAATTCAAATCAAGATTAAAACTCAATTACATGCATTCAAAACAAAATTAAGTCAAACTATTTAGGTCATGTTTTCTCCACCATGTTCATGGTTGACCAACCAATTAATACACTTGAATGTGAATTACCATAAATAACATATATTGAATTTGTTATCAACACCTCTAAATATTTTACACAACAATACTATTAAATTGTTTTGCAATCTCATTTTAGTACTGTAACATCCACAAACCGGATTCCCGAATCGGGAGGTGCATCCGTTGATGCAATGTCTGTTTTCACGAGCCGAGTTAAGTTAAACACTCGTTTTGTTGCATTTTTTTTTTTGACAAAACCCTAAGGTCGGGCATTTAAGGAGAAGTTAGTGGGGTTTGGCCGCTTTCGGAGAGAACTTAGAGAAATAAGCTGTTCTTGAGAGAGTTTGGATTTAGAGCCTTTTCCTGAGAGATCTTGTCGGTGGAGTGGAGATATGTAGCTGTGTTCATGTTAGGAGATTGCTAGGAGTGTATATTCGTTGGTTTTAGAGTCAGAGTCTTTGGCAAAAGTGAGTGCATGACCATGGTTTATCTAAGCTTGAGATTACTTTGATTTTCGTGTTTATGTGTTATGTGATAGATTCCTTGGCTTGTTAGAATGTTTTTCAGTCACATGGGGCTTTGTGTGGCTTGTTGGTGGCATTGGATCGAGTTTGATGTGTTTAACAACGAAGATCTGACGAGGAATTTTGGGGAAGACGATGCTCGGCAGGTGCGTCGACCGATGCACTATGTGCGTCGATTGATGCATTATGTATGGTTGTTGATGCACTATGTGCATGATCAATGTAGTGCGAGAACGGCACGATAAGACCTTGGAGCATCGGTCGATGCCATTTGGAAGTATCAATCGATGCAATTAGGGATTTCAATAATTGTCGAGCATGCATTGGTCGACACAGTATTGGTGTCGGTCGATGCAGTCGAGTCATGCATCGGTTGATGCAGGCTTGGTGTCGGTCGATGCAACACCAATCAGCGTTGGTTGATGCAGTGGTTTGGTTTCGGTCGATGCAGTTTCCTGGATTGTTTGTTGATTGTTGTTTGATGGTTGGAGATTCTCAATTGCTTGTGTTTATAGCCCAGTAGATGGGAGGATTGCCTCACTGAGTGTTTATCAAATACTCATGCATCTCAATTTGTGTTTGTGGTGCAGGTAAAGGCAAAGTGTGATCGTAGAATCAAGGCGATGAAGAGGAGGATGTTCTAGGGACTCGATTGGTTGTCGTCTGGCATTGCTAGGTTGCATGAGTTGGGTCATTAGAACATTGCTAGGTTGGTGCTTCTATCTTTTCCTGATGTTTGGTTATTGGAGTTATTATACTTTGATTATTGGTTATATGGTTATTGGATATTTATTGGTTTATTGTTATGGTATATGTTATCCGCTGTTGTGTGTTTGTGGTTAAATGGCTAGTGGGTATAGGACCACTAACTGTAGAGTATTTATTTATTTATTATTATTATTATTATTATTATTATTATTATTATTATTATTATTATTATTATTTATTATTTTTTTTAAAAAACGGGTCGGGTCGTTTCAGCCCGTCCTGGTCGCCGGAAGTGATGGTAGAGAGGGATGGTAGAAGATAATAATAAAGGGTTAATCTTGTAGTTATTATATAAAATAAATACTATATCACCTTTTTATGGTTAGTATAACTACTCAATGAATTACAAAGCTTTTTAGGGTTATAAAATGTAATTCCCCATTCTATTTTCTATACAAGATGATAAAAATATGTAGAGAAAAATATATATATGTATTAATTAATGCTGCAATGATATCATTTTACAATACATTACATATGTTTTCAGTTTTCACCATTAAAATACTGATTTGGGTATATTTTATTATTTATTTCAGTTAGATTCATATATATATATATATTAAATTCTCTTAGTATATATAAGTTTGTTTTTTGTAATCATTATAAGTTTTGAGGAAACTCTTTAACAAATGTTACAATCTATTTAATATTAGATATACTTAAATATAAGTTGTGACTAAATTAGTTTATGACATACATATATCACAATCTATTTAATATTAAATATCACATATGTCATGATCTGATTAATATCAAAATTGGGCATTTGAGGGCATGTTAAGATCAAATTTGATTATAAAATACCACTTTTATATGTTGCTATGAGTACTTCTAATATTTGGATTATAATAAGATCATCATAACCCACACAAAATACATAAAAGAATTGTTAGTGAGAAAATGGCTGTGGAGGGGATTTTGATGATATGCATCTTTTTTCTAGGCTTCGTGGGTGTTGTTGTTGGCATATGCTTCCTCTGTAAAAAGTGTACGTAAATCTTATAACAAAGTTGTAATACCTAATTGATGATGTGTTAAGTGTAAATAAAGTTATATTTTTCTTTAATAATTAGGTTCCAATAAGTAAGAAGAAGCCGGCCCACCCCAGTGGCGAGGTTTAGGAGAGTCCGAAGTGAGTAAAACATAAGATACTTTGATGATATTTATAAACTTATGATTGGTTCAAAAAAAAATTTTATTTAAAATTGAACTCTTTAACTTAGTTACAATATATTAGAACTACTGATATTATATATTTGTGAGATACCATTCACTACAAGAAAACATCATGTTTTAATTAAAAATTTCCTACCAAAATCTTACTTTATTTTGACGAAAAGCAACTATCGTAGTTAGAAAGAAGATAATTTCATACGAAAATACTATGAGAATATGGTAGGAAATTTCTTACGAAAATCCTATAAATAAATTGGTCGAAGGAAAATTTCTGTAGGAAAACAGAAAGCATATAGAAGGAAAGGACGTTGAATGAATTTGGTAGGAATGTTTCTTTTAAATTTCCTTCAAAAAAATTGTTAAACTAAAGTTCGTAGGTACCCAGAAGAAATATGAAAGGAGAAGACGTAGAATGAATTTGGTAGAAAAATTCCTTAGAATATCTTTATATAAAAAAATTAAAAAATAAAATAAAAAAGCTTTGTAGTGAAAATTTGGTAGGAAAATTGGTAAAAACCCTAGATATAGAAACTCTACGCTCCAGCCTCCATCTCATTCCTTTCTATACTTCTTATTCCTTTTTATTTTTGGGTCAAAAAAATTTCCTACTCCTTTTTCCTCTTCTTTCTCTTTTTCCTTTGTTCTTCTTCGAAAACCCAACATTTTGCTCAGCTTTCTCTAATCGAAGCAACTGATCTCTTTCTCTACCTCTTCCATCTCTATTGTCTTCTTTATTGGAAAAGAAACCAAGACATCACCAACAGTTGAATCGATCCATACATCAACAACAATCAATTTAACAGACCCAAAACAGAAGCTATAGACTATGCCTAATCCGATCTACGCTGGCCGAAATAACATGAGAATCTCCATCGTTGAAGCCAGTAGTTCCAGATCTGAAGCTTTGGAGGAGCGTTAAGCGTCTCAAGCAAAACGACAAAACCTATTAATTTTTATATTTAATATTTAGTTTGTAAATAGTTGTTTTTTAGGTTTGTAATTTAGTTTAAAAATAATTGTATTTCTAATTAAATTTTAATAATTTTATTTTATATATTATTCGGATTAATAATTAATAACTTTTTATTAAAATTTGAAATCAATAGAAAAAAACTTTAATTCGTTTTATTTTTTATTAAGTTTGTAGGAAAATTATAAGACCACTTTGGTAGGAAAATAGAAAAAATGAGTTTCCTACTAATATTTTGGTAGAAAAATAGTCAAAAAACCTCCTTCCACTTTCCTTCAAAATTCTTACGAAAGATTTTTTGACGGACTTTCGTAGTAAATTTTTTTCGAATTTCCTTCAAAAATCGATTTCTTACGGACGTTTATCTCTATTTTTTTTTAAGGAAAATAGTAGAAAATAAGTGTTGCCTTCTATTTTCTTTCGTAATCTGCGATAGGAAGTTGAATGTTTTCTTGTAGTGATTAGAGTATCTAGACGGTAGTTTTTTTACAAATATGTGGATGCTATGGCGGGAATTCGTATTTCTTTGAATAAGACATATTACAAAGTATACGTGATAAGCATATGTATTGACGAAAAGTTTATGTGTGATATATTGCTACACTGGTTTAAAATGTGTTTGGATAATGAATAAATCTCACCAATTCTTTATTGATATAGTTTTTTTCTTCTTTTTACGGTGATTTCATTACTCAAATTCATCAAATATTACAACTTTGATTTCTTGTGTGAAGAGTAACTGATCGAAAACAACCATTAAAAAGTAAAAACCAAACGGTTTCGTTATACTTGAACAAAAAAATCATTCGGTAAAAACAAAAAAAAATAACTAGTTTTCTTCTATCTTCTTCAATCTCTATCCATGTCTCTTCTTTAGTCATACATTTACAAGTCTTCTGATGTTTGTTTACATTTTTTTTATTGAACTTTTATGAATAAGATTAAGTGTATATCATTTTGTCATATGAAAAAAAAAAAAATTGGCCATTAATTTTTGATTTGCTTTAATCATCAAATACTCTCAAGCGGGCAATGGCAACAACAGACCGTAATTATGAAGAAATGGCTGACGAGCCATAAATATTTCTTGAATAAGAGCTTTTACAAATTATGTATGATAAGATTATATAAGAACAAATTATGTATGTATGTATGATTATATTATATTGCTACGATACCATGGTTTGAGATGTGTTTGGATAATGGATAGAAGTGAACTCACCAATTATTTATTGTGTATCCCTACTATATTATTTCTGAAGTCCAAAAGAGGCCTATTAATAGACTAAATATGTAACAAATGTTTATTTGATCGAGAAAGCCTACAAAACAACATAAACATACATATTGACAAAAAAAAATTGATATACATAAACAAATTTTTTTTACGTATGATAGAAAAATAACAATATAGTCAGATTCAGCATATTATATGATATAACAAAAAAATTTAGATTTCAAAAAAGAATTTACAATAGTATCTTATATAACAAATAAGTGTTCCTTCAAATATTTTCAACCAGAAAGTGACAAATGTCACTAAATTAAAACCATTCATTTTAGTCCTACAGACTTTTAAATAGGCCTTAAAAACACTTCATTTGACTCCTATTGTCATCTCTAGCCACAACAACAATCATGGAAAAATCATGAAAAATAACTGACGATCCGTCAATTGGCAATTACACTTATAAAATAGAAATCTGTGAGCCTCTTGGGAGGTAATTACGGGAAAAGGCAAGCAAATATGAACTTACAATCTTATGGTGAAGAGTGAGGAATCAGCTATTCATTTAGCATAAGTAAATCCTCATAAGACTCGAATAAATCATCTATAAATGCAAGGATGAAAGTAAAACATATATGGGGGAAATTCAAATCAAGATTAAAACTCAATTACATTCATTCAAAACAAAATTAAGTCAAACTATTTGGATCATGTTTTCTCCACCATGTTCATGGTTGACCAACCAATTAATACACTTAAATGTGAATTACCATAAATAACATATATTAATTTGTTATCAACACCTCTAAATATTTAACACAACTATATTATTAAATTGTTTTGCAATCTTATTTTAGTAACTCTAACATCCACAAACCGGATTCCCGATTTGGGAGGTGCATCCGTCGATGCAAGGTCGGTTTTCACGAGCGGAGTTAAGTTAAACACTCGTTTTGTTGCACTTTTTTTTTTGAGAAAACCCTAAAGTCGGGCATTTAAGGAGAAGTTAAGTTAAACACTCGTTTTGGCCGCTTTCAAAGAGAAATTAGAGAAATAAGCTGTTCTTGAGAGAATTTGGAGGTTTAGAGCCTTTTCCTGAGAGATCTTGCCGGTGTAGTGGAGATTTGTAGCTGGGTTTGTGTTAGGAGCTTGCTAGGAGTGTGTATTCGTTGGTTTTAGAGTCAGAATCTTCTCTGGCAAAAGTGAGTGCATGACCATGGCTTATCTAAGCTTGAGATTTCTAGGATTTTCGTGTTTATGTGTTATGTGGTAGATTCCTTGGCTTGTTAGAATGTTTTTCAGTCATATGGGGCTTTGTGTGGCTTCTTTGTGGCATTGGATCGAGTTTGATGTGGTTAGGAAGAAGATCTGACGAGGAACTTTGGGGAAAACGATACTCGGCAGGTGCGTCGACCGATGCACTATGTACGTTGGTCATAGTGCATCGATCAATGTAGTGCGAGGACGGCGTGATAAGACCTTGGAGCATCGGTCGATGTCATGTGGAAGTATCGATCGATGCAATTAGGGATTTCAATAATTGTCGAGCATGCATCAGTCAATGCAGTATTGGTGTCGGTCGATGCAGTCGAGTCATGCATCGTTCGATGCAGACTTGGTGTCGGTCGATATCCCCAGTCAGCGTTGGTCGATGCAGTGGTCTGGTTTCGGTTGATACAGCTTCCTGGTTTGTTTGTTGATTGTTGTTTGATGGTTGGATATTCTCAACTGCTTGTATGTATTGCTCAATAGATGGGAGGATTGTCTCACTGAGTGTTTCTGACAATACTCATGGATCTCAATTTGTGTTTGTGGTGCAGGTAAAGGCAAAGTATGATTTTGGAATCAAGGCAATAAATATGAGGATGTTCTAGTGGCTCGGTTGTTTGTGGTCTGACTTCTGTTAGGTTGCTAGAATGGAGTCTTTAGAATGTTGTTTTGGATTGTTGGTTCCTTGGTTATGTTGAATTGATTCATTGGGTTAATTGTTATGGAATTAATAATAATTATTTGATTATTGGTTAATTCATTGGTTTAATGTTTGGTCATTCCGCTGTTTGGTTTCAATGTGGTTAGCTGGTTAGTGAGTATGATCACTAAATTATTATTATATATAAAAAACGGGGTGGATATTTTCAGTAACTAATAAATCTTTTTATGTTGAGTTTCGTCTCTCACCCATGCATTAGAAATTTGTATTTGTATTATAATCTTTCTAACTTTAATCATCTTAAATTTATAATTAACTCATTTAAACCACTAATTCTACTATCAAAACATTTTTCATATTTCTTGGGACCTTTAACTTCTAAGATTTTTTTATATGGAAAAATAATTGAATGTATTAAAAACACCATTAACTCAAATTAGTTTTGTGACGTACTTTCAATTTTGCATGACCTACACATTTGTTATCAACGAAATTCCTGTAAATAGTAAACACCTCACTAAGCACCATCAAATATCAAATCCCCCATAAAAATTAGAATTCTATAACATTATTTTCTATATAAGTGATTATGTTTCAAAGATTTTATTTATATCCCTTTTGAAGATATGGAAGCAAATGTTGGTTTTAGTTTGTAGATATTCATATTATTATGTTTACAAGAGGTTCAAGTAATTCAAATACGGGATAGCGGTAAATTTTGATTTCTGTTTTAGTTTTATCATATTATATAAGAAACTAATAAATTTTTGATTTCTTATCTTTAGTTATATTTATAACCTACTATTTTTATCTTTATATATTTTATTATATCTTTGAGCTTTTAAAAGCTCCCATATTATTCCCAAAATTTTGGCATGTGCCATTCTTTTTCAGTTTTAATGAATAATATTAATTAATAATTTTTTTACTTTTTAATTAACGATATCATTGTTTACTTCTGTTTTAACTATGGATAGAATATAGAAATATTGCTGCATAATTTTCTCTACATTGAGGTAGTATTTCTTCTTCTACATATGCAGGTTTTGATGAAGAGTAAGAGAAAACCGAGAATGAAAATGAACTTATTGATTTTTTTGGATGATGATGGTAAAAAAATCGAATTACTTCTGCTGTCCAAGTATCTATTTTTAAAGAATGGTGCATGAAAGAGAAATAAAAAAATTGCAACCAAAAGAAGGCGAATTTTCATTTTTTTTTTAAACTGAGACTAAAAGAATAGCCACAACATATGTATAAGAAAAAATCTCTTTTCATATTTTGAAGTTGTAACTGTACAAGTTATTTGTTTGTTACATATGTGTGGAGATAAAAATCATAGAAAACAGTTATAATAACCATGCAAAAATATATGCTATATATTGAAGAAACGAATAATGAAATCATACAACACTAATAAATATGACAAAACAAATTCTATAACACAAAATAAAGATAATGAGAAATCAAACTGTAACATCCGCGAATCGAATTTGTTTGCTCTCGACTCTTGGGGAACTTTAGTTTTTCTAATACTATCATATTCTAGGACTTTGTAGCTTGGGAGTATGGTTAGTATATTGACTTCAGATGACAATCCAGGGGAGCGCTGTAGGGTGGCAACCCGAGAGACGAATATTAGACTCCCTTATACATTATGGCAAGCGGGCCTAGGCCTGATGAGGAACCAATAAAAACTCAAGGTCGAGACCTATGAGTAAAGGAGAGTCCAAACCTCGAGAGTAAATAATGCATGGAACGTGAGTTTATCGCCTTGAGGTGACCTTTATGGATTGGTCGGAGGAGTGCGGGCCGTGGTGGCGGTTGCACGGAACTCCTTGACTGATTGTTGTTCGAGATTCTAGGACGAATCTATGTTGGTGGGGGAGAATTGAAACATCTGCGAACCGCAATCCCGGTTTAGGGGATGCATCGGTCGATGCAAGTTTGGTTCTCGCGGACGATTTTAAGTTAAACGTTGCGTTTTGGAGTTAGGAAACCTTGAAAGCGTGTATAAAAGGGATTTGAAGTGTTATGGCCGAGGTTTGGCCGTTTCTGCAGAGAAAGAAAGAGAGGAAGAGTTTTGTGAGTGTTCTTGAGAAGTTCTTGGAGTTTGAGGCTTTTCCTGTAGAGGTCTGTAGCTGGGATAATTGTAGGAGCTTCCAAGGAGCGTTTTCTTTCTTGTGTAAGGTTCAGAATCGTCTTAGCAAAGGTAAGTGTATGACCATGGCTTATCTAAGCTGTAGATTTCTCTGATCTGCTTGTTTATATGTTGTGTGGCTTGTTAGAATGTCATTTGAGGCTTTGTGAGGCTTTCTTGTGGATTGGGATCAAGTTTGATTGTTGTAGGAACGAAGATCCAGCGAGAAGCTTCGGAGAAAAACGATGCTCAGCATGTGCTTCGGTCGATGCACTTTGTCCGTCGATCGATGCAATGCGAGGACGGCGCTGATTGACCTAAGAGAATCGATCGATGCCATGTGGAGGCGTCGGTCGATACAATTATGGATTTCGGGCAATGTCGAGCAAGCATCGGTCGATGCAGTGTGCGTGTCGGTCGATGCAAGTGAACCTTGTATCGGTTGATGCATGCTTGTGTCGGTCGATGCAACCCCAGTTGGTATCGGTCGACGTAGAGTCTTGGTTTGTTGTTGTTTGGTTACTGATTGTTGGTTGATGGTTAGAGATGTCTCTATTTCTTGTGTGTATAGCCCAGTAGATGGGAGGATTGCCTTATTAAGTGTTTATAAATACTTATGCATCTCAATTTGTGTTTGTGGTGCAGGTAAAGGCAAAGTATGATTGTGGAATCAAGGCAATGAAGAGGAGGATGTACTAGTGATTCACTTGGTTGATGTCTGGCTTGCTAGTTTGCTAGAGTTGAGTCATTAGAACATTATTTAGGATTGCTGGTTCTTTGATTCATGTTGTTTGGATATTTATTATGTTTTAATATTGGTTATTGGTTATTGGTTATTGGTTATCTACTGGTTATTGGTATTGTTATGTTATCTGCTGTTGAGTGTTATGGTTAGGTGGCTAGTGGATATGAGGCCACAAGTATAGTTTATTATTATTACTATTATTATATGTATTATTTATTGAAAACAAAAAAACGGGTCGGATCGTTTCACAAACTAATAGGGTTCCTTCTATTAACAAAAAATGATTATAAAAATCATTAATAATACGTTAACAAACGCATAGCCCAAATTTTTATTGACAGGACTATATAATTTATCTATTAATTAGTTCACTATTATAAATAAACAAATAGTTGACCCTATAGGAAATAACATATATATGGATCCATGTGAGGCAAAGATTAACTACAACAAGATGTAATGTTTTATGGAATCATACATAACTAGCTTTGAACCTGCAGTACACTGCGGGACACATTTTTCAGTTCAGTTATATTATTTTTTTACATGTTTTACTACACTATATTTATATAAAAAATAATTATATATTGTATTATTATTATTGCTATTATTATTATTATTATTATTATTATTATTATTATTTGATATTTCGAATTCTAAAGTGTTAATAGTACTATTATTCTTTATTTGTCTTATAATCATATCAACCTTTAAATTTTTTATATCAAAGTGAAACTGGTAGCTGTTCACAAAAGGAAAAAGTAAATTTGATAGTATTGTTCTTTGCTTTTTTTTTTTGAATGAATGTAAAACTTTATTCATCAAAAAAACCGTTTTCTCTTTACAACAAGGGTAACCTAGTTTTATAAAACCTATAGGAAAGCATATAGAAATGTTAGATTCTAGTGGTGGACCAGAGGAAGAGAGCCTCTTCGTACAAATGATTTCCTGAGCCTTGGATGAGTAGAAGCTTGTTTCGAATGGTTCTATCAGTCTGTTTATGCAGTCGAGTTGCTGAAACAGGGGATTCACCGTGCGTGCGGTTATTTCGTTCTTGCCAAATGGAGTGGAGTGCTACCTAAAGTGAGCATCGGAGTAATAAACTGGGGAGTTTGTCAAGTGTTGAGTCGGATAAGAGGGTCTTGATGAGCTCCCAGTCAGAGGTTGAGTGCACCCCAAGGAAGCCAGAGGTGAGTTTACGCCAAATCTGTTGCGAGTAGGGGCATTGGAAAAATAGATGAGATCTTGTTTCCAAGGGTAGTGAGCAGAGAGAGCAAGAAGTGTCGACCGTCTGATTCCAGTTCAACATTCGATCACTTGTGGAGAGTCGATTGAGCATCCCTAGCCATGTCAGGAATGCAAATTTTGGAGTTGCCTGAGGAAACCACACACCTTTTGTCCACTTTTGCACTGGTTTTTCCATGCACAGTTGGAGCCAGGTGTCTCGAGTCGAGAATTTTTTCTTAGGTCCAGATGTGTGCCTCCACATATGGATATCAGCTATATTAGGTTTGAGCTTAGCTTTGGCAGCAGTGATCTGCTTCTCCACTTCATTTAAAGTGTCCACTCTATGTCGCCGAGTTCGATTATGTAGCATAGCAAATTGAACAGTTTCATGTTTGGGTATCCCAAGATCAAAAAAGTGATCTCGCCAAAAGTATCATGCAACCGTCCCATTGGAGACCAACTGTCGTACCAAAAAGAGGTAGATTTCCCATTTTTGATGTCTTTGCATTGAAACTGTTTAGCTAGGTCTCTCAACTTGAGCAATTTACGCCACATCCAGGACCCATGTAGGGTTGATTGACCAATATCCCAGAAAGAAGTTTGACGAATTAGGTAGGTGTGCACCCACTGGCTCATAAGGAGTTTGTAGAGAGTAATCTCCAGATGAGCTTAAGTCCACAGACTGTCTTAACCTCCTTTAGAGGTTGCAAGACAAGACCCCCTTCATAGTATGGCAACCAGACAACATCCCAAGCAACTTTTGCATTGTGCATTTGCAAATCAGGACCACTCCATAAAATAGCTGAGCATAATATATCAATCTCCTTCACACAACTACTTGGCAGCCGAAAAGCAGAGGACCAGAAATTGGTGATACTAGTGAGAACTGTAACATCCGGGAGCCGGAATCCCGGTTTGGGATGTGCATCGGTCGATGCTGGAGGAGCATCGGTCGATGCAGGTTCAATCTTCTGCGTTTTGAGCAAAGGGAAAAGGGAAAACCCTTAAGTCGTATGTTTGTCTCATTCGACGAGTTTTAGCCTTTTTTAGAGAGAAAAGCAGAGAGAAAGGAGTTCTCGTTGTTCTTGGGTGCTATTGGTGATTTCTTGGAGTTGGAAGCTGTTTCTGTAGAGATTTGTAGTTGGGATCATTGTAGGAGCTTCCTAGGAGCGTTTTCTTCCTGTGTTTGGGTCAAATTTCTTATGTGGCAAAGGTAAGTGCATGACCATGGCTTATCTAAGCAGGAGATTCTCTGATCTGTTTGTTTATGTGTTGTTTGGCTTGTTAGAACGTTGTTTAGGTTCGTGTAAGGCTTTCTTGTCGCTTGGTATTGATTCTTGTGGTTGCAGAACCGAAGATCCGGCGAGAAGCTTCGGGGAAAAACAATGCTTGGCATGTGCATCGGTCGATGCCATTGCGAAGACAGCGCGGATTGACCTAGGAGCATCGGTCGATGCCATGTGGAGGCGTCGGTCGATGTGATTAGGGTTTCTGTGTGATATCGAGCATGCGTTCATCGATGCAATGGAAGCATCGGTCGATGAAACTTGCATCGGTCAATGCAGTCCCCAGGTGGTGTCGGTCGATGCAAGCCTTGTGTCGGTCGATGCAGAGTCTGGTTTGTTTGTTAATTGTTGTTTGATGGTTAGGGTATCTCTATTGCTTGTGTGTATAGCCCAGTAGATGGGAGGATTGCCTTACTGAGTGTTAATAAAATACTCATGCATTGCAATTAGTGTTTGTGATGCAGGTAAAGGCAAAGTGTGATCGTGGAATCAAGGCAATGAAGAGGAGGATGTTCTAGGTGACTCGATTGGATGTTGTCTGGCATTGCTAGGTTGCTAGAGTTGGGTTTTTAGAAACATTGCTAGGTTGCTGGTTCCATGTTTTCTAATGTTTGGTTATTGGTTATTGATATATTGATTATTGGTTATTATTTATTGGATTATTGTTGGTTATTGGTATCTGTTATTTCCATTGTTGGCTGGTGTTCGAGGTTAGGTGGCTAGTGGATATGGGACCACTAGTTGTAGTTATTTAATATTTATTATATTATTATTAAAAAAAAGCGGGTGAGGTCGTTTCAGTTTGTGGCAACTTGTCTTGTGGAAAGGTTGATAAAGGGTGAGGACCAGGGTTCGAGGAACGCCTGGCGCACCAATAACCTACTTGGTGGATTGGGATATCCACAGCGATGGGTTAGGATCGATGCCCTGCAGGGCCAGCTTGGGGTCCGTTGGGACGGCTAGCAGTGAGGCTAGGGGATCCGCGGACAGTCCATTGGGGCAGCTAGCAGTAAGGCTAGTGGGGTCCACGGAACGGGTTGTTACAAGAACCTATTTGATGAGTTGCAGCCGACCTCCATAAGACAAGAATCGACCCGTCCATGAGCTTATACGTTGTCGTATTTTCGCTATAAGAGGCTGATCTGGAGAGATTCCAGCCATGTATAGAGTAGATTTCTCTAGGCTGATCTTCAGTCCTGAAAGTCGAGCGAAGTCATCGAAGATTTGAATAATGCCTTCAACAGATCTTTTAGTACCCTCAGCAAAAACCATTATGTTGTCTGCAAAACAGATTTGTGTGAGAAGAAGATTATGACACCGAGGATGATAGCCAAAGCGGTGTTCTGTTGGTGCCTTATTGATCAAGTGGGAGAGGACATTCATGCAGATAATGAACATATAAGGTGATAGGGAGCAGCCCTGCCTTAGACCACGAGCACTCCCGAAAAAACCAGCCAACTCTCCATTTACCTGCACTGAGAAAGTTGTCGTGGAGATGCACAATCGAATCCAGGTTATAAAGATGTCCAGGAAACCTAAATCTTGGAGTGTGTTAAGTAAGAATGACCATTGCACTGAATCGAATGCTTTGGATCTTCATATCACAACGCGGAGAAATGTCATCTAGGTGATAATCTTTCACCAGTTCAGATGCTAGAAGAACATTTTCCATGAGTAGTCTATCTTTGACAAAAGCTGTTTGATTTGAAGAGATGATCTCAGAGAGCAAAATCTTGAGTCGATTCGCAAGAATCTTGGAAATCACTTTATAGATGATGTTGCAACAGGATATGGGACGATAGTCTTTCATTACATGTGCATCGTCTTTTTTAGGAATCAGAGCAAGTATGGTGGTGTTTATACCTTTAGGGAGAAAACCTTTATGGAAAAACGATTGTACAACGACCATAAAATCCTTCCCCAGTACAGGCCATGCTTGCTTGAAGAACTCACTAGTATAGCCATCTGGTCCAAGACTCTTATTTGCAGGCATCAAAAAGAGGACACGCCTGATCTCCTCATCTGAGACATCTTGAATCAACATAGCATGATGAGGATCACTGCAGCAAAAGGGCAACAATGACTCTAAAGATTCAACCGTGGCTCCCTCAAAATCATTTGGAATGAGACCAAGGAAAGTCGAGAAGAATATCGCTGCTTCGTGTTTGATATCAGCTTGACTCTTGGCAATAGAACCATCTTCACATTGTATCTCGCAGATAGAGTTCTTATTTTCCCGAAGTTTGACTGCATTATGAAACACACGATTATTCTGATCTCCAACCTGAAGCCATTGTAATTTAGACCTCTGCTTCAATAGACCCTCTTCTAGTTCTGAGAGTTGGTGCCATAGAGAGTAAGCTGTTGCCTCATCCTGCATTGCATTAATAGTTGGATTAGCTAAGGTTGCAACTTGTTTAGCACATAAATCAATGTGTGCTTCCCAAGTTCTTTTAACCAGATCCTCCAGATGATCACGTGTCAAACTTCTGATCTCCTATTTCAGACCCTTTAGCTTTTTAATAAACCAAAACACTGTAGTGGTGGAGATAAATAAAGGGTCAGTGTCTTCCCAATACAACTGCACAAGAGGTAGAAACTCCGGTAAAAGAGCTACATAATTGACAAATTTTAAAGGTCGTTTCATAGCTGTTGTTCCCATATTGAACTGGATACGACTACGGAGATGGTCATAACGGCCTCCAGACTCGAAAACACAGTAAGAACGCGAGAACCGGTGGAGCCACACATCATTAATAAGGACACGGTCAATTTTTTTACAAATGAAACCATCCTCCCGTTTGTTACACCATGTGAATAAAGGTCCATGTGCCCCCATATCCGAGAAGTGAATGGTGGTAGCCAGAATGCTCCTCACCACTCAATATCTCATTAAAATCACCCATAATGATCCATGGCTTACCCTGAAAAAGCTGTGAGTCCTTATGATGACACATATCTTCCCACATACTACTTCTCTCTTCAACCAAGTTCTTTGCGTAAACAAAAGAGCAGATAAATTCCTCTGATTCACCCTCCAACAGAATAGAACACGTGACAATTTGATCACTTTTGAAAACTGGAGTTAAGCGGACAGTAGGTCGCCACAGCACCCAAATACGACCTAACCGGTGATGTCCATAGTTAGACAGAAAGGACCAATTACCAAACACTGAAGATGCTAGTCTAGCTGCTTTATTTTCCTTGATTCGAGTCTCTAAGAGACAACCAAACAGCATCGATATTGTTATCACTAGTCCATTTCACGGAACACGAAATGTTTAATAGTTTTGTTGAAGCCCCGAACATTCCATGAGAAGCTCATCATTTAAAAAGTACAGGTAGGAAGCCTCTTATTTGAAGAAGCAGAGGTGCTAACCTTTGTTGCCCGATTTGAAGCTTCTGCTAATTCTTTCTGCTTACGTTGAGTGATTCGCGCCGAGGCAAACTATCATATTTGAAGTGATGAGTATTTTATGTGGTCTTTGTCATCTTTCTTCATCCCATTTGTCTTTAGGACTCTCTTTACAATCCACAATAACAAATATCTTTCTGGGTTTGCAACCGTAATTTCCATCTCCACCTTCAATGGTGAATACATTGTTCATTCCGTATATCACCTTACCCAATAGGCCAACACCACACGTTCTCCTTCCAACCTGCACCTCATTTTTTACAATAATCAAATCTAACTTTTCAAATCAAAAACTGAATCCACAAGAATTTTCCGTGTGTTGGCTAGATGATAGTCACAGGACTTTCACAATAAAACTATTGAGTGTTTTTGCATTAAAACTGGAGTTCCTGTATCATATTTCTAGTGTGTTCTTCGTAAGGAAAAAAGCAATTTATATTGTCCATGAAGTGGGAGAATTAAGATGAGAGGAGAGCTTACCCTTCACAGTAAAGAATTGTGACTTGTGAGCCATCACTACAACACCTGCACATGCAAGCAAATTCGTTGAACTCCATAAATACATATATGGCTTCGTTTTCCTACGAACTCCGTATATCCTTCTCACAATGCTTTCATACCATTTTCCAAACAATTAAATGTAAATTAAGAACCTGTTTCATACTTCGCCACATGAATAAAAATCACCATTCTGAAACATATAACACTACAAAAAAAAAAAAAAGTATATTGTATCTCTTAAATCATATATATAAAAGTAAGGTTTCACTCTCTCTTTATTGGTCAATTTGATCTTTAATGTTTTAAAATATAATATTTAGTTTTACTTAAACTTAAAATTCAACACATTTAATCACATATATAAATTTATACTTTAAATTCACTATCTACTACTAAAGTGTAACTGAAGTAATACAAATTGTGAATTGACTATTGGTTTTCTCCATTCATTTTCAATTAAACACACCATCAATTATAATTGTAACTCCTCTAATTAAATTATTTTAAAAATATAACTTCTATCACTACAAATCCTATAAATAGTCATTCCCACATCCTTCTCCACCATATCTCAAATTCTAAATATTTTTTTTGTTTGTTTATGTTTTTGCATGGGTTGAAAACTCATTGTAAGTGTTTAATTATATATTTTGTTGGATATATCTTATATTGTGTTTTTAATTTTATTTCTTTGTTTTATGTATTACTCGATTTCTTATTATTATTTTTAATTGTACATTACATATGATAATAAAAATTTTACATTACATATGTATAATAAAAATTTGATGGCAATACAAAAAAAATTATCATGCAGATTCAAAAAATATTAATTTTGATCATTGCAAAATAAGATAATCAAGCTAAAGAAATCATCTTTATTCTTTACCTAGATGTTTGATTATTAATCTAGATGTTTGATTATTTCTTACATATTTGTATTATTGTAAAAGTATGCAATGTTTTAATGAAATAAACTATTGTAATACAATTATTAAATTATTTTCTTTAATTCTCTCTTACCTCCAATAAAATTGTAATACATGTTTTTAGTATACTCATCATTATATTTAGTTCTTGTGATCCAACATATAATTATTTAAAGCTTTTGATTGCAATTCATATGATTTTATAGGGATATATTTAATTTGTTACATACAACATAATTTGGATTTTAATTATTTACCTCTTTAGTTTATGTATTAGTTTATATCATAGTAAATATTCATTTTTACATATATAAAAAATTAAGGTTTCCCTCTCTCCTTATTGGTCAATTTTCTCTTTAATGTTTTAAAGATAATATTTCTTTTTAATTAAACTTAAAATTCAACACATTTAATCATATACATAAATTCATAATTTAAATTCACTATTTACTACTAAATTGTAACTGAAATTACATAAATTGTGAATTGACTATTGTTTTCCTACATTCATTTTCAATTAAACACACTATCAATTATATTTGTAACTCCTCTAATCAAATTATTTTAGAAATATAACTTCTACCACTTCAAATCCTATAAATAATCATTCCTACATCCTCCTCCACCATATCTCAAATTCTAAATATTTATTTGTTTTGTTTAGGTTTTTGCATGGGTTGAAAACTCATTGTAAGTGTTTAGTTATATATTTTGTTGGATATATCTTATATTGTGTTTTCAATTTTATTTCTTTGATTTATGTATTGCTTCATTCCTTCTTTGTTTTCTTACTATTTTTAATTTTAAATTACATATGTATAATAAAAATTTGATGGCTATACAAAAAACTTTATCATGCAGATTCAAAACAATATTAATTTTGATCATTGCACAATAAGATAATCAAGCTAAAGAAATCATATTTATTCTTTGTCTAAATGTTTGATTATTTCTTACATATTTATTTTATTTGTAAAAGTATGCAATGTTTTGATGAAAAAACTATTCTAATACAATTATTAAATTAATTTTCCTTAATTCTCTCTTACTTCCAAAATGTTAAATACATTTTTAGTATACTCATCATTATATTTAGTTCTTATGATCCAACATATATATAATTATATAAAGATTATTATTATGTTTATTTAATTCAAGTTTTGTAATCTAATGATTTTTCTATATAAAAGAAGATTTGATATTCCATTTCCAATCCAGTTGTACTACAAAGAGAAAATAATTAGAACTAAACCTAGAAATATAATTTAAATTAAGTAGAATATAAAAAAATTAAAGATAAAATTAATCTATGGAATTTTTTTAAAGATTTTGACTGCACTTCATAATTTCATATGATTTTATTGGGAATGTATTTAATTCATATAAACAACTTAAACTGAATTTGGATTTTAATTAATTTAACTCTTTAGTTTATGTATTAGTTTATATGAACAACTTAAACTGAATTTTTGAATATCATAGTAAATATTCATTTTTATTATGTACAATACACAGTATTTGTTTTAGCTTGAATGGTCAAAATACATAAAACTAGGGCATTTGCACAAATACCCTTTTCACTATAATTTTTTGCAAAAAATACCCTTTTTCGTTGTCCATTTTCAATAGTACTCTTTTTAATATACAACATAACTAAATTTTAACCCTAAACTTCAAATACTAAACTCTACCCCCTCAAAACTATATCCTAAATATAAAATAGAGAATCCAAATCTAAAAAATAAAATTCAGAAGTTAATTTAACACATTATAATTGTGTGAAAGAGGGCAAAAATGAAAATGACAAAAAGTTGTATTTTTGAGAAGGGGTATCAACAAAATGGTATTTCTAACATTTTTTCATAAATGGGCCTATTATGCAAGCTGAACAATAAAAAAATAAAATATTCCAGAAATATGCATGTATAGTTATATTGAAAAACGTTATATAATTTGATATTGTAATGAAAATTATTTGATATTTCAAACCTCTTTTCTAATACCACTTTTGAAAAATACACCTTTTAAAAACTTTATATTAAAAATACCACTAAAAACTGAAATATGAGTAATCTTAGAAAAATATACATAAACTACCTATATATATAATGTGTATTTTATATATACTTTATAAATACCTTTTAATAACCTTTCAAAACCTTATAAATATTTGAATCGAGTGTCTAAGTAGTAGGTAATATCTAGAAATATCTTATAAATCTTATAAAACTTTATAATTTTGCATATTTAAAAATTGATATTTTTAAAAATAGATAGGTGAAAGGGACATATTTTTAAAAATATTTGCATACTTTATTATTATTAAAGTAATTAAAATTAAGTAACATAATTAATACAGCAATCCGCGCATATGCGCCGACTGTTACCTAGTTGTATCATAAAGTTAAGTGATGTTATTTTAAATTGCTTATTATAAATGAAGTAAATATAAAGGGCTAAGCATCAATTATATTAACTGAAGCTATAGTTAACTATTGATTCAATTTCTATTAATTTGTATCACTTTTATATAATTGATATAAAATTTAAATTTACATCATTTAGATAACTGATGTGTCTATTAATTGTTGGTAAGATCAGTTTTTAAAATGATACAAAATTAACATCAATAAAAACTGGTGTTAAAATAAATAATATTAATATTTTTAATTAATATATAGTTTTTTTTTCAAACAGAAGGTAACGTATAAGTCGATCATGAAAAAACTAATTTTGATTATATCAATAATCGACATGTATATTATTTTTTAATTATTGATTATATACAACTTTATTTTATTTTATTACTAGATAAGGGTTCGCACGATGAGCGGGTTTAAAATTGTTGAAGAAAATAAATCCTAAACCTTAAACAGTTTTTTGAAGATATATAAAGAGATTTTATTTCCTAAAGTAAATATAGAAAGAATTTAAAATAGAGAATATTTATATTTACCTTCATATATTTGTTTATATTTATATAGTTTTAATATATTATAAAAATTATTACAATAATTTTGTAACATCCGTGAACCGAAATCCCGGTTTGGGAATTGCATCGATCGATGCAGATGTTGCATCGGTCGATGCAGGTGCAATTCTCTGCGTTTTGACTTAAGTTAAATGCTGTGTTTTGGGCAAAAGAAAGGGGTAAAACCCTTAATCGTTTCTTTTGTCTAATTATGTGATTTTGGCCGCTTTTGAGAGAAACAAAAAAGAGAGAGAGAGAGCGTTCTTGGTGTTCTTGGTGGTTTCTCTGGATTTGAGGTTGTTCTTGTAGAGATCTGTAGCTGGGATCGTTGTAGGAGCTTCCTGGAAGTGTTTTCTTGCTTGTTTGAGGTTCAGATTCTTCTTGGCAAAGGTAAGTGCATGACCATGGCTTATCTAAGCTAGAGAACCCTCTACTTTGCTTGTGTGTATTGTTAGACCTTTTAGGACGTTACTTTGGACGTTAGGAAGCTTTCTTGTGGATTGGGATCGAGTCTTGTGGTTGCAGGAACAAAGATCCGGCGAGAAGCTTCGGGGAAAACACGATGCTCGGCATTGCATCGGTCGATGCATATCCTACGTCGGTCGATGCAAGTGCGAGGACAGCGCATAAAACTTTAGGGTTTTCGTGTTATGTCGAGCATGCATCGGTTGATGCGGATTGGATGTCGGTCGATGCAGCGTCTGTGTCGGTCATCACTCCTCCGACCGATCTACAGAAGGTAACCTCTAGGCGATAGAATCACGCTCCAGGCATTATTTGCTCTCGACTTTTGGACTCTCCTTTTTACTCACAGGCCTAAACCTTGAGTTTTTATTGGCTCCTCATCAGACCGAATCCTGCATGCCATAATATTGGCTCATCATCGGGCCTAAGACCGCATGCCATAATATATATAAAGGAGTCCAATACTCGTCTCTCGGGTTGCCACCCTACAGTGCGCCCCCGGATCGTCATCCGAAGTCGATATACCAGGCATACTCCCAAGCCACAAAGGCTTAGAATATGACGGTACTAGGAGGACCTAAGTCCCCCAAGAGTCGCGAGCAAACAATTCTGAACATGTCTGAGTCCTATTCTTATCGAGGTTTCGTTCCCGTGGCTCGCGTAAGACAACATGATGCCCTACCAACCACATATCCCCTCACCGGAATACCTCATGACCACACAAGGATCATCTCACTGCCCAACAGGCGGCCACAAAGGCCAAACAAATGTCCTAAACAGGACCGCCACCAAGGCCAAACTAATGTCCTAAACAGGACCGCCACCAAGGCCAAACAAATATCCTAAACAGGACCGCCACAAAGGCCACTCGTCCAGAAGGACCGTCACAAATACCATATGTCCCGAAGGACCGCCTCAACAGGCACTCGGGCTAAACAGCCCGCCACAAAGGCCACACTCTGGCTAAACAGCCCGCCACAAAGGCCACACAATGGCTAAACAGCCCGCCACAAAAGCCACACAATGGTTAAACAACCCGCCACAATGGCCACACAATAACTCAAAAGATCGCCACACACGGCGCAATGACTGAAAGTTCTGCCACTAAGGCCACACAAGCCCTCTCCAAGGCTCTCCGCCACCAAAAATAGACAAATTCTAACTCACATCAAACTTTCCATTTTTAGCACTTTCCACTCCTAGAAACTTTCCACTTATAGACACTTCTAAAACAGGAAACTGTCCCGCAAACCACCGCCTCACGAAAACTTTGTACCCCAAACACCACCTCATCTTGTTACTTAGTCGCACAAGCAATCACCCCAAGCGACGAAGTAAACAAGAGAGATGGGCTGGAATACTCCATTCCCGCTCCAGCAACGGATTTCAGATGGGACCAGGCTAGGCAAGCTCAAGTCGCGGCTTGCTTCTCATACCACTTCTTAAACCTTGCCTTCATCCTCGCCTCTGGCTCCCAAGTCTGCTCCTCAACACCATCACAGTCCCAAAGGACTCTCATCAAAGGAATCTTCTTCTTCTGAAGTTCTTTGATCCTCCTCCCCAGAACCCTCACTAGTCTCGCCTCGAAAGTCATGTTAGGCTGAAGATCTTCAGGAATCTTAGCCAACAACTAATCATCCTCACAGAGACACTTCCCCAACATAGACACATGGAAAACCTTATCGAATGCTCGTATAACCTCAGGTAACTCCAGTCTATATGCCACTGGTTCAACCCGCTTAATCACTCTAAACGGACCCACCTCGGACTCAACTTAGTCTCAGTCAATGACCTGTTCGAACCCCGCAATATGGCCATCTTGAGGTACACTCTATATCCAACCTGAAACTCAAGATCTCTCCTCCTCCTATCGGCAAAACTCCTCTGCCGATCCTGAGCTTCCTTTATGTTCAGCTTGAGAACCCGAATCTTCTCCGAGGTCTCCTGAAAAAAATCCGCCCCGTACATGCTCCTCTCCCCCACCTGAGTCCAGCATAACGGTGTACGACACGACCTCCCATACAAAGCCTCATAAGGTGTCATCCCGATACTCGCCTGGTAACTGTTGTTGTAAGCAAACTCTACCAAGCTCAAATGATATGCCCAATGGCCACCCCAATCCAACACACACATCCTCAGCAAATCCTCCAACGTCTAGATCGTCCTCTCTGACTGTCCATTTGTTTGGGGATGATAAGTTGTACTCATATGCACCTTAGTACTCATCTCTGCCTGAAATGCCCTCCAGAACACCGAAGTGAAATTGGAATCCCTATCAGACACAATGCTCGCTGGCACCCCATGCAACCTGACTATCTCCTTCACATACTTCTTAGCCAAGACCGCTACTCCATCAGTCTTCTTAATGGTCAGAAAATGTGCTGACTTAGTCAACCGGTCCACAATGACCCAAATAGCATCAAACGTCCTGGATAATGGCAAGCCAACCACGAAGTTCATAGTAATCATATCCCACATCCACTCTGGAATGGAAAGACTCTTCAGCAAGACACCTGGTACCTGATGCTCAGCCTTCACTAGCTGATACACATCACACCTCGCGACCCACCTAGCCACATCCTTTTTCATCCCGACCCAATGATCGTATCTCTTGAGGTCACGGTACATCTTAGTCGCTCCTGGATGAATAGAGAACATGCTCGGATGAGCCTCGCTCAGGATCTCCTGCCTCAACTCCTCATCCTTAGGCACACTTGTAACATCCGCAAACCAAAACTCTACGTTTTGGGGATGGGTGTCGATGGACACCAAGAGTGGTGTCGACCGACACCAAGAGTGGTGTCGACCGACACCACTTATTTCTGGTTCGACCAGATTGAGTTTTTGATCGTTTTGGTTCGGTTTGGTTTAAGGAAAACCATTGAACCAAGGTTTAAAAGGGAGAAAACGACCTAGGGTCGTGTTTTGGTTGTTTTATGCCGCTTTTGAGAGGAAAAGAAGAAAAAGAGAGTTCTTGAGGTTTTTGGTGAGATTGGTGAGATTCCTTGCTGTTCTTGAGAGATCCAAGACTCGGAAGGAGTTAGAAGCTTGCTAGGAGGGTTGGATTCGTTGCTGTTGGTCTGAATCTTCCTGCAAAGAGGTGAGTGCATGACCATGGCTAATCTAAGCCCTTGATTTCCTTGTTCTTGCTTGTTTGTTGTTGTTTTGTGTGTTTTCTTGCTGGGGATTGGATGATACAGGTTCCTAATGATGTTTCTGGCATGGGTTTTGAGTATTGGATGGTTTGGAGGAGACTAGGAAGCGAAATTCGACTCTCGGTTTCATGCGGATCACAGTTGCAGGTGGAGTGTCGATGACAGTTGGGTTCCCAGCACCCCCGGCACGCTCACCGGCTAACCCCCACTGGTCCCCCCTGATACGCTTGCGATCCTACGACGTACCTCCTTGTGGAACTCTGGACCACACACTCACTGGCCTCGAGAACCCGCCCGACCACGACCACGACAATGCCCACGTCCACGACCAACAACCCAACCACCTTTAACCACTGCTCTTTCAAGAACAGAGGCTACCAAGCATATAAATAAACCGAAACCACACAAAGAAACATAAATACACCTCACCGTGGAATCTCATTGAAGGATCGAAGAAGATGTTCTAGGACTCCATGCCACACACAATTAACTAACTCACATAATCAATCAAAACATACAATCCCCAAACATCTACAGCACAAAGCCTAGTGAACCCAAACCTAGAACCGTAAGGGCTCTGATACCAAACTGAAACGACCTGACCCATTTTTTTTTTTAATTAATAAATAATAAATAATAATAATAAATAATTACAGCTAGTGGTCTCATACCCACTAGCCACCTAACCACAAACACAACCAACAACGGAAATAACATATACCAATAACCGATAAATAATCCAATCATAATCCAATAACCAATATTAATTCTAAATCATAAACTAATGATCCAAACAGCATAAACCAGAGAACCAGCAATCCTAAACAACATTCTAGGACTCAACTCTAGCAACCTAACAGAAGCCAGACAACCAAGCGAACCACTAGAACATCCTCCTCTTCATTACCTTGATTCCACGATCACACTTTGCCTTTACCTACATCACAAACACAAATTGCAATGCATGAGTATTTTATAAACACTCAGTAAGGCAATCCTCCCATCTACTGGGCTATACACACAAACAATAGGGACATCTCTAACCATCAATAAACAATCAACAATCAACAATAACAAACCAGGACTCAGCATCGACCGATACCAACATGCATCGACCGACACCAGTGGGAGGTTGCATCGACCGACGCAAGATCTGCCTCGACCGATGCAAGGCTAACTTGCATCGACCGATGCTCCCATTGCATCGATCAACGCATGATCAACATAGCACAAAAACCCTAGATTTTACGCGCCGTCCTCGCATCTACGTCGACCGATGCAATGCCGAGCATCGTTTTCCCCCAAAGCTTCTCGCCGGATTTTTGTTCCTGTAACCACAAACACAATCCCAAGCCACAAGAAAGCTTCCAATCGTCTCAAATACCAATCTAACAAGTCTAACAACACATAACACGCAAATTAGAGAGATCTCTAGCTTAGATAAGCCGTGGTCATGCACTTACCTTTTCCAAGAAGAAACTGAACCTCAAACAAGCAAAACAACGCTCCTAGGAAGCTCCTACAACGATCCTAACTACAGATCTCTATAGGAACAGCCTCAAATCTCCAGAAATCACCAAGAACACTTAGGGAACCGTTCTCTCTTTGTTTTCTCTCAAAAGCGGCTAAACTCCCCGAATGAGACAAAACACTCAAGTTAAGGGTTTTGCTAACCCAAAACGCAGCGTTTAACTTAAGTCGAAACGCAGAGAACTGAACCTGCATCTACCGATGCACCTTCTGCATCGACCGATAAAATCCCCAAACCGGGATTTCGTTCACAGATGTTACAGAAATTTACTAAGATCGAAAGGAAAAGAAAAAATGATAATTTTCATATAGAGAGTTCTAGAAGTAGTAGTAAGTAATATGTATTGTACTAAACCTTGAAAAAAAATGTTCTGATCCAAAGCAGCAATCTGCTTAATATCATTTTCATTTAAGACCTAAGTCAGCAAAGAAGAGGTGAGTCAATTTACACAAACACTAATATTTCTTCTTGAATCAACCCTAAAAGCTTGAATAAAAACGACATCTTTATCTCGATTGGACCTGCGATTGAAAAAGAAATTAATGAACTTTGTCATGCCGAAGTTGCTCTTTTGTGAAATTTTTAATCTTTTGTATATCAGACATCAATTGTGTGGTTAGGGAGGGGCTTACATGAGGAATTAATATCTCTATATCTCTCTTCTCTTCTTCCTTCTTCTTCTTCATATCACTATGTGTTTCTCTCTCTCTGCTTTCTACTTCTCTCTCTCTATTCTATGTTTTCAAATTTCTTCCCTATCCTAATTTTTAATCTTGCATCTTCTTTGAAAGAGTTCTCGATAACCAGAGAATTAGATTTCAGAATCTGTAGATTTTGATGAAATTCTTGTTCGAATTAATCAAAGGTGAATTTGGTAAGATTGCTTTGCCTCTTTAACAATGACCTATGCTTCTTCCATGTCTCGTGCTTTTCTTCTCTTTATGTTTGTTTCATTGAAGGCAAAACTTTGTGACGATGTTTTTGTTTCTTCTCTCTAACTGAATCCAAGAGCAGTCTTATAGTATGAAGGAGAAGAACAAACAATTAGAGTCGTCGTGTTTTTTTTTTATTATGTTGGCAAAGGTCTATGAAGTGAAAGAGAACGTGATGTGGCACATAGAGGTGTCAATCTTGTTGGCTCGGCCCGGTCCGGACCGAAATCCGCAAAACCCGCATATATTTGAACCCTTCTCGGCCCGCGCCAAAATATTTTCAAGCCTATATTTCAAAGCCCGACCCGCCTCTAACAGGGCTACAAGATTTTTCGGGCTTTTCTGAGCTTATCTTACGGATCAATAATTCAAACTTATAAATTAGTTTATAATATGTCTTAAAAATCAATGTTTAAATGTGCAATATAAGACAAATCAATCAAAATTTAAATAACTCATCTATATTCATTAAACCCAACTTAATCTAAAATAAAAAAATTAAAACCAAATAAATGTTTATACTTTAACCAAATAAGAAATATATAATTTATATAAAATATCACAGATAAAATTTTATAAATATTAAGTAAGGTTATTAAGTAAATATGAAAACTAAAATTAGAGTTTTAAACTTTATTTACAATAAATCATTAAAAAATATTGCAATCAAACAAAAATGTTAAAAAAAATATAATTATATTTGTATAAGGGTTTTCGGGCTCGTCCGAGCCCGATCGGACTAAGCCCTAAAAACTCTAAAGCCCTAACGAGATAAGTCCAAAAGGCACGATTTTTCTTGACATGTATTTTAGTCCGAGTCTGGTGTTTTTCAAGACCGAACCTGATTTTTGTTTTATTGTATTGATTATTGACAACGATTGAATTAAAAAAACAGTCGAAATAATGAAAAACATTTCTCAGGAAGTTCCCATGCTTAGAGATTATTAGAGATTATTTAACCTGCAACAGCTCTTTACGTACAGCTTCCCATGCTTATCAGTTTCAGACTTTTGTCTTTATTTCAGCAAAGAATAAACAACGAAAGTGAAATCAATTGATAAAAAACGGAAATTATTATTATTATTCATTCACCAAATCAAATATGGAAAAGTTATGAAAAAAAAAAAGAAGAAGAGAGAACTAAAGTCATAACCCTAAGAATTCTCATACTAGGTCACATACTAGAGAAACGAAAGAAAAAAAGTTAGGGGTTTGGAGGAGCAGCTGGTTCCTCAAAAGCCCAAGAGTTCTCCTTGCGAACTTTTTCCTCTTCTTCGGGTGTGAAATCGTTCTCGATATTAAAGATCACACGAACCTCCTCTGGCGTCATGTCTTTGATGTGATCTGCAACGTTCTGGCAAGTGAGATCAAGAAGGCCTTTGACGTTGAGATAGTTAGCAGCGAGAATGAGTTGAAAGATTGTCGCCAGATCTTTATCCTTGAGAAACTCTGCTTCCCATTCCTTGAGCTTCACGGCTTCTTCTCCAGACATTGAATCAGCTTCTTTCTTCTCCTTGTCTTCCTTGCTCTCTTCTTCAGCATCTACAACATTGACGTGTGTTTTGCAATACTCGATCACCATGGAGAGGATCTTTCCGGTGACGTTTGTAAGCGGGATTGCTTTGTCTGCACACTCGTCTTCGATCATGTGCCTTACGATCTGCAGTTTTCTCGCCACCACTTCCTCAATTACGAAAGACTCGCCATCAGAGCTCACCAACTCTATCTTTTTCGAAGACATATTGTTTATGAATTATGCAAAAGCTATTGGAATGAGAGAGATTGTTGAATGATGAATGGAATAAAGAGGAGTCGAAGATGGTCTATTTATAAAGTTTAAGAGTCGGTTAATTGTATTTTCCTTTTCACAATTGGAAAACTTGTGTTTCTTCCTTTTTCATCCAAGTCCCAATCATAATAGGAAAAACCAAATACTACTTTAACTAGGTTTTACTTTTAATAATTTTGGTCTTAACCGCAGGTAAAAATTCTGGACTTATCTTGAGAAACGCCCTTCCTCGGATGCTTACGGCCAAGATAACCAGGGAGTGGTATTTTCTCTTGTGTCATTTAATCAGTTGACTTCCTTTAGTGTCCTTAAATATAATTTCTCCAGACTACGACCACGACCACAACCACTACAAGAAAAACGATGAAACACGTCGGTTTAATAACGTCACAAAGTAAACCGACGTTAAAAGTTTTGAAAGCAAAGAATTTCCGGTCGATTTACGAACCGACCCAAATTTTATTAAGACATAATAATTCATTTGTTAAGTTTTTTTCTTTTGATGTAACCAAAAAACGAACTAGATTTGGTCGTAATATGTTATTATTTTATAAAGTGTTGATGAAAGATTTTTTGTTATCCATGTCGTTATTTACCACCACGTTGTTCACCGGAGGGATAAAAGTATAAGAAACATGCTCCGCTCACGCTCTTCGTCGGATGGTGTCCTTTTGGCATCCAATTTTGAGTATATACGGCCGATACAATCAGGGAGTGGCATTAATTGTTTATTGTGCATCTGTTTCCTTTCCTTACGTCTCCTAAATTATAATTTCTCCGACCACGACGACAACCCTCGTCTTCTTACTTATGATCTTTTCTCAAAGAGATTGGACTTAGGATTAGAAGAATATCTTGTGATACAAGCTATGGTTTTATGTTTATGTTTAACTTAGCCTAGTCAATTATCTAGGTAAGGAATGAATAACGCTATTAAAGAGACCCTAAAATTTGATCACACACTTGAGAAGCAGAAACATATAAGTCATTCACTATATTAAATCATATATGGAAAAAGAAAAAAAAAAAAAAAAAAACTAAACTAGAAGCTAGGGTTTTTTGGATCTTCAAAAGCCCAAGAGTGTGCCTTGTGAATCTCTTCTTCTTCTTCGGGTGTGTAATTGTTCTCGAAGTTAAAGATTTCTCGAACTTCCTCTAACTCTCTTTTCTATGATATAATCTGCAACGGCCTGGCAAGTGAGATCAAGAAGATACCATCACACTTTGAGATAGTCAGCAGCGACAAGGAGGCTAATGACCGTATCAACATCAAGATTCTTCAGATTCTTCATGAACACTTTGTCCCAATCCTTGAGCTTCTTCTTCGCATCCTCAGTTGCTACATGACCATCATCGACGTGTCTCTTGCAATACTCGATAACCATGGCGAGGATCATTCCTGTAACTTTTTGAAGCGGGATTGCGTTAGTATCACAGTCGTATTCAATCATTTGCCTTACGGTCTGCATTTTTCTCGCCACCACTTCCTCAACTTCGAAAGACTCGCCATCAGAGCTTGTCAACACAATCTTTTTCGAAGATATTGTTTACTTTGAATGAGAGAGGGGTTTTGGATGTCTATATTTATAAATGTAAGAGTCGGTCAACTGTGCAATAATCCTTTTCACAAATAGACTTGGGGAACCCTTTTTCAGAAAAAATAGAATTGGGGTAATTAACATGTTATTTCCTTTTCTCACAAAAAAAAAAAAAAAAAGGAAAAGAAACGCAAATTCTTCATCTCCATTCTAATCTTATCTTGATAGCTATATAAGAAACCATATCTCTCCGGTGAACAACGTGATACACGGACAATACAAACTCTTTCATCAACACTTTATAGAATAACGATACAATGTGATATATGACTGCACCTAAGGAATGTTACCAGAACGTAGCCTAAGGTTAATCCTCTCAATACGTGGGTAAACTTCTTACAGCAAGTGGACGGATGATCGGCAAATAAGATATAATTAACTAGTAGTGGGTAAACTTCTCAATACTGTGTGTGATACAAAAAACTATAAGTTGTATTTAGTTTAAGTCCAATCCTATATTTTAATACAGAATAGCAAATAGGTACCATTTTTATATTAAAAATAACAATAGTTTCTTTTTAATAAAAACATTAAGTTACAAAATACTAAAATAGTATAACATCTATAATAAGATATTTATCGTTACATACATAATACTAATAATAAATAAACAAAAGGAATATATTTATACTAGTATTATGCCATACAAAAAAATAAAACAAAAAAAACAAAAAAAACAAAAATATTTTGATCACATTTTCTTTTAGTAAAAGCAATATCAAAACGTGATCCAGAAGTGTAAATATGTTATGATTATATTTAAAAAGCATGATAAATATGTTATTTAGTATCGAAAACCCGATCATTGAGATGAGATTGCCAAAAATTCTTATTGAAATGCTTGCTCATCTACATGATCGCTAAATTAAACTCACGAAGAAACTAATGAAATATAGATTAGAAAGAAAAAAAATGTATATATATATATATAGTAAAAAAAATATTTTATAGAAATGTTAATATGGACAACCACCCACGGGCAAACTTGATCAATACCAACACAGGAGTCCTCTTTTTAGTTCGTTAAGATGAGGACCTCGTGTATCAGCCCACGACAAGTTAACAAAACAAAAGTCACAAAATACAATTTTATATATATATTAGATAAGGTCTGCACGATGTGTGAGTTTAAAAATTATTGAAAAACATAAATCCTAAACCTTAAACAATTTTTTAAAAATATTGTAGAAAATTTATTTCCTAAAGTAAATATATAAATAATTTAAGTTAGAGAATATTTGTATTTACCTTAATACATTTCTTTCTATTTATATATTTTAATATATTATAACAATTATTACAATAATTTAAAGCTAAATTATATCCCACTAAAACTTTTGCCAAATACTCATCATTACAAATATTATTATTGTCAAATTTCAAAAACATTTCACAACTTATTCAAAAATATTTTACATGCAACAAATTCATCAAAGCAACATCTAATAAGTAACCATATATAATTTTACCATTAAAAATATGTTCTTACACCCAAAATTATTTTATTGTTAATGTGTGCTCTTAAATCATCACCTATAAAATGTCTTCTAAACAAATTTTATGTTGCTAGACTTTCTTTTTTGGCATAATTATAGATCTTATAATTACTAAAATTGTTTTGTGACATAATTTCTTTAACGAGGAAGTTTTTTTTACTCCAAAGATATTTTGGATGAATAACTGGTGAAAATTATCTTCTCGATTACAATGATTTTATGACTAACCCAATAAAAATTGAGAAATTGAAAGAAAATTAATATAATATAATAAAAAAATAAAAAATTGAAAATTATAATCAGAATGGTATATATAAGTCTTAGATAATTCAGATATACAAAATAGAAATTTTATATACAATCCAAAACATGACATATGTCATAATCACATTAAGGATCAACGACCTATTTATTCTTTAGAAGTATCCAATTGTACCAAAAAAACTTAAAACTATGACCTCGTCTCAAATATTCTCGAATCATAAATTCTCAACTTATCTTTACCTTAATCAAAAGTTATCATAAAGTTCTCTATATACATGGTTTAAACGGTTTACGAACCTAATCCGATAGAAAACCACATAAATCAGGTTTGAAACCAATTTTAAAATGGTATACCGTTCCAACTTTCCTAATTTGAAACCGCTTCTCAATTACTCTATCAAGTAGCTATTGTTTCAATACCGGAATCATTAAGATTATTCAGAAAAGACAACTCTAAATTTTGACCGGAAACATCAACCACCGACTTATCTTCCAAACTTATAATGCTACTAACTGTAGAATCACTTTTGTAACCCCCATCAGTGTCTCCATCCTCGATTAAATTAGCGGGCATTATATATTACGATTTCATTTTATTCCATCTGATAGATTCCATAAAAAAGACCCGCACGAATCAAAGACCCACGCAATAGATCGACAAAATTATATCAAGAAAAAAAAATCAAAGATCAAAGCTTTCGATATAAACATGTAATCTTATGTTGATATAATGTTATTTTCTTAATTAGTTGTCCTATTATGTTTCAAAAAAAAAAATTTTTTTTTACATAACTTATGTTATTCTTTTTAAATTTATTATTCACTATTTATTTATTAATAATAATATACATGCTTAGTGAATTACTTTTTTGTTTAACATGTCAAAATATTATTGAGAAAACACGTATAATATAAGTAACGTACAATGGAAAATAGATTAGTTTTGTTAATTTTCTTTTTTGATTTAGAATTTTTTTTAGATAAATATACTAGGTGTCATCCATATCAAGGTTTCACTGTTACAAAGATTTAGTGAATTTGTTTTTGTAAATTTTATTTAGATTTAATGTTATTTTCTTAATTAGCTGTTTTAAAAAATAATAATTTTTTGACACTTGTCAACATCTCATCAGTGTACTTGATAGAATAAAATTTTTTAATTTAATAAAAATATTAGTTCAGACTTCAATTCAAGCTTTTTTCCTAACTGCCAATCGGTTCTTCATGATCTTCGTTTTCTTCGCATGTGCCTTCACAAATCTTGTTGCAGTACTCAGTGTCCGAAATTGGCTAACCATAGAGACATAAATTTATTTATTTATTTTTTGTGTAAACAAAGACATAAAATTTAATGTGTTCGGTTATATAGTATAATTATACGAACAAATATGGATGGCACATAATATATTTATTTTACCATGTAATGGTTGAGAATCTTTGTAAGAATGAAACCTTGATATGGATGACACCTAGTATATTTATCTTACTTTTTTTTTTTTAAATATAATAAGATTACAATTATCTTATGCTTTGTTTTACGAAGCTTGAAAACTGTGATTTCAGATCGTTAAAATTGACATGTGTCACGATTTGATGAGTTACTAACTTTGATATTTAATCGTTAAAATTGATACATGTCACGATTTGGTGAGTTTTTAACTTTGATCTCTAATCGTTAAAACTTACACGTGTCACGATCTGATGAGTTACTAACTTTGATATTTAATTGTTAAAATTGACACGTGTCACGATATGGTGAGTTTTTAACTTTGATCTCTAATCGTTAAAACTAACACGTATCACGATCTGGTGAGTTACTAATTTTGAGAACCAAAGTTTATATAATAAGATATGTTAAAGAAGTTTATAGAATCAAACAACTAGATAAGCCCATAATTTTTATCTGCGATTAAGCCCCAAATTATTAAAAGTAAAACCTAGTTAACAAATGAATTAACAAATGAATTATTATGTCTTAATAAAATTTGGGTCGGTTCGTAAATCGACCGGAAATTCTTTGCTTTCAAAACTTTTAACGTCGGTTTACTTTGTGACGTTATTAAACCGACGTGTTTCATCGTTTTTCTTGTAGTGGTTGTGGTCGTGGTCGTAGTCTGGAGAAATTATATTTAAGGACACTAAAGGAAGTCAACTGATTAAATGACACAAGAGAAAATACCACTCCCTGGTTATCTTGGCCGTAAGCATCCGAGGAAGGGCGTTTCTCAAGATAAGTCCAGAATTTTTACCTGCGGTTAAGACCAAAATTATTAAAAGTAAAACCTAGTTAAAGTAGTATTTGGTTTTTCCTATTATGATTGGGACTTGGATGAAAAAGGAAGAAACACAAGTTTTCCAATTGTGAAAAGGAAAATACAATTAACCGACTCTTAAACTTTATAAATAGACCATCTTCGACTCCTCTTTATTCCATTCATCATTCAACAATCTCTCTCATTCCAATAGCTTTTGCATAATTCATAAACAATATGTCTTCGAAAAAGATAGAGTTGGTGAGCTCTGATGGCGAGTCTTTCGTAATTGAGGAAGTGGTGGCGAGAAAACTGCAGATCGTAAGGCACATGATCGAAGACGAGTGTGCAGACAAAGCAATCCCGCTTACAAACGTCACCGGAAAGATCCTCTCCATGGTGATCGAGTATTGCAAAACACACGTCAATGTTGTAGATGCTGAAGAAGAGATCAGCAAGGAAGCCAAGGAGAAGAAGGAAGATGATTCAATGTCTGAAGAAGAAGCCGCGAAGATCAAGGAATGGAAGCAGAGTTTCTCAAGGATAAAGATCTGGCGACATCTTCCAACTCATTCTCGCTGCTAACTATCTCAACGTCAAAGGCCTTCTTGATCTCACTTGCCAGAACGTTGCAGATCGCATCAAAGACATGACGCCAGAGGAGGTTCGTGAGATCTTTAATATCAAGAACGATTTCACACCAGAAGAAGAAGAACAAGTTCGCAGGGAGAACTCTTGGGCTTTTGAGGAACCAGCTGCTCCTCCAAAACCCTAACTTTTTTTCTTTCGTTTCTCTAGTATGTGATATAGTATGAGAACTCTTAGAGGATGGCCATTGCACATCCTCAAATGAGTGTCACTATCTTTTAATAATATTAAAAATAATAATAATCTCTTCACACTCTTGTTTTTTTTTTCTTTTGTCCTCCCATTAGTCATCTTTGGATGTCTAATTTGTTTTATTAAAAATGTGTTTGATCAATTACAAAACAAAAAGATAGAAGCTATATGATGGTAGCAATCCAAGGCAACTTAATCAAAAAACAAATCTGTTTAATTTACTGAGAATTTTGTGCTAGAGAATTTAGCTTTGTTCTCAAATTCTTTTCAGCAGAGACAAAGTAGTAAGTATACAGAGACAAAGTTACACATACCATGACGTCAAATTGCTCTGGTTTCATGGTCAACATATCTTCTTCAAAATCACAACATTTCCCTAATTATGATGGTCATGAGGATGATATGCTCACAAACTATCAAAGTTTACCATGACATTGCTTAACAGGAAGAAGCAACTGCATAAAGAAGCATTGCTTAGGGTTATGGCTTTAGTTCTCTCTTCTTTTTTTTATTTTCATAACTTTTCCATATTTGATTTGGTGAATGAATAATAATAATAATAATTTCCGTTTTTTATCAATTGATTTCACTTTCGTTGTTTATTTTTTGCTGAAATAAAGACAAAAGTCTGAAACTGATAAGCATGGCGGGAAGCTGTACGTAAAGAGCTGTTGCAGGTTAAATAATCTCTAATAATCTCTAAGCATGGGAACTTCCTGAGCAATGTTTTTTATTACTTCGACTGTTTTTTTAATTCAACTAGGTATTAGTCCACGCAATACGTGGTTGCATGTCATGCATAATAGTTTTTATTATATTTCTGAATATTTATAAAAATAATATTTTGTTTTTTTTCTATTAACAATAATAACATAATCAAATAATAGATTTTAAGATTGTATTCTAGTAAAATTGTACCAAAAAAAAGTATCAAAATATTAGTAACTATGTGTAAAAATATTATGTATAAATATTCCTCAATTCAAAGTTTAAAGAAATTTAAATAGAAGCTATATATATATATATATATATATTTGTTAAAATTTATTTCTAATTAGCTCACATTTAATGTCATGTGTAATTCTACATTTAACTCAAATGTAACTCTTACCCAGTATTATTATAAATTTTATTCTTCATTTATCTTTCAAGGTAAAATGTCTTATGTTAAATTTTCATATTTTTATTTTTGTTAGCTATATTTATTTGTATTAAATGTAGAATTACACATGACATTAAATGTCAGTTAATTAGAAATTTTTTTTTTGTTTTTTTTCTATGAAAGGAATACCAAGTAGCCCAATGGAATTTTAAACTTACACATAATTTGGTTTTTTGTTGATATAAAATCAAACATTTTTTTGGGTCAAAATATAAAATCATACATAAAAATTCAAATTCATATTATTTTGTAATTGACAAACTAAATTAGTTTTCTTATAACATCATATGAACTTCAATCTAAAGACTTTTTAAAATCTCAAGAAAACTTCTATCTTTATGGTTTCTTTTTTTAACGTTCACTCATCAACTTATATTCTAGTGCTAGATTTCATACTAATAGTTTCATCTTTAGAGACTTTAATTAGATGGTATTTTAAAAAAATTATATTCTTTTTCTATATTATACTCCATTTAAACTTAAGTGCTATAAGAGAATAGAGAATTAGACATGGATCTTTTCCACCTCATGACATTGTGGGATGAATATAGTAGAAAAATATTACAATGGATTACTTATAAGATGATAATCTAAAATATACAATGGAGATGAACCTTTTAAAACATCTAAAACAATGTAATATATATATATATATATATATATATATATATATATGAAAAATTCCAAAAATATAGAATTAAGCTTTTACAATGAGATTTGAATTGATTTCTTAAACACATACAACAACAACAACAACAAACACACAAAAAAATATATATTTGAGATATAGTTGAAGAGGATGAGAGAGTGAAAGAATGAGAGATCAAACATTTAAAGTAAAGAATTAAGATGTTTTATTTAGTTTGATTCCCTTATTATGAGATGGTTATAACCAAAATATTATTATGGTTATTAAAATTTTATTACATATTAGAATACATATGTATTTTAAATCAAAATAATATAAGAAAACAAAGAAGAAGAGAAGAAGTAAATAAAACAAAGAAACAATAAAATTCAAAACAATGTAAAATATATAGTAAACAAAAAATATAATCAAACTCTTAATTGGGGTTTCAACCTATGCAAGAACATTATAGAAAACAAAGAAAATATTTAGGATTTGAGATATGGTGGAGGAAGATGTGAGAAATGTTATTTATAGGATAAAAATGATGGAAGTTACATTTCTTAAATAATTAAATTAGAAGAGTTACAACTATAATTAATAGTGTATTTAAATGAAAATGAATGGAAGAAAAAAGTCAAATCACAATTTATGTAATTTCAGTTATAATTTAGTATGATTAAAGTATGCATAAATATATATGATTAAATGTGTTGTTTAATTAAAAATAAAATATTAAATTTTTAAAAATTAAATTCAAATGGACCAATAAGGAGAGAGTGAAACCTTACTTTTATGTATATGATTGTTGTCACTAATCAATACAATAAAAGAAATATGTGTTGCTTTTCCTTTTGTGACACATCAACCTCAACATTGAAGCTGGTGTTGACACCTCATTTAAAATTAATAGCCAATGAAAACATTTCAATTAATACTACTAAGATTTCTAAACCAATAAAAAAACTGTGTGTTACTAGGCATGTCAATTAGGCCCAAAGCCCGCAGGCTGGCCCGGCTTAGCCCGGTCTTGAAAAACACTTGGCTCAGACTAAAATATATGTCTAGAAAAATCCTGCCTTTTGGACTTATCCCGTTAGGGCTTTAGAGTTTTTAGGGCTTAGTCCGATCGAGCTCGGACGGGCCCAAAAACCCTTATACAAATATAATTATATTTTTTTGTTAACATTTTTGTTTGATTGCAATATTTTTTTAATGATTTATCGTAAATAAATTCTAAAACTCTAATTTTATTTTTCATATTTACTTAATAACCTTACTTAATATTTATAAAATTTTATCTGTGATATTTTATATAAATTATATATTTCTTATTTGGTTAAAGTATAAAAATTTATTTGGTTTTAAATTTTTTTATATTAGATTAAGTTGGGTTTAGTAAATATAGATGAGTTATTTAACTTTTGATTGATTTGTTTTATATTGCACCTTTCAACATTGCTCTTTAAGACATATTATAAAATAACTTATAAGTTTGAATTTTTGATCCGTAAGATAAGTCCAGAAAAGCCTGAAAAGTATTGTAGTCCTGTTAGAGGCGAGTCAGGCTTTGAAATATAGGCTTAAAAGTATTTTGGCGCGGGCCGAGAAGGGTTCAAATATATGTGGGTTTTGTGGATTTCGGGCCGGACCGGGCCGAGCCAGCCCGATTGACACCTCGATGTGCCACATCACGTTCTCTTTCACTTCATATACCTTTGCCAACATAATAAAAAAAAAACACGACGACTCTGATTGTTTGTTTCACACTATAAGACTGCTCTTGGATTCAGTTAGAGAGATGAAACAAAAGAATCGTCACAAAGTTTTGCCTTCAATGAAACAAACATAAAGAGAAGATGTAACGCCCGTGTTCCGAAAAATATGAATTTTAGTTTTTTATATCAGAAATTTGGTGGAATCGGTTTAGTATCGGTTTAGATAAATTCTGGTTTCATTAAATTATACCAAGAAACCTTAAATTTCTCTATAACTCACGCTTCTCTACTCTCTTTTGGGGTTGTGGTCGTTTTTGTAGAGAGGTAAAAGAGAACTTGTTTGTGGAGAAGAGGTGTTAAGGAAGGGGAGGTTAGATTTTGGTGTGTTAGGCAAAGGAGCAGAATCATTAGGATTTGGGAGAAAACGGTTTCGACATATCAAATCGTACTTAAAGGTAACGAAATTTGGTAGAGTTATCCCCAAGCCTTTTATAGTCATTCTCCATTTTACAGAAGTGGATTTGGTTTTAAACTCAATGAGTTATTGGAAGTTTCGTAGGACGTTTTGTATTAGTCGTGGATTGAGACCAGCGGGTGTTTCGGGATCGATTGCGGTTTAACCTGGGATCCGATCGTGCTGAAATTTTGTGAGAAGCTTAGTGGCGTCTAGGAATAGCTTTTCACAGGAGGGATTTGATAGTTAACGGTTGGTTTTTATTTTAGGGTTTCGTCTTTGAGACTGTTATTTTATGATGTTTCTTTCCATATTTGCTATAAAGTCGTGTTTGGTTGTGTGGTTTGTTGTAGGTCGTTTTTGGGCTGTTGCAGACGTTTGGAGAGTCTCAACTTGTCATATTTGTTATAATCAGGTCGAAAATTTGATTGCGTGACCATGAGCTTATCTAAGCGATTGGGTTGTATGACTTGTTTTGTGTGTTGATGTGTAGGTGTGGTGAAAGTGGTATTGGTTGTTCTGTTTGATGGTTGGTTTGTTATATTTTATTTGTAGTTGTACTCTTGATTTGCTTGTGTGTATAGCTCGTAGATGAGAGGATCGCCTCACTGAGTATTTCAGGTAATACTCACGCATCTCATTGTGTTTGTGGTGCAGGTAGAGGCAAGGTGTGACTCTGGGATCATGGCAATGAAAAGGAGGATGTTCTAGGGACTTAGTTAATATGTTTTGGTTTCTGCTAGGTTGCTAGAATTGAGATGTTGGTGCTAGAATCATGGTTTAAGTTGCTAGTTTTGAGTCTATGATTCTGGTTAATTATTAGTTTATTATTATTGGTATTTTCCGCTGCTTATTTGGTGATTTAAGTTTATGCTTATTTAAACAAATAGTTTTTTGGGTTATTTATTTATTTATTTATTATTTATTATTATTATTTATTATTTATGATTATTAAAAAAAACGGGTCAGGTCGTTTCAGAAGAAAAGCACGAGACATGGAAGAAGCATAGGTCATTGTTAAAGAGGCAAAGCAATCTTACCAAATTCACCTTTGATTAATTCGAACAAGAATTTCATCAAAATCTACAGATTCTGAAATCAAATTCTCCGGTTATCAATAACTCTTTGGAAGAAGAGGCGAAGGAGAAAGCAAACAGAGAGAAACACATAATGATATGAAGAAGAAGAAGGAAGAAGAGAAGAGAGACATAGAGATATCAATTCCTCATGTAAGCCCCTCCCTAACCACACAATTAACGTCTGATATACAAAAGATTAAAAATTTTACAAAAGAGCAACTTCAGCATGACAAAGTTCATTAATTTCTTTTAGAATCGCAGGTCCAATTAAGGTAAAGATGTCGTTTTTATTCAAGCTTTTAGGGTTCATTCAAGAAGAAATATTAGTGTTTGTGTAAATTGACTCACCTCTTCTTTGTTGACTTAGGTCTTAAATGAAAATGATATTGAGCAGATTGCTGCTTTGGATCAGAACATTTTTTTTTTCAAGGTTTAGTACAATACATATTACTTACTACTACTTCTAGAACTCTCTATATGAAAATTATCATTTGTTCTTTTCCTTTCGATCTTAGTAAATTTCAAAAGTTTCATCTTTGGTTTATGTCAGATTTATGAGACAAAAGATTGAAGTGGCTAAACCTAAAGTACTCTAAGAGATCCATCAAGAACATTTTAAAATATAGACATCTGTTCTAGAGAGTTTGTGAGTGAGAAACAAATCAAGAACTAATGGTTTGTAATCACTAAACTTATTTGGTAATAAAATTTAAAATCTATTCAGAAACTAAGTTTATGATATAAAAAAAACTCAAGTATCATATGATGATGTAAATAATAATAATAATAAAATACTATTGAAATTATCAAAAACTTATAAATTGCTTCCAAATAACATATATTAATTATGAATCGAGAAAAACAAAACAAAAAAATATGACAAATAATAATATAAAAAAAAAATGAATCTCACGGCGTAGCGCGAGTACCAACCTAGTAATAATAATATTGCGAGTTCATTACCATAAAATTAGATGTATGAGGTTAAATTCTTATTTTATTTTTCAAAACTAACTAATTTATTTATTTTTAATTCTAATAAATATGGTATAATTAGAAGAAAAAATATTAAAATTTGCATTGAAAATACAAAATATTCACATTTTAAATTTTTTTTTTTGTTTCTCTAAAATTAAGAAACAAAGGGAGTATTTGTAAACTGGTAAAGAAGTTTCTGGAATGTATACTTCACTAGGATTTAAGAAAACTAGTTTGGTATCAAAAGTTTTCTTACTTTATTCATTGAACGACACACCATATATATATATACATTCTGCAAATGTTATTAACCTAGGTTATTAACAGAAATTACATTATAGTACTTATAAAATAATATATTTACACCTAAGGTTCTTCTGCATTCAATACCCCCTCAAGTTGGAGTATAGAGGTCACAAATATGCAACTTGGACATGAAATCGTCAAACTCTTCGCGGTCAAGAGCTTAGTAAGAATATCAGGAGTTGAATCCATATGGAGACATATTGAAGAGCAATCACACCTCGAATAATTTCATCATGGATAAAATGGCAATCCGACTCGATATGCATAGTACGTTCATGGAACAGCAAATTCTTGCTAATATGTATGGCGGATTAATTATCACAATGAAACGAAACAGAAATGCGCATTTAACGCCAAAAAACGTAAGTAACTCACACAGCCAAAGAATCTCACAAACTGTTTCAGCCATTGCCTTATATTCCACGAGCCCGGAGAACCACCAAGCTGATAAGCGAACGACGACTAAGTGGACATCCCACATAGTCAGAATCACACCAAGCAGTGATACGCAGAGCAGTCCCAGCCCGCAAATGAATACCCTGTCCCGGGTTATTTTTTAGATATCGAACCACCTGAAGTGCAGCCACCTAGTGAGCCGCTTTGGGAGCATGCATAAACTGAGACAAAATATGTATCACATAGGAAAGGTCAGGTCTTGTAACAGTGAGATAAATAAGACGACCAACCAACCTACGGTAGGGAAAAGAATCCGAGGAACAAACACCTGGAGCCAAAGCCAGTGTATGATCTTGTTCAAGAGGAAGAGACGCCAGTTTAGATCCAAGTAAGCCAGTATCAGAAATGTTATCGAGAGTGTACTTCCTTTGGCATAAATACATCCTGTCGAGTTGCGAGCAACCTCAATGCCTAAAAAATACTTGGAGATACCAAGGTATTTCATATGAAAGCATGAACTCAAATATGTTTTGAAGCCAACAATAACCTCAAGAGAACTCCCAGTGATGATGAGATCATCCACATACACAAGAACATAGAGTCGTATATCCGCATCAGCAAAAGCAAACAACGAGTAATCCTAAACACATTGCTGAAAACCATAGTCTTTCAAGGCAGTAGACAGCTTAGCAAACCAACAGTGGGGAGCATGGCGAAGACCATAGAGAGACTTATGAGTTTTGGAGAAGATGATGTTCAACATAATTATCACAGGGTGAACTTTCTTCTGGGTTTGTAAATTAGATGGTAACTGTTACAGTTTGATTAACCATATATGATTTATTTCATATAAATATTGTGTTTTAACTCCAAGGTCTAGAGTTGTGAAAAGATGGATGAAGATTTGGTTTTTTTTTTTTTTTTTTTTTTTTTTTTTGTTGTGGTTCTTCTTTGTGCTTATTACAGGATCCGTGTTCTTATTTTGTGCTTATTACAGGATTCGTGTGTATGGTAAATTATACTTATATGTTTCAGAATGGTGATTTTTATTCATGTGGCGAAGTATGAAACAGGTTCTTAATTTACATTTAATTGGTTGGAAAATGGTATGAAAGCATTGTGAGAAGGATATACGTATTGACGGAGTTCATTGGAAAACGAAGCCATATATGTATATATGGAGTTCAACGAATTTGCTTGCATGTGCAGGTGTTGTAGTGATGGCTCACAATTCTTTACTGTGAAGGGTAAGCTCTCCTCTCATCTTAATTCTCCCACTTTATGGACAATATAAATTGCTTCTTTTTTCCTTACGAAGAACACACTAGAAATATGATACAGGAACTCCAGTTTTTAATGCAGAAACACTCAATAGTTTTATTCTTGTGAAAGTCCTGTGACTATCATCAAGCCAACACACGGAAAATTCTTGTGGATTTAGTTTTTGATTTGAAAAGTTAGATTTGATTATTGTAAAAAATGTGGTGCAGGTTGGAAGGAGAACGTGTGGTGTTGGGTAAGGTAATATAAGGAACGAACAATGTATTCACCATTGAAGGTGGAGATCGAAATTACGGTTGCAAACCCAGAAAGATATTTGTTATTGTTGATTGTAAAGAGAGTCCTAAAGACAAATGGGATGAAGAGAGATGACAAAGACCACATAAAATACTCATCACTTCAAATATGATAGTTTGTCTCTCTGTTATCTTCTTTCTATTTATAATATAGCACATGCGATAGTATGAATTTTAAACTCAATGTCAATGTAGTTAGTGTTAGTCTCAAAAGCTGGAAGCATATGTAGCTTTCTACTTAAAAATTTTCTCCAAAGTTTTCATGTAGACTTTATTTATATGATTTTTAAGTCCAGTCTACACATTATAGATATATCTTTACTCTCAAGGTTTTCACCTCTTAATACAGTTGTAAATATCATCTTTCATTCACCTCTTAATTCGCATTGGATCCTAGCGGGTCTGTTCTGGTATATAATAACATATTCGTTTCAAATAACTATTCGTATCAAATATCATCTTTCATTCACCGTTTAATTCGCCAGTTTGCCTCTACATAATGTAGACTAAGAAAAACTGCTACAAACAAAGAACAATACTCTCAAATTTACTTTTTCCTTTTGTGAACAGCTACCAATTCACTTTGATATAAAAAATTTAAAGGTTGATATGATTATAAGAAAAATAAAGAATAACTAGATTAAGACCCGTGCTAGAGCACGGGTTGAAATTCATTTTATTTATATTGTAATTTTTATATAAAATAAAATTTATGTGATTGTTATTAAAAGTTTATTTGGATAAAACATTATCCAATAAAATCTTATCTAAATATGATGTCTTGAAAAAAGACACCTATTTTGTAAGTTTTATATTGTTAATGATTCTAGATTAACAAAATAGCTGTCATTAACAACAAAATATGTGTTCTAGCATGGGTCCTAATCTTAGCTCTAATACACCATGAATTTTTGTAGGGTTTGAGACGGTTTAGCATTGTATACTACTTAGAAACCATTGTCATTTTCATACTTTGTGAATATGAGAAATGTATTCTAGTGAAAGGAGATTTGCATGTTTTGTATTGTAAGTTTGGAAGATTGTCGTTAAAATTTGACTTTGAATTTCAGAATAAAATCTCAAAGAGGTGATCATCTTGCGCATATTTTATTCCTTTTTTATGCTTCAAAGTATATTTTAGTTCTCTTTTAAAAGTATATTAACAAAGTTGTATAGCAATCAAATCTGCCTAAAATAAATTTGTAATATTGTGTTTTTAGATGTTTGGAAAGAATGTGTTGTAGCTTACAAATCTTCCTAAAATAAGTTTGTACGAGATGATACTAATTCATTTAACAATTTGGAATATACTCTCTAGCATGATTTTCGGAAATAATTAAGGTTTCACCCAGTTATTATATTGTAACCAATGAATATATCATTTAATCTATAACCTATTTGTAACCAACTTACAAAAATAATAAAGTCTATACAAACAATGTTGTGTACTTCCGTTTTATTATATAGAGGATAGTACTATTAACACTTTACAATTCGAAAATACCAAATAATAATAATAATAATAATAATAGCAATAATAATAATACAATATATAATTATTTTTTTATAAATATAGTGTAGTAAAACATGTAAAAAAATGTTATAACTGAACTGAAAAATGTGTCCCGCGGTGTACCACGGTTCAAAGCTAGTTAAGTATTGATTCAATAAGTCAATACATCTTGTTGTAGTTAATCTTTGCCTCACATACCCGAACCCGGAAATCCGACAACCCGATCTGAAAAACCTGACCCGAATCCGTACTCGAAATTTTAAAATACCCGAATGGGTCTAGGATTTATTGAGATCAGATACCCGAACCCGATCGGGTATTATCCAATATCCGAACGGGTACCCAAATTAACCCGACCATGTATAAACATAGTGCAAAAATAGTCATTAGTGTGATTCGAACCCATGACCTCAAGCATTTAATGGGTGCATTCTTACCATTTTGCCACTTTAATATATCTTTAACTAATTCTAAAACCTGTCATATTTATATATTAATATGTACTACTTTTATTTTTTAAAATAGAATTTAGATATGAAAGATTTTTCTTATTTTGTAGAGACTTAATTGCATTTTTTTTTATTCTATAATCATGAACTCTAGATACCAAATTATTGTTTTTACATATTAAAAACACACAAAAAAGAAGAAATGCAAAATAAATAGAAAATTTTCAATAAAAAAACATGTTTGTCATATCTTTTCTTCACCTTTAATATCAAAGTTGGAGAGATTTGAATTTGGATATATTTGAAATTCGGATTGAATTCGAGTATTTTGTTAAGTTTAAGATGTAAAAAATCAAAACCGAACCCAAATCTGAAGTATATTTCGGGTATTGGATAAAACCTGAACCCGATCCGAATCCGATGGGTGTTTATCCGAAATTCGATCCGAATACTAAAAATACCCAAATGGGTCTAGGACTCCTTTACCGAAATACCCAAAAATCCAAAATACCCGACCCGAACGAATACCCGAATGCCCAGGGCTAGGATCCATATATATGTTCTTTCCTATACAAAATTAACCCTAATAGGGTTAATTATTTGTTTATTTATAATAGTGCACAAGTTAATAGATAAATTATATAGTCCTGTCAATAAAAATTTGGGCTATGCGTTTGTTATCGTATTATTAATTATTTTTATAATCATTTTTTTGTTAATAGAAGGTACCTATTAGTTTGTGAAACGATCCGACCCTTTTTTTGTTTTCAATAAATAATATATATAATAATAGTAATAATAATAAACTAGACTAGTGGTCCCATAACCACTAGCCACCTAACATAACACTCAATAGGGGATAACATAACAATACCAATAACCAATATTAAAACATAATAAATATCCAAACAACATGAATCAAAGAATCAGCAATCCTAAACAATGTTCTAATGACTCAACTATAGCAACCTAGCAAGCAAATCAACCAAGTGAATCACTATTACATCCTCCTCTTCATTGCCTTGATTCCACGATCATACTTTGCATTTACCTGCACCACAAACACAAATTGAGATGCATGAGTATTTTATAAACACTCAGTAAGACAATCCTCTCATCTATTGGGCTATACACACAAGCAATAGACACATCTATAACCATCAACCAACAATCAATAACCAAACAACAACAACCAGGACTTTGCATCGACCGATACCAACTGGGGTTGCATCGACCGACACAAGCATGCATCAACCGATACAAGGTTCACTTGCATCGACTGACACGCACACTCCATCGACCGATGCTTGCTCGACATTGCCCGAGATCCATAATTGCATCGACTGACGCCTCCACATGGCATCGACCGATGCTCTTAGGTCAATCAGCGTCGTCCTCGCATTGCATCGACCGACGGACAAAGTGCATTGACCGATGCACATGCCGAGCATCGTTTTTCCCCGAAGCTTCTCGCCAGATCTTCGTTCCTACAACCATCAAACTCGATCCTAAGCCACAAGAAAGCCTCACAAAGCCTCAAATAAAATTCAACAAGCCACACAACATATAAACAAGCAGATCAGAGAAATCTCCAGCTTAGATAAGCCATGATCATGCACTTACTTTTGCCAAGACAATTCTGAACCTTACACAAGAAAGAAAACGCTCCTAGGAAGCTCCTACAACGATCCCAACTACATATCTCCACAGGAAAAGCCTCAAACTCCAAGAACTTCTCAAGAACACTCACAAAACTCTTCCTCTCTTTCTTTCTCTGCAGAAACGGCCAAACCTCGGCCACAACACGACAAATCCCTTTTATAAACGTTTTCAGGGTTTCCTAACCCCAAAACGCAACGTTTAACTTAAACTCGTCCGCGAGAACCAACCTTGCACCGACCGATGCATATAGTGCATCGACCGATGCATCCCCTAAACCGGAATTCCGGTTTGCGGATGTTTCAATTCTCCCCCACCAACATGGATTCGTCCTCGAATCTTGAACAACCATCAATCAACTTGCATTCTCAACGTGTACGCCTTCCTCACCATTTCCACTTCAACAATTTTATCTCCATTTTGGTTATGAATTATGCATTTGTTTCCCACAAATAGCACTTGGTATCCATTTCTTACCATCTGAGGTATACTTCGGAGATTCTTATCTATTCCTGGAACAAGGAATACATCTCTGATTACTCTTATTCCTCACTTTGTTATTACTTTGACATTTCCTTTCCCAGCAGTCATTAATCTAGCACCATTTCCTACCCTAATAGGAATATGGACTGACCTGTCAATAGTTGTGAAAAGTTTTTCTTCCTCCTCTATCAATTAGCCATACTTCTTCACTACTCACTTCCTCTCCGACGTGAGTAGTGTTAAACAGGGCTGACTCTTCTTCTTGAGTTTGTTGTTTCTTGTTACTCTGACAAATCTGTTTGCCTTTGCAGTCTTTTCCAAAGTGCCCATGTTTCCCACAAACAAAACACCCTCTCCTTGGTCTGAAGTGTTTGGAGGCAACCTGGACTTCATATCGACGTGTAAGGTAACCGTTGTCTGCTCCATGATTGAACTTCTTACATATTTTACACTGCTCCTTCTTCTCTACTATTGAACTACCCTCTGACTCCATAATTCCTTCAACAGATACAAGCTATGACTAGATTATCTGAGCCTATCCAATCGAGGTCGGCAGTTTCTGCTGCACCTTCGCAACATGGTCATGGTTCAGTATTTCAAGCCAGTTTTTCAGCAGGGAGCACGGGACCTAAAGGAAAATTTGGTAAGAAACGACGCCGTCCTAACCAATGGCATAGGAAAGCTCAGGCTTTAGCCGAGGGTTCTGCTACAAGTCAGACGTCTAAGGGAGAGGAGGGAGAGGTTGAAACCTCTGGTAAAAGGAAAGCTATTGATGAAGCTTTAGTATCATCAAAAGTTGCTAAGCGTGATGCAATGAAGGTGGTTCCAAATGGGGAACCGCCGAAGCAAGTATGAGTTTCATGAGTTGGAACTGCCAGGAGTTGGGGGCACCTTGACAGTTCCTACACTGAGGGATATAAGGCGTGAGCATTTTCCGGACTTTCTGTTCCTCCTGGAGACAAAAAACTCCAGAAATCACGTAGAAAATCTCCAAAGATCCCTCGGATACGATCATTCTCATATTGTGGATTCGGTGGGATTGAGTGGAGGACTGGCTTTGTTCTGGAATTCAGCGTATGAGGTGGAGGTGTTAGGGTCGGATGCACGGATTATTGATGTTAAAGTATCCCTTGGTTCACTTTGGTTCTTTATATCTTGTGTGTATGGAGACCCGGTGTGTCAGCATTGTCATGTGGTATGGGATAGGCTTATCAATCTTAGTGTATCCAGGGATGATCCTTGGCTAGTTCTGGGAGACCTGAATGAGATACTTGATAATACAGAAAAGCTTGGTGGACCAGCACAGGCGGAATCAAATTTTTCCCCTTCAAGAATATGATAAGTGATTGTCGTCTACGGGAGGTCCCAAGCATTGGCAACAAGTTTTCATGGGCTGGAGAGCGTAACCAAATGTGGATACAGTGTCGTTTGGATCGAGCATTGGGAAACTCAGCTTGGTTTCATCTATTTCCGCGGGTGCAAGCTGAATATTTGGAGAGGATAGGGTCAGATCATCGTCCGTTGTTTGTCAGATTTGCGAATGAGAACATGTCATGACAGGGTCAATTTATCTTTAATAAAAGATGGCTCTCTAAACCAAATTTTGCCAATGTGATTAAGGAAGGTTGGTGTAAAGGAGATCCAGCAGGTGATACCTCTTTGTTGACAAGAATTGCGCACTGCATGCAGGCAATTTCAGCGTGGAAGCGAAATACTAACCAAAACTCTAAGGAACGTATTTCACAGCTACGACATCGGTTAGAAGAGGAAGGTGAGAAGCTATATCCGAATTTTCATTACATGAAAACTCTACGGTGGGATCTTGCAGCAGTCTATAGAGAGGAGGAACTTTTCTGGAAACAACAAAGCAAGGAAAAGTGGTTAAGAGAGGGCCATCAAAACACTCGTTTCTTCCATGGGAGTGTACAAAGAAGGCGAGTGCAGAATAGAATATTATCACTTCTGGATGTGAATGGTATTGAGCAGTTTTCTGAAGGATCGAAGGGAGAAATCGCTGTAGAATATTTTTGTGGTCTCTTCGCTAGAACAAATCCTGATATGATCGCAGAATCTTTGGATGGATTATTGCCAAGGGTTACAAACCAGATGAATGATGATCTCACACGGGATGTGACGGCAGAGGAGATCAGATTGGCTGCTTTTAGCATAAGGGGTGATAGTACACCGGGAGCAGATGGCATGTCGGGGCATTTCTATCAACACTATTGGGATACGGTGGGGACACAGGTTGTTGAGGAGGTACAAAATTTCTTTACCATGGGTTCTCTGCCCTTTGAATGGAACTTTACACAACTATGCCTTATTCCAAAAAAACCAAATCCGTTGAAGATGACTGATTTGAGGCCGATAAGCTTATGTTCTGTGTTGTACAAGATAGTCTCGAAGGTAATGTGTAACAGACTTAATCGTTTTCTTCCTGAGATTGTCTCTGACATCCAGGTAGCTTTTGTTTCTGGAAGACTCATCTCTGACAACATCTTGCTAGCCCATGAAATGGTTCATGCATTGAGGACAAATCCTAATTGTGATTTAGAGTTTCTAGCCATTAAAACGGATATGTCCAAAGCATATGACAGAGTGGAGTGGAGTTTCCTCGAGGAGCTGCTTTTAAGACTGGGTTTTGACATCAAATGGGTGCAGTGGATCATGATCTGTGTCCGTCTCTTATTCAGTACTGGTGAATGGAGCTTCGTATGGGTTCATCAAACCAGAGAGAGGTCTTAGGCAGGGTGATCCTCTGTCACCATTCTTATTTATCTTGTGTGCGGAAGCACTTGTGCATATTATGAACAGAGCAGAACTGGAGGGGAGACTTACTTGTTTGCGTTTAACCCCATTTATCCCATCTATTCAGCATCTGCTTTTTGCCGATGATAGCTTGTTTCTATGTCGAGCCACCTTTCAAGAATGCTCTGAGTTCCTGGCGTGTCTTCAGCTGTATGGGAGGACCTCAGGACAGGAAATCAACTTTCAAAAGTCGACGATTACATTTGGGAAGAAGATGGATCCATATATGAAGAGGATAATAGGCTTATTTACGGGTATTGAGCAAGAGGAAGGGACGAGCAAGTACCTGGGATTACCTGAATGCTTCAGCGGATCTAAAAGGGCTCTCCTTAACTTTATCACAGATAGATTGAAGTCAAGACTTGGTGGATGGTATGAGAAAACTTTATCTTTGGGAGGGAAGGAGGTATTGCTGAAGTCGGTAGCTATTGCTCTACCAGTGTATGCTATGTCTTGTTTTAGGTTGACGAAACATCAATGTCACCTAATCACAAGTACAATGGCAAGCTTCTGGTGGAAAGAAAGTGAGGACAAACATAAAATGCATTGGGTCTCGTGGGAGAAGTTATGTGCTTCTAAGGAGAGTGGTGGCTTGGGATTTAAAGATATTGGACGGTTTAATCAAGCTCTCCTAGCTAAGCAGGCTTGGCGGTTGCTAGACTCTCCTACCTCTCTATTAGCGCGAGTATATAAGGCAAAATACTATGCAGACACGTCTCTACTCAAAGCTACAATTGGATATAGACCGTCCTATGCTTGGAGAAGCATCATGTTTGGCCGAGAATTGTTGGAAAAGGGTGTCATGAAGTCTATTGGGGATGGTAAGAGTACCAATATTTGGTTAGACAGATGGATATTTGATGAATCCCCACGGCGACCTTTCAACAGAGAAATGCAGATAGATCTTAATCTGAAGGTCTCTACACTTATAACTTCAGAGGGAGGGTGGAACACCAGCATTCTACACAGGTTATTCCCACCAGATGATGTAATTAAGATACAACCGTTTCCCCCTGAGCTGAGCATTAGTGATAAGTATGTGTGGGCATATACAACAGATGGTAAGTATTCGGTGAAGAGTGGCACTTGGCAGCTTAACTCTGAGATATCTAATGGCATACTTATTCCTGAAGAGGTGCAAATGGTGAATGACATCAAGGCAAAAATTTGGAAAATACCGACAGAACCAAAGATTCGTTTATTCCTTTGGCGAACCCTATCTGGTGCTTTAGCCGTGGCAGAATGCTTGAGACGACATGGCATACAGATGAACCCTATTTGTCAGGAATGTCACATTGAGGAAGAGACTATTGCTCATGTTCTCTTTGAATGTATTACCATTACCAACATTGGGTTTCTCGTCATCGATTGCAGACAATGTTAACTACTTATTGCAGTTAATGACTCGAGGAGACATACCGGCAGACTATAGGAATGATATTCCTTGGATTCTCTGGGAGATTTGGAAAGCACAAAATGGATTAATTTGGTCAGGAAGGATGCAGGATCCTGATGTGTTGTTAGCTGGGGAATTGGAGAATGCTGCTGTGTGGTTACGGCAACGAACCATGACATTGCAAGACAACATTGGAGACGAACAAAGAGGATCGGGAAGAATAGGACGGTGGTTTAAGCCTGCACCGGGAGTTTTAAAATGCAATATCCATTGTGCTTGGATTAATGATAGGTATTATTGTGGTGGAGCCTGGATTTTATGGGATGACGCAGGAAATACCAAGTTTCATGCTCGGGATGCCTTTCCTCCAAGAGTGAATAGGATCTCTGCGGAACTAGGTTGCCTTTTATGGTGCCTACAAAATTTGTGTACTCTTCAGATTAATTCATGCGAGGTGTGGATGGATTGTCAGGCTGCCTTATCTGCCTTAGAGGACCCTTTGAGCTGGCCAAAATATCGATCTCAGGTGAACAAGATTGCAGGCGTAATACAGGGAATGGGAGTGGTACAGTTTAAACTTTCTTCACCGAAAGCTAACTCGCTGGCTAGGGACATTTCTCATAGTGTCACCAGAGATGGAAGGCTCTCTTCTTATTTGTCTTTGGGTGGCCCTTCGTGGCTGCATGATTGGATTGAGGAAGAAAGAAGAGGAACTTGAGGATGATGTTACAGTTAAGCATAATAATGATGTGGAGGATAATGGAGCAGAGCATAAAGCTTAATCCGGTTTTGTTATCAATTTTTGTTAGATCTTGGTTTGATCTTTTCCCTGGTGTTTGAACTTTTCATTTTATAATATCAATCAGATCAGTGTTAAAAAAAGATATGTAGATGGAAGAAGAAAAGAGAGAAAATAAAAAATTGATGCTGACCCCACCTTTCCTCTTTATCTCTTACTCATCCACCTTTCTTTCTTTCATTCACTCACCTTCTTTTATTTATCTTTCACCGTATCTAAGATATATAAAGTTAAACGTACTAATTCTCTAATTGGGAATAGTAAATGTACTGAATCTCTAATAATGTCTTAAAATCTTAACAAACTCTTTATTAAATTATTAGATTAAGACCCGCAGGAAGTGCGGATTTTAAAAATATTTAATAAAATTAAAAAATTTGTAAGTTTAATATTTTTTTGACATAAAAAGATAGATATTTTTAGTTTGAGAAAAGTTTTTATTTTAATTCACTAATTTAAATTTTTATATTTTAAAATTATTGTTACAATTCTTACAATAATCTAAAGCTAAATTATCGACCACCAAAATGTTTTTCAAACATTAACCATTAAAAATATTATTATTGTCAAATTTCAAAATGTACAACAACTTATTCACAAAATATTTTACATGCAATCCACCCATCAAATCGTCATCTTATTAGCATTCACGTATAATTTTACTCTATGTTTTATCACTAATAATGTGTTCCTACACACTACAATATTTTATTGTTAAAATGTGTTCTTTATCACCACCTATAAAATGTATCTGTGAACAAATTAAACAATACTTTCACTTTGACATAGTTTCTTTTCACCAATAAAATTTGTAGTGAAAGTTTGTTTAACCATTAAATTTTTTTACTCAAAAAATATTTTGGATGAAAAACTGAGAAAAAATATCTACATGATTGCTAAGGGTGTCAATCGGGCTGGCTCGGTCAGACCTGGCCCGAAACCCGTAAAGCCCGCATATGTTTGAGTCTGGCCCGGCCCGGCCCGAAATATTTCCGAACCTATATTTCAAATCCCGGGCGCGACCCTAATAGGGCTAGAGGGCTTTTTGGGCTTATCTTACTGATCAATAATTCAAATTATAAGTCTTATAAAGTAGTGTTTAAAGATACACCGTAACACCAAATCAATCAAAATTTTAATAACTCATCTATATTCACTACAACCAACTTATTTTTAAAGAAAAATTTTAAAACTAAAGAAAATTTTATAGTTTAACCAAATACAATAATATATAATTTATATAAAATATCATAGATAAAAAAATTAAAGTATTAAGCAAGATTATTAAGTAAATATAACTAGGATTAGAGTTTTAAACTAGAATAGGGTTCCTGCTAGTGGACCTACACTCTCTGTCAGGCCCAATAACCATCCTTCGGCCCAATACCAAAACCAATGATCCATGTTCTCATCTATTAAAGCCTAGGTTTGTGCACTCAACCTCCATTCGAATGTTTTTCCTGGGAAACATTAGATTAAGTATCTTAAATCCCGGCTGCTGAATTTTGCTTGGTCATTGCCTTATGAACGGGTTAATTCGCTGAACCACCCTCGACACTGTATGACTAGCGTTAGATCTTCTATATCTAGTTATGTCTTTGAAAGCTTTAAGTCAAGTTCCACTTCTTTAGTACCGATTCTCTTTCCTTGGTCAAGACGAGGAATCGTCGGTAGCAGAGCATTGGTGTCTTTAGAGTTGCTTGATAGTTTTGCTTGTCGAGATCTTTTTCTTAGCTCTGTCCGAATGCTTGTTTTGTATAACCATATCTATGAATCTACCCCGAAAGTTTGCTTGAACCCTATTCTTATATATTCTGACCCCCTGTATCACCTACCGCCTTTAGATCGAAAGCTTGGGTCTGTTATTTTTCTCCAGGACCAAACCGATTACAAGTTTTGTGTGGAACTTATTTACCTCCATTTACATGTGAGGGATGACCCACCTGCTTTGTTACGCTTTGTCTCCCAATCCCGGCGATCCCCGGTTATAGCTTCATCTGATCTGACAGCCTCCTTGAATCCTATGCTGCAACCGTCTCATCCCCTCTATCACCTACTGCCTTTAGATCGAAAGCTTGGGTCTGTTGATATTCTACAGGACCAAACCGTTTACAAGCTTTGTGTGGATTGCATTTACCTCTATTGCCATGTGAGGGATGACCCACTTGCATTGTTACGTTATGAATCCCATCCCCCGCGACTCCAGGATATAGCTTCGTCTATGATCACGAGGTTAGTTCTTAAAAGCCTAAAGATCTTTGATCCCAAATTCTTGAACCCCCCCCCCCCATGGTTGTGAAAACTCTCATAAATGTTCCCCCCATGGAACATCTTCCTACAAGCTCAAATGCGTTGTCCGCTAGAGCCGCTTGTGACCACCCACTGGTGGAGGATCTCGTGAAGTCTGTCTTCAAATACGAATCCACTCATGTTCCAAGAGGCTTCTCAAATTTTGTAAAACTTTTTCAGTTTGAAAATCCCTTTGTTAAGCTCATGGAACCCTTATCTTTAGCTCTCTCTGTTTATCTTGTTTCATGCTGTAAGAACTCACATCCTCTTGGGGGTTAGTTTGAATGAGAATTTCATGTTTGTCCAAAAACAAAAAAAAAAAACAAATTGCAATCAAATAAAATTGTTAACAAAAAAGTACAAATATATTTGTTAGAGGGCTTTTCGGGCTTGTCCCAACCCGGTCGGGCTAAGCCCGGAAAACCTTGTAGTCCAAACAGGTTGAGCACGAAAAGCCCGATTTTTTCTGGACAAATATATTTAAGCTCGAGCCCGGTTTTTTTTAGGCCTGGGCTGGGCTAACCCGCAGGCTTTGGCCCTAATTGACATGCCATTGATTATAATGAATTTATGACCAACCCAATAAAATTTGAGAAATCAAAAGACAGTTTTAAAAAATAAAAAATTATAACCAAGATGATATAGGAGTTAAGATAATTTATAGATATAAAATAGAAAATAAAATAAAACTTATAAAAATAATACAACCTAAGAAATTTAAAATATTTATTTTAAAAGGAATAAATAAATAATCTTACATATCTTTAACTGAAAAAAATAAAAAAGAAACTCAAAATAATATAGAAATTTTTATCTTAAAATATCACGAATTTCTAAGTAAGAAAATCAAATTTAACTAAATAATATAACTAAAATCTAAAAATACTATAACATAATTAAATTAAAATATGAAAAAGAAAGAATAAACAAATATAATATAAGTCTTTACCATCGTCTAAGTTGCGAAGTTGTAATTTGGGAACCCTGTATTTTGGTAAATTATGTTAGACAACGAAAATCAAGAAAAATTTTAAAATAATACGATGTTAATTATTCATAGATGTGAAAATAGTTAGATAGGTGGAAGTAGTCGAAGATATATGTGTAGCAGTATATAAATATTGTACTTAGACTATCTACAATCTGTTGAACAGTTTAATGCCTCTAGTGGGGGTGTTGAATAAAATGAAAAATCTATGTAGATTAATTTCAGTTGAATGCAAAAGAAATGGGATCTTCAATGATAAGTGTCACGTTGTGATTGGAGAGAGTAGTGAGATAATTTTTTTTTTTGTGCGACACATTTTTTTTTTAATCTGTTGTTTTTAACTTGGTTATCTAGATTTTTGTGTCTTTTTATCTCCTCTCAATTATTTATACTCAATTATTTGGTTGTAATCAAAAAAAATTAAAAAGAAATTTATATCAAAATTCATAATTTTTTAAAGTCCACATATAGAGACTACTTTTGTTTCATTTGGACATAAAAAAAAACTTCATTTCTCACTATAACTTTCCCCTATATCTTCCTATCAACTCTTTATATTTTTAAAAATATTTTTTTTGTTTATGTGTTAAATGTATCCCAACAATAATCCTTTTAAAACTCAAATTTTTTCTAATCATCCGTTCAACTATCTAAATCCCAACAATTATCAGTTTCAAAACAAAACTGCAAATTAACCCCAAAATGTACCAAATTATGGGGTTTTACCAAATTTTTTCATGTCATCAGCTGTTCCAAACTATCCTCGATATTTTGGATCAATGATGCCATATCCATCTCAAACACCTTCTAGTTCTTCTACTCCAATAGGTAATGTTTCAAATGTTGGAGTAAATGAATTTCCGGATTTCTACGCAAATGGCTCTTGGTGATATGAGTGGTGGTACTGAAGCCACACCAAATACTGAAGATTCAACTCCACCTCACCGGAAAAGCCCCAAATGGACGATTTAGTAAAACAAGTATGGGCGAAATTCAGAATATTTCGTGATTAAAGAGATGTTTATGTTTATGTGTGTGATTTAAGAGTTTTATTGTTTGTCATTTGAGTTTTTTGTTCTAATTAAGTTGTGTGTTTTATTAGTTGTCTCGTGTACTTTTATCATATTGCATTTGAAGTGTTTGTAACTTTGTGTGTTTTAATAATTATTGTTTTCATTTTTGTATTTTAAAAAATTAGTTACAAATATAAATTAAAACATAAATAAAATTATTAACAACAATTTATGTATTTTCTAATTATAATTTAAAAAGGTGGGTGTAAAGGTTAAAACTGAAATGAGTGTTGAATAATGAGGTGGAAGAGAAGATGATGTGAAGTGTTAAAAAGAAAAGGTGGGTGTTTAATCTTTCAACCATTGTATATAGTCTTACACATTGATTTAACCCATATATGAAGCTTAGTTAAATCCAGCCTTATATGAAGTTCATCTGCAAGTGTCTTTTCGATCATAGTAATCTGATTATCACTCATGATATCCCGTTTTCTTTTGTTAGAAAGGTTTTCTGATCTCTCATGGTTTGTATTTGTTTTTTTGTTGTTCATGATTTTCTAGCGTACTTAAGGTTTTGATTTGATATAGGATACCACTTAATATACATCTTTATATAATAAGACATGCTCTATTTCCTGACGGTGATAGGTAAATATTTTTATTTTGTTTTTCGATTAGTTTTTTTTTTGTTTGGTAAGTATTTTTTTAACTTTTTTTTTCTAGTGATTAACTTGTGTCAAAATCTAAGATCGTTAATTTGACACATGTCGCGGTCATGTTAAGCAGTAATCTGGACACATGTCGACATCTTATCGATACTATTGACACGTGTCACGATCTCGTTAATGAGTAACTTTGACATCAAACTTTATATAATAAAATTAGAATTTGGTTTGATTTAATTATTGAGCTAAATCTTGTTAATTTATTTGGAGACATTGGTTCGGGTTGGTTCAATGGATTAAATCATGGATATTGATTTGGTATATTATTGAGAAATAATATTCGACTGATCTAAACCATTGCAGACCGAGGTTGTTGTTAAAGCAAAATTTATTGTCGCAAGTGCTAAGCCGAGGATGTGGCTAAGGCGAGAACAAGTTGGTGTCTTCTACAGATTCATATGTGTTAGGATAGTTGTTTAGTCTAAGGTTAAGCTGAGTATACCTACGAGTTGCATATATTATGAGTAAATGTATTTGTTTGTTGAGTGTACTAATATTTATATGTATATAAAATATAGTTTTTATAAAGTATAAGAAACAAAATTAGTATCTTATATGTAACATTTCCACCTGAGATTTCTTTCACAATTACTAAGTTGATAATGTACTCTTCACTTGTAACTCATCTTATACAATCAGCTGGATAACAACTTTATGTTGGTTATGAGATTTCAAAGGCTAATATATGGAATGTTTTCTAGATTAGTACAATTCTAAGACTTTTGCAAGCATTTTTGCAACAGGTTTCAAATGGGTTTGTTTCTTTTTACCAGTTTCAACAGTGAGCTTAATTGTTCTCTGTACCTTCATCTTTTCAACTTGGAAGCTTAAAGTATTGTGGGTTGCAAGGGTCAATTCCTGATTTGAGAAGGATACAAGCAGTGCAAGAAGCCTCACTTGGGAAACGAAAGTGAACAGCTTTGTTACTGTTTCAAGGGCCAAAATGTGTGACAATCCAATGCATTTGACTAATTGTAACAGTTCCGGATGAATTTGGAGTGTTTAGACAACATTTAAGCCCGTTTTATCCCAAAACAAGCTTAAACCAAGAAAACATGCTAAAACCGAGAGAAAACATTGATTTGAAGCAGTAACAGCTATGTTACTCTTTCTAGGGTCAAAATATGTAACAATCCAATGCATTTGACTAATTATAAGAGTTCGGGTTCAATTTGGAGTGTTTAAAAACGACTTTTACCCATTTTGTCCCGTGCTTCGAATCAATGTTTTTTCGGTTTTAGCCTGTTTCGGGACAAAATGGGTAAAAGTGGTTTTTAAACACTCCAAATTCAACCCGAACTCTTATAATTAGTCAAATGCATTGGATTGTTACATATTTTGACCCTAGAAAGAGTAACATAGCTGTTACTGCTTCAAATCAATGTTTTCTCTCGGTTTTAGCATGTTTTCTTGGTTTAAGCTTGTTTTGGGATAAAATGGGCTTAAGTGTTGTCTAAACACTCCAAATTTATCTGGAACTGTTACAATTAGTCAAATGCATTGGTAACATAGCTGTTTACTGCTTCGAATCAATGTTTCTCTCGGTTTTAGCCTGTTTTCTCGGTTTAAGCCTGTTTGGGATAAAACGGGCTTAATTTTTGTCTAAACACTACAAATTCATCCTGAGCTCTTACAATTAGTCAAATGCATTGAATGGTCACACATTCTGACCATAGAAAGGGTAACAAAGCTGTTTACTTCTTCGAATCAATGTTTTCTCAGATTTAGCCTGTTTCGGGACAAAATGGGTAAAAGTGGTGTCTAAACACATTTTGACCCTTGAAACAGTAACAAAGCTGTTCACTGCTTCGAATCAATGTTTTTTCGGTTTTAGCCTGTTTCCTTTACCAACCTTATAATTAACGAAAATTTGACACTGCACCCAAACCAAAATAGTAGTACCGACTATGAGTCAAAATTGGAGTGTGAAATTAAGTAATTTAAATATATAATTTTAGAAAATGTATAGAATAAATAATGTTTCTACTAGTATTTTGTAATAAACAAATCTAAATTTACGTAAATATTTTCCCACGCTGTACCGTAAATATTTTCCCACGTTGTACAGTGTGGGTCACAATCTAGTACTTTATTATAACACATGTTTAATGCTGTATATAGTGTCATAACACTATTATTTTGCTATATGAATACTTAATTTGATTTATATGATTTTTTATATTTGAGTTTTGTTTTACAGTATTTATTTAATTGGATTTACATATGCAATCCTTATATTTGAAAAATCATAAAAATACATAAAATTAATACTACATTAACAAAATACATCTTACTTACATAACATCATATTCTTAACAACTCTATGTACAATGGATGACAAAGAAAACAACAAGAAGTAACTCTTACACAAGTAAAAAAAATGGGTTTGGGTGAAATGAACCAGCAAAAAAGGCTTCTTCCTTTTAAAAAAAAACCCCCCCAATAAAACATGTATTGACCCATGATCTAGTATTACAAATCGATGTGATCATGTTTAGAGAATTTAGTATACCAAATTTATGATAGTGTTTAGTGTTAATATTAACATCATTGTATTTATCGGTATAACATGTTAGTATATATTAAATTTATCTGTGAAAATTACAATTAGATTATGTATATGTATATTGTCAACATTATACACTTAGTATTGTTTATATAGTGAATATCGTGTATAAAAAATAAGTTGTAGCCAATTAAATAGTTTGTTATTGTTTACTAAGATTTCTACAACAATAAATAGAATCTGTTAAATTTCATTCAATAATTGTGAAAACATTGTTTTATTATTTTGTAAACAAATATAAACTTTTACTTTGTTAGTTATTAGATTAATTAAAATGCAATAGCATTTTTCATAATATGCCACATCAAAACTGGTTAAAGTTCTAACAGCATTGCTTAAAAAAGTATATAAAGATATTTTAAAAATATAAGCAATATTGTATCTTAGTTTTAAAATATATCTTAAACGATTTAGATATGCAAATATTTAATTTTAGTTTTATAAATAAAATTAAGTTTATAATTTTTTTAAATAGTTTGTTATTGTTTCCTAAGATTTCTGAAAAAATAAAGAGAATCTGTTAAATAATTTCGAAAATGTTATTTTATTATTTTATAAACAAATATAAGCTTTTCTTTTGTTAGTTATTAATAAATTAAACTTTAACAACATTGCTTAAATAAGTACATATAGAGATATGAAAGCATTCAATTAATGCTATAATATAACAACTTACGATAGCATACTGTAACATCCACAAACCGGAATCCCGGTTTAAGGGATGCATCAGTCAATGCAAGGTTGGTTTTTTGCGGACGAGTTTAAGTAAAACGCTGCATTTTGGGTTAGGAAACCTTTAAATCGTGTTTTAAAAGGGAGTTTTGTCGTCATTAGTGAGTTAGCCGCTTTTGAGAGAAAAGAAAGAGGAGAAAATAGTTCTTACTGTTCTTGAGATTTTTGGGAGTTTTGAGGCTGTTCTTGTAGAGATTTGTAGTTGGGATTGTTGTAGGAGCTTCCTAGGAGCGTTGTTTTGCTTGTTTGATGTTCAGAATCTTCTTGGCAAATGTAAGTGCATGACCATGGCCTATCTAAGCTTGAGATTTCTCTGATCTGCTTGTTTATGTGTTGTGTAGCTTGTTAGAACGTTAATTGAGGCTTTGTGAGGCCTTCTTGTGGCTTGGGATCGAGTTTGTTGGTTGTAGGAACAAAGATCCTGTGAGAAGCTTCGGGGAAAGACAGTGCTCGGTATGTGTGTCGGTCGATGCACTTTGTGCGTTGGTCGATGTAATGCGATGACCGCTCAGATTGACCTAGGAACATCGGTCGTTGCCATGTGGAGGTGTCGGTCGATGCAATTAGGGATTTCATGTAATGTCGAGCATGCGTCGGTCGATGCAGTGTGAGTTTCGGTCGATGCAAGTGAACCTTGTGTCGGTCGATGCAACCCCAGTTGGTGTCGGTCGATGGATGGTTTGGTGTCGGTCAATGCAAAGTCCTGGTTTGTTGTTGTTTGATTATTGATTGTTGGTTGATGGTTAGAGATGTCTCTATTGCTTGTGTGTATAGCCCATTAGATGGGAGGATTGCCTTACTGAGTGTTTATAAAATACTCAAGCATCTCAATTTGTGTTTATGGTGCAGGTAAAAGCAAAGTGTGATCGTGGAATCAAAGCAATGAAGATGAGGATGTTCTAGTGATTCATTTGGTTGTTGTCTGGCTTGCTAGGTTGCTAGAGTTGAGTCATTAGAACGTTGCTTAGGTTGTTGGTTCTTTTATTCATGATGTTTGGTTAATCGTTATGAATTATTATTGAATATTGGTATTGGTTATTAATTGGTTTGATGCTATATTTTATGGTTATCCGCGGTGATGTAGTTGTGGTTAGGTGGCTAGTGGATATGAGATCACTAATTTAGAGTATTTATTATTATTATATTTATTATTTATTCTTTAAAAAAAACGGATCGGAACGTTTCACATACAAAAAATGCTATTGTATGTGTGACCCTATAGCTAGAGCACATATAGCTTTTGATAATTCACTATCAAAAATATATAATAGTAATAGTATTTTTTTAGAGTTAACAGAACCCATATAATTGTTATTCTCGAGTTGGTAAGTATGTGAATTTTCCACCTTTAGGGCAACTATACTTTTTAAAAATTCGTGATGATATTTGTTCATATTTCACTTGCTAGGACTAGAATTTATTTGCCTGATTCACGTCATCTTGATTCTTGTTGGGGAACATGTATATTTCTTACCTCAAGCACTGGAATATTTTATATCCCATTTAAATGATGGTTAATTTTGAGATCTGTTATAACATTTCATTTTTTTATGGCTCTCGCAATTCAATCGCATATCCTTTACAATTTGTTATAGATCTGTGAGAAATTTTATTTTCTTTGATAAATTTGCAGCGGTTTTGCATAGACACTAGTAAAAAAAACGTATAACCACGCTTTTGTCACAACAAATCGTGACTAAATATTTAGTTGTCACGAATTAGTCACTAAATCTATTTGAAGCACATTCGTGACTATCTAGCCACAAAATAATCACGAATACAACATGTAACCACTTTTGTCACCAATTAACCACAAAACATTCGTAGTTATCTAGACACAACAAGATTCGTGGCTAAATTGTGACTAAACTAACCACTAAATATATTAGTGGCAAGTTTGTGGCTATTCCAAGATGACAATGTAGCCACGACAACTAACGTTGTTAACTTGTGACTAACTTACTGCCAAAAAATATTTTTGTCAAACATTCGTGGCTACTCCACTTAATTATATATCCATCACGGTAAAAGTGAGATGGCTGTATAGCCACGTAGTTGTTAGTAGCTAAATTGTGATTTAATTTGAACAGGATAATAATAAAGAGAGTTGGAAACATTGAGAGTTGGAAAGAATTGAGAATTCACTTCAACTGAAGATGTTGGTGCCATGACATTTGTAGCAGCTTCTGATGATTCACCATATTCAACATGGGATTGCCTTAGGATTTTGTTTTTGTGGTGATAAAATTCATTAAGATACTGATCAATGTACTTACACAAATCTTCACGATGTATGTTAGGCAGCTTAAATCTATCACCCTTCCCACCAAGAAGTTCGAACATGGCCTCTTTCATCATCCTCTCCGCATTGTTCTTCATCTTTCTCTTGTTATTCCCCATAGCTTTTGATATGTTTTGTTTGAGAAAGCCTTCATGGTTCACCATTTTTTTCTCTTGCTCCATATCTGTCAGCATCTCGAACTTCCCCACGGCGTTCTTTACTCCCAAGTTTGATGGCCAGACCTCCGAAACTGAGTTGGATAAACTGTAAATCACAGCACATGCTTCGATTCCGCAAAGTACGGAAAGCTCGTGGATCTTTTTCACGAAACCTTTTTTCTCTTATTGAACGTTGCTTTTCTCATTGAATCATTTTCAATGTAAGATAGGTTTAGCTTCTTTCTAGTCATGATATTGACCATAATTGAAGAAAAAATATGTGTGTATATGAATTATGTTTTAGTGATTTTGTATGGTGTGTGTTGATTTATCAGAAGTTCGTTTATATAGAACAAATTATGAGCTGACAAAATTTAATTAAAAGATAACACATTTAATTTTATAAAATTTATTAATTACATATTTTAAGTAAAAAATCTGTAGGTATGCCACTTGGTTGGATACGGTAACAAACATTTATTGGTGAGATTTGTTGCTCAGACTACAAGATTAATTATCATTACAAACCATCACTAATGTTGTATTCACTGGTAAAATTCTGGCTATTAATGAGTAAGTGAAAACACCAAAAGTTATCATTTTTATTTATGAAGATACATGGTAATTAAATTTGGTGAAATTGTTTTCTATATAAATTATAGTCAATTATTATTTTATTTTGAATAACAGCTAATATTTACACACATTTGGATATCATGAGTAACTTTAAAAAAAAAACATATTTCATACATTACTACAGTGATCAGCATATTAAATACATGAAAATGATAACTTTTGGTGTTATGATCAATCACTTTATTTTTAGATATGATTTGTTAACACAAACGACTTTATTTTATATATAGGCATATATATATTATGATCACATGTGTACCACGGGTTAAAATTTAATAAGTTAACAAATCTATATATTAAACTTTACATATATCCAAATTAAATGAAATCAGCATAATAAATACATAACACATATATTAATTATACTAATAAGATAAATATCTAAAATACACTCAATCAACTTAAGATATTATACAAAAATTTCGAAAAAATTTACCCCAGGCCGCAATGATTATCTAGTTTCTACTTCGTATTTACAATATTAGATGAGTGCCTGCACTACATGCGGGTTTGTTTATATATATATACATATATTTATTGTAATACTTTCTTTGTGCTTCTTATATTTTCACATTTGAAAGATTAAAAATAATATATTAACAAACAAAACAATGTTTTTTTTGTGAGGAGGCAAAGAATACTAAATTTTGATTAAAGCTAAATCTTATTGTAAAATGATTTTTGTAGACGAACACTAGTAGCATATTTTTTAGGAAGTAAAATAATCATATCATTTGCACATTTGATTGGTAGATAAAAACATTTAAAAATCCTACAATTCTTGTCTAAAACTTAGGTGTTTAGATATATTTGTATTTAAGCTTCCCAACTAAATACCATGGGACTCTCAAATTCTCTTTTATCAAAAAGTTTTTCATACAGGTTGATTAATTTTTTAATGGTTATACTTAAGATAAACAACTTCCCTTCCTGCTAGTTATTCAATTTCTTGAATATAACTCAAGAATTTAATTTTCAATAAGAATTTCATTTAATTTCCATCTTCTTTTCTCTCTGTATTTTTCTCAACCAACATTATATCATTGATTTAACTATCTTTTATTCGATAGTAAAAAAAAACTCCGATCTTTTTCATATATAAAATTTTATTTCTCTAAGGACACACTTTCATGAATTTCTCTACAATATTAACCAAATTCCCAGTCACTGCTGCAACTATTCAAATTGTTGAGAAAATTCTAATGCCTAAACCAAATGTTCATATCTTTATGGTTTATCCTAAGAGAAAGAAGCGAATATTTGGTTTTACTCTCGATGCCTTTTTATCTTTTGGTGATGCTTCTACTTACTTAAAGAAAACATCAACATATTCTAAGCCTCTCTACATTTCTTATATAAATATTGAATTTGTTTGTGATATGAAAAAGAATAAAAAACATGGAAAATGTTTCAAATTCCTCTTTAATTTGTGTTGACAGGTAGCACTCTGTCTACTGCTAACGTGTGATTCATATGGAAAGAGTTACCATCTTTTATAGTATAAATTTGTTTTTTATAAAATTATGAAACCAAATCTACATGATAACTGTTTTTTTTTTCTATTTATCGTTTTCTTTTTTACACAATTTCATTTTTATTTTTATTTATTTTTTAATTAAAATATGAAATAAAAATTTATGTGGCACAATCTAATTTGTCTAGGTGACTTGTGCGATAAAGGATTAAAATAAAGAAATTAGTTACTTTTGTTTTGTTTTTTTTTTTTGACCTCAGTTACTTTTGAATAATATAATAAGAGTTTAACAATGTATACACAATCTTAAACATATAATTTTTTTGTAACGAACTCGCAATATTATAATTATTAGTGAAAACAATCGGAATTTGTTGGTGAATTAAAACAGACCAAATAATGAAAAGCATTTCAGGAAATTCCAAAAGGAGACGAGACGGGAATATTATTAGTGTATGTTGGTTGTTCTATAGAGACAACCTAACAAGTTTATTGTATAAAATTCGATCATCTCTTCCAGTGCTGCTCTCTAACAAAGCACTTTGCACAAGTTCCTGCAACATCATCATACATTGTTTAATATTACGATGGTTCTAAACAAAGTGATGACAACCGTATTTGAGAAATCTACAAGTTTTACCTTGACTTCACGGTGAGATAGAAACTTCCCCAAGCTGTGAATGGTCATCCTCATGTCTTCAACCTGAAAGAAAACAAACACAAACAGTATTTACAAACTCATCCTGAGAGATTCTGATATCATTTTATTATGTACACGACAAAAAACAATCTCTTTCTTACCCTAACATAGCCTGCCTGGTTACGGTCAAAGAATCTGAAAGCCTGAGCCAGAAAAACAAATAAACAAAGCTTTTAGAACCAAAACCGCAATAAATAAATAAAACACAATCTCTGATTTCTCAAGTTTTGTAGGGAGTATTTAACCTGTAACAGCTCTCTATCAACAGTTTCCTCTCTTTTTGGTGCATCAGACGTTCCTCCCTCTTGCCTCCCATGCTTATCAGTTCCAGACTTCGTCTTGATTTCAGTTTTTTCATCGATCCGACCTATTTCTTCTTTTTTATCAGTTGCCACTTCAGTTATGGGATTGGCAACAGTACCACTAGTATTCTCAAGGTTTCCTTCTTTCTTCTGCGGCGAAACAAGAGACATGAAACAAAGTGAGAAGATTTATAAAGAAAACAACTTGTTGGACTCAATTTGAAAAAATGCAAGTCAAATATGTTCATACCTCTTCAGCAGGGTCTTCTTGCTCAGAAATTGCAACGTCCATTTCCTCGCATTCTTCTGGATCTTCTTCTGGGTCTTCTTCAGGGTCTTCTTCAGGATCCTCCTCAGGATCTTCCTCTGGGTCGTCATCATCATCCTGGTTATCCACTTCCTTATTAGATGTTTCATCCCCAGTAACTTCTTTACTGCCCACAGTTTCTTCAGTGTTGGCTACAGCTTCCTTATCTGAAATTTCCCGGCTACCGTCTTCCTTGCCTGAATTTTCTTTATCATCTTTCCCAGGAGCGGATTCGGGTATAACAGAGGTATCCTTATCTTTCTGTTCAACTGTCTTTTGACGCTTATTTTGGGATTTTACTTCATTTTGCTTGACAGACAACTCCTCCAGCTGCCTCTTCCGTTGATTTCTTTGTCTCACAAATTTTACACGTAGTTTCTTGAAGGGAAAAACGAAAAAAAGACAGTATAAGAAAACAGTTCATGCGAGTCAAAAACAATAACGTCAAAGATCAATTATAAACAAACCTTAAGAAATTCAAAGATACGGGAACCCATTTGATACTGCAGCATCTCAAACAGCGATTCCGCAAACAATGAAAGCTGCAAGAACATAGAAGATAGTTTGATTAAAACTAAGTAGTTCAGAGCAACAACAAAATGTGATATACAGAGTTCCAGTAGAAAAATGAAAACATGCTAAGCAAAACATAATGAAAAAAAAAACAAACCTCAAATGATGACTCATCAATGTCCTTGTCAGTGTAATCCAAGAGCGAATCCAAAGAGACCGACAGTGAACGCAACTGCAAAACAAAAATGGAAGAAGTTACGACCATAATGTAGCCATTACCAAATGTAATGAAACCGCTTATTTACTGTCCACCTACTTTGGAGTCTTTGTTACGTTTCGTCTGTAAAATAAATCCTGGCCGAGGAGGTTCCTCTGACTTTTTCCTGTCCTTCATTTGTATCCTGGACTCCTCTTTTCCACCTTTCTCTTTAATCTCTTTCTCAGTAATTTTTTCTTTAACCTTTTTCTCATCAGCATTATTCCTATCAATTTTTTTCCCCTCAAACTGAGTCTCTGAGTTGTTTTTCCTTTCAGCCTTCTTGTCTTCACCTGTCTTAGTGTCTTTCTTATTTGCACTAGAGGAACCCTCCTTTTTCTCAGTATCTGGAGATCCTGTATTCTGTTTTATTTTCACACTAGTGGAGGCATTCTTTTCTTTCACTGCTTCTAAAGATTCAGCCGTCGGTTTCATCTCCATACTACCTGAATCAGGGGTTTTCTTGCCTGCCTCCACTACCTTCTTCTCATCACTATCTCCTTCTTTCTTAAAATCACCGTCCATACTATTGTCTATTTCAGCGACCTTCCTTTTAGCCACCCTTTTGATGATTTTTTTCTTTACAATTGCCTTCGAAGGAGTCTGCTCACTAGCCTTAGCACTGGGATCTGAAGTATCTCCAGTTCCAGCTCCCGTCACAATTTCTGAGCCCTTCTCTTGACTTTGTGTGGGTCTCGCTACTACCTTTTTCACTATATTTTTGTTAGACGATGTACCAATGGATTCTTCTTTAGGGACTGTGGTCTCCGATATGGCGACCTTTTCAGGAACTACCTTCTCATCCGACTTCTCACCTTTTTTAACAGTTCCTTTTCCATCGTTGACAGGCCTTTTAACAACTCTTTTAATGATCTTTTTCACGGTCTTCTTAGTTCCAGTCGTCTGAGTGCCAGAAGCGTCTCCTGGGGACTCTTTCTCTGCATCCTTGGTAACTTCAACAGTATCACTGCTGCCCTTTCCTGCAATGACATTTTTCTTAACCTCCTGAGAGAGTAGCCGATCTCTCTCAGTAAGAGCTTTCCTGAGTGCCAACCATTGGGTTCTCCATGCATCAGAGGAAGGAAGACATTCTGATAAATCGGGGACATATAGTACGGTGATCTCTTTGTAGCTAAAACCCCCATCTGAACCAACCCTGTCATAATGTATCTGTAAATGCCACAAAAAAGTCAACGCAAATCTACTTAGATTTCCAAACAAGCTGGTAAGCAGTATCGCTTTGTTCGCTTGTATGTGAAATAACAAAATGAAATTGCAGCAAAACAGGACACGAATAAACAATATTTGCAAAACATTCATGGAGAAAATCTCTAGATAAACCAATAGCAATGGTTGATGATCCACATATTTTATACTGTCAGAAAGAATCTATATATCAGGCAGTCCACTACTAAGGTTTATATCATCTTCAACGTCAGGTAGGAAATAAGAGATTGTAGGATATCAATGAAGTATTAGCTACAATACTCGAGTGTCATGTCCCCATACGTCCAATATCTCAATGAAGTCTTAAACCAAGACTCTTGGTCCAAGAGAAGGAAAACCTACCTCGAGAAATGGATTCCAGTGACGGCAGTTGCTCAGATCAAGATTAAGCTTATCCTTTGTGTGTCTGCAAACTCAAAAGGTTTTTTCGTCTCAGACTAAGAACAAAAGGCAGCAAAGATGATAAATGAATAAGTGAAGAGACAAACCTCAGCATTGTCTGAATTAAGGAAGACTGGTCAACTGATGGGTCCATACCATCTGTGGGATCCCAGGAACCACCAAACGCCATGAATGAATGATCCTTTTTAAGAACAGCAAATTTTAATATGTTGCACACGTGAGGTATACGGTCCTCAAATAATTTCTCTGAAGAAAGATCTTCCAGAGCAGTCCTGCTCAGCCCGCTCATCAAAACCATCTGAACAGTAAAGAAAACCCATAACACATGAGCAATTCTTTCAATATACTCAGAAACAATAGCAGCAATGATATATCATGCAAACATGACTATATAAGAAGATAGTAACGAGCAATGACATAATTAAAGAGACAATCTTTATCAATGAGAAAGAAAAAAGCCAACCTTGGCATTCCAAACAGTTTTTCCTCCAGATTTCAAAGCTAAAGGCTTCGTCGACGTACTTTTCACATCAGCTCCACCATCTTCAATGTAATCATGCTCAAAACTGCCGTCCTCAACAACCAATGGTTAGGTTTGCAAACACAGTTAACTAGAATTTATAGATAGTGTAATAAAAGTGAATCCACAAAATTTGAAAAATGTGTGCAACTCTAGTATAAGGTACAGTCAAGGGAAACAAAAACTCCAGATCAGATCTATTGAAACCGCGTAAGAAGGATTACAATCCTAAGACAGACAAAAACTGTAAATAGGAAGCAGAATAATTCACCTCACAGCAGTATGCATAGAAAGTGTAAGCTTCTGTTTCGGCCAGTTCACAACAACCTGAAATATATAAATTTGAGGTTAACAATCATTCAGAACTCCACTCCGTATTAGATAATAAATGGGGGAAAGGATTAGATAGAAATACAGAAACCTTGGAAAACTCAGAAGGCACAAAAAGCCTGGGATATCTTTTATCTAATGTCAAGTAATCTCTCTCCATGTCAACCAATCGCGAGGATAAAACCTGCATACAAGTCGCATAATTATCAAATAAAAATAATGCACACTATGCTTAAGCACTGCATCACACATAAAGAGGGCAGATAACTCTGCGGTTTTCTACATTTAATTCAATACGAAGTCCATAAGACAAAACTAGAAATCAGGCAAATTACTGGAGACCACAAAAACCAGAAGCCATATAACAGGTTGCAATTTCCCTCCAAAAAACTACCAAACTCAGGAAACATAGATAGAGCAGTCTGATATATGTCACACTAATTTCAAAAGCAGGTAAAATAATCCCCAGATGTGGCAAGAAGTCAGAAGCTTGGCCAGATAACACCCACAACCAGAGAAGGCCATAAAAGGAAGAGGAAGTATAACAGTCAGAAGCTTGGCCAGATAACACCCAAGTACAGGAAGACATCTGATGGAGAGAAAAGGAATGAGAAAGCTGAACTTGACAGAGTTTACATGAAAAAGAGGCAATGGTCGGGAAGTAGAATTTATCATGCTTTTTTTTGTTGTCCATGATTATATTGAGATGGCAAGGCTGATATAGTAATCCAGAAGGGACCAAGAGATGCCGAGGTCAATCAATAAGAAAACATGTAGAATGCAGGAGCTGATAGGAAGATGAGATGATACTGAGGAGCAGGTAAAAAACATCATTAGGTGAGGAATCTCTTGGAACACTTATTACCTTGCAGACATAATCTCTCCTTATTGGCTTAATCGGTGAAGATCGCCTTCAGGTATAACAGAAATAAGGTTAGTGTCTGGTGCAGCAACAGAAAATGCCCTGTATTCCAGATGAAGAGCGTGACAGAGATAAAAAATTAAACCTAATTGATGCTTCACGATGTTGTGCATCCCGTCGCAAAGAGGAACTACGTGCATCCCTAGAAATAGATTTAGGAACTGGAGTCCGCTCCTTAGTGTCCTTGGACGTAGCTCTCGCTGTTGGAGTTCGATCTCGTCTTATTTCGAGAGCATGTTTTCGCTCACGTTCTCTTTCTCCTTCCTTCTCTCGTCGCTCCGATATGCGTTCCCTTTCCCGGTCCTTAGCTCTTTGCCTGTCTCGTTCCCTCTGCCGCTCTCGTTCTCTATCACGTTCGCGTTCCCTCTCTCTTTCTCGGTCCTTATCTCTGGAGCGTAGATTCTCGCGACGACGCTCTTCTTCCCTTAGTTCAAACTCCCTGAGATAACTCGCCCGGTCATCTTTCCGGAGATCATCAACACGAGGACCACCACCACCACCGCGAGCCAGTATGCCACCAGGGTAGTCCAGGTCAAGAGATGCTGCACTGTGGATACCTTTCCCAGTGCCATAATCCCTCCCTGGAGGCAAGCTAACGCCATAACCAGGATTTGAAGAATTCTCCGGATAAATATAGTCATCTAAATTTCGCCGAGGAACAGCTCCTAATAACGATGGGGTATGTTGGCTGGCATAAGAAGATGTGCCGCGTACTGATAAACCGTGAGGATCAGACTCCAACCTTCCTCCATAATGCATAGCTTCTTGATCAGAATGCCGTACAGTAGAACTTCGTTCTGTAAGATAATCGGCTTGTCTGCCAGAAATGTATGCTACTCAGTGCAGTAAGATATAACTTTCCTTCAAACGTTATTGCAAGTTTTGACAAAGTACAGTTGTTTTACAATAACAAAGGTCTTGAGAGAACAAATAACAGACGTAACCAAAAATGCAAAAATTTGAACAAAAAAACATATGCTAGAAAGAAATCAGGTTACCGCTAATCATTGAAAAATACCTGACACCTCCATCAACAGAAGAGGTATGGAGCGACTGAATTTTTAATAATTGTTCTCCTCGGAGGAGAGATGCTTGATCAATGCGATCATACAAGTCAGTCTGCCAAAATCATAAAATTAATGCCAATTGTAACACCACGGAACAGAATTTAACCAAATTCAAGAGATTTTCAAATAAATGTGAGGGTGGGCGCACCTGACGACCAAAACTAGATGACTCAGCATATCGACTAGTTGGTTCATTTTGCAACTCCCTACCGATATAAGCGCTTGACCGTTCACCATACTGCCTTCTGTCAACCGGAATGTAACCAGACAGCTTATCAGAATACAAATCATCCGACTTTTGACCATAAACATGACTCGAAGGAGACAGGTAGCTTCCAGATGCAAATTTAGGCGAATCTGGCAAAGTAGGAACATATCCGGAGCGGCTGTCCAAGACTGATGAACCTAAGCCATTGGTGCTTAAAGGCTGAGAGCTGCTAAGAGAAGATGATCCATAGGCAGAACCATACTGCGTTCCATAATGACTAGCAGATGTTGACAAATGCGATCTGTATCCACCAATGTCAGTCTCTTGAGCACCACCACCTGTAATTGAAGGATGGCGAGAACTACTCAATGAAATCTGAGAACCTCCTTCTGCACCACCACTGACTGAACTTCCAGGATAACCAGATCCAAGCTACAAAACAATAATAACATAGCAATTAGCCAAAAAATTCTACCCACTTAAAAGCATAATGCACAACAATGGAGTTTAATGTATTTCTTCAATCCAAGAAAATTAACAATTCTCAAATCAAATTATGAAATTTCGTGAAAGTAAATAATCAGAAAGGTGGGATTTTGATTTCATGGAACTGATGATCTTACATTCTGACCATAACCAGACTGCGAGCCGTATTGCTGCTGTCCGTAGCCACTCCCTCTTGAAGAATACATATCTCTATGCATCTGATTCAATTTGTTATAAAGTTAGTAAACCCATTGCCTTAGATAGATAAAAAATACAAAAAAAAGAATAATAACAAAAAACCCGATGGAAAAATATACGAGAATCCAAATACATGATTCGCTCAAGTGACGAGGGCTTACCTACAAGAAGATTGAAAAAAAAAAGGTTCTTCTTTGCGTGTAACGTGATTGACGGAGAAGGAAGATCCTAAGCAATTGAGAGATTTAAAGAAGAAGAAAAAAAAGAAAAAAAGAAAACCCTAGAAGATCACGCAGATTGAGGAAGACGAACTTGAGAGGATTAGTTTGGTGCGAAGACGAACTTAACAAGGGTTTCTTTCATTTGGTTAAAGAACACGCATGCATTATCTTTTTAATGGGCTTAGATTTTATGCTATAATCTTTAGCCTTTTTTAAATTCATTATAGGCCCGTTCTTTTATATACATATTTGTTTCCAATTAAGCATAACAAATTTAACTTAATAAGGGGTTTGAATATTATTTATTATTTAAATTTTTCTTTGAAAATTCTTCTATGTTTTTAATTCACATTTTACAATGATTTTCAAAACATTTAATTTGGAGGACTGGAAAATTAATCTCATACTGAAAATATTCTCTAATATTAATTTATGTAAACATACTACAATATAAATTTTGAATGCCTTTTATTCTACGCTTATGGTTTGTCCAAAAATATAATGCCAAGATCCACCTTTCTACTCTTTTCTGTATGATTCTCTCTCAACCATTTTCTCATGTGCAGCCGAAGGTACTCATGTTTGAGTCAATCTACTAACTTCTGCAAGATTCAGTATCTGTCAAAGTCAAGTTACTTTGGCGCAGTTAGCGACTTCCTTCGCAGTCATGGCAGAAGAGAGTGTCTTTTTTGTCTGTTCAGAGTGGGTCGTACGCGTCTTTTTTGTCTGTTCAGAGTGGGTCGTACATCTAATTGCAATCTATGCTGGCACTTGAATCAAAACTTGACTGCACTAAAAAATGTTACTACCAGTTTCTACGTTCATCAAGCTAAAAGATAATTTAGACATCCCCAAAGAAAATCATGGTGTTTAAACTATTCTGCTTTCTAAACTCATTTCAAAAGTAGAGAACATGAGAAATTATAAAAAAAGAGGTTAACTTTTACTGTCTAATAACTATGCAAAATTGTCTTTTCCATGTATAAAAAATTAAGGAAACGGATTATTTATTCAATCATACAGCAAGCATATCACATGAGCATATACATACCAGCCAAATAATATGATGTGATCTTGAAGTTTTGTCGTTCAAAGCAGTTTCACCTACTTGCCTTTGAGCTATAAGAGCAAATGGAAAAATCACATAGATGAAAGGAAAAAATGATTACCAATATATCTCATGAAAGAGACAATGAGTCATATTTCAATTTCATCAACACATTTTGAGGCTTTGCCAAACGTATGCACCTAGACTACTATCACCATCAAATGCATAAAAAGTATCTTTATATATATATAGAGTATCTTAACAAGTGATAGCAAGTATTACCTTCACAGTTGCCAGTTAAATGCTGTAAATGTTGCCTGCTTTCTACCACGTCCTCCACCATATTTTCCACAATGAATCCTTTCTGCAAAATAGACAACATTCTCAAAGTTGCTGAGATTGTGTATGTCTATTTCAGCAATTAGCTTAGTGCTTCCGACCTTTTAAATACCTCTGAATCATCTACCAGTCCAAGGGGACCAGTATCACGATTTAAAAGGTCAGCCAGAGTCTCTTTATAGACAAAGCTCCTTTCTTGAGTCTGCATAGATTTTACAGGATTCATGGGTTTAGAAGAACATATCACCTCTTAACAAGAGCACAGAAATAGGGACCTTCAAGTTGGTCACTCACTTCTTATATGCTCGTATATATCTTTAACAACACTTTCAGTAACCCCCATGTGCAAGTCTTGTGATTTCTCTATTCTACTTTATTTACATCTTTTCTCAACTGCATAACCCTGCAACTAAACCTCAGTCTCCTCCTCACTCCGGGCTTGCGAGAAAACTCCAACAACTTCTTTTGATTTAGTTCACTCGGTTTACAGCGACCCGTAGCAGATCTACAATCTGAAAAATGATAAAAGTATATACCAAAACAAACTGTAAATCAGACATCTTAAGTTGCTCTAAACACCTAAAATAAAGTTACAATTTGAAGTTCTGTAAGGCACAAGGGGTCAACAAATTTAGTATATACCTGCGTGCACTCCCAACTTCCTGACTCCGATTGTAGAAAACTATACCCCATCTCATTACGCAGCGTCAGGTCGTGTATAATTGCGTCTTTACCAACCCTTTTACCTTAGGTAAAGACGCCATCATGATTCTGAAATGAAAATAAACTTCTTTTTGTATGATATGAAGCAACATTAGTTTTCATCTCTGCCTCCATAACAAGACCGACACAGCAGCTTTGACATACCCAAAAGATCACATACAACTTCTATATATTATGTATACACTGTTATGATACTTTGTACTTAAACAAAAGCATATACTCTATTAGGTACAGAAGATGTACAAAAAGGGTCTTATGCTTCCTACTTACAAGTATGCGGATCCGAAGCTCTTCTTCTGTCATTGTTTTTACTTTCACCTACTCTTTTTTTATCCTTCTGCGTACAATAAATCAGTTTTCACTCTGCAAATCACCGAGAGGGCATGAGCACAGCATGTCGTTTCATATTGTTTTCCTTCTTCTTAATTATATTTCTGCAACTTAGTTTCTGGAGAATGTCTCGGATAAAGAATGAGTGCCAACGCTAAAGAGACCACAAGACCAACCACTCCGCTAAAAGGCTGTAAAGGGCGGCTCCCTGCAATCCAAGCCGGAGAACTTGGGTTGTAGAAGAGGAATCCACCTGACTGTAGTAAAAAGCTTGTTGCTATGGTTCCTGCTCGCAACCCGATCGGAACAATCAGATTTCCTTGGCTTCTTGTACGAGCTCCAGCGAGCGCCAACGATAGAAGCCATAACCCTGGAATTGATCTCAGGGATCTGGAGAATTCGACAAGAAAACAAAAACAATCAGTATATAGTTTATACAGTTAGCATTACGCTACGGTACTCCTCATGAACAATAGCGGTGTACAACTGAAGTATGACATACACGTATACCCAGTTCATCCATGATCTATATAAACAATAATATACTTGGAAAAGATATATACCTTTGGAACAAGGCAAATATGAAACCAGTAATGATAATGCTTTGATGGTAGCCTAAATCTATAGCAATCTCATCAGGCATCCATGACCTGAAGAGCAACTCTTCCACAAGCACAACAAATGTCGCAGCTGTAAATCCCCTTACTATTAGCATAAGCAATTGCCCGCATCCCTTGAGACACTTCATGGCATCAAAAGGATGTGGAAAATATGGCGGTCGAGAAAAGATTGCAGCTCCTAATATTGCATTTACGAACTGTATTAATAGAACGACTGTCATGCCCCCTGCAAAGGCCTTCAAAAACACTTGAATCTGCAAGAAATCTTTATAGTATCATTTCTACTGTTTTAAAAGCATGAATGTATGGAACTGAAGAAAAGGAGAACATATGAAGTTAAGGGAAAGGAAAATCACAACTACGCCATATATTTTTGCTGTTTGAAATTCAAACAGGTCTACCAAGATCTTTGTTGAAGCATATTGGCATTTGTATTATTTCCTTGTTTTCGTATTTATGAGGGAAACTGATGCTAATGCGCTATTAAAGAAATCCAGAAGGCAGGATCACGGAGTATTAATGGTCAAGAAGTTTTCTCCAACAGTGCAACGAAAACCAAACTATTTTAATCTCAGTGTTACGTTTAAGGTTTTACCTTTACTTTGACTGATGCCTTAAAATCAAGCCCATATTGCATGAATGGGTTTTCATACTTCCGTACTCTCTTTCCCCACAGCATGACTAGAATAAAAATAGCAACATAGAGGCCAACTACACTAGCTAATTCCGCCACTCTAGAGGGATTACTTGTAGACCAGCTCTGGAGAAGTGTTGGAAGCAATGGAATCACAACCGGTGACCATAAAACGAGCAACATCCCAATAAAGCCCACAGCCCTAATAAAAACAACAAAATAACGATACACACGAGAATCATTAGGACCAGCTGATATGAAGAAGAATCAAAGGACCCAACTTATGGTAAAATCACAAGAGTATGGAATCTTTCACATGATTGTTATCAGAAGAGAATGTAAACTTTTTAAAACGAGGAATTTACTAGCAAACATGTATTGAAAACATAGCATATTAAGAACGGGGGGGTATCACTCACAAACCTGTAGAGAAGAATAAAACGTTAGTTCCCCTGTTTGTCTTTAATTTTATGGGAATGGTTAACACACATCGATAGTTTAGCATTCATTATTTAAGACCCACGTAAACCATAAAAACAAAATTTAGTAAAAACATTCTGCCAACGGAAAATAACAGAATACAAATATGAGCATCCACATTTTATATTGATAAGAGACTACTTCAAAACCAACCACAGAAGTTCCACGATACTGGAAAGAATCAACAAAGATGCTTAGAGAGAAAGCAGCTTACCTCTTGAGCAAGGGCCACTCATCCATACGCAAAAATTGGATTAGCTTATCAGTTAAACTCATAGCACCACGAAGGCCACCCCAGAGCAGAGCAAGTTTGCCAACTAACTTCAATATGCCACCCCTTTGACCCAAATCTGCTAACATTGCCACAATCCTGTTCACATGAAAACCAAGGGCTTTTAGATCAAGAAGAATCTTAAGGCACTGAAATAGAGGAATTGACTTATCTACTTTTAATACCTATCCTGATCCACTTCACCAGTTTCCTTTGTTGGAACAGCAGGACCAGCTATGGACATGGCTTTCTCAGCAAAACTTGCCACCATATTGCTCTGATCGAGTTTTCCCGATTCTGTATGTTGACTATCCGATGGTTTTGACATGAATCCACCTCTTTGTGGATCCTGTGCAGGAGACACTAATTACAAGGACGAACATATATTTATGATCATTTGCGTAAATATTTATCTGAATGCTAATGTTAAACAATACCTCGTCTTGAGCCAGCATCGCAGATGCTCCCAAAGCAGCTGTTACAGCACCAACCATGACACCCTCATTGTTAATACTTTGCAGGCCAGATTCCACCATTTCTCCAATGGTCGAGTTGTTTTGTTTGCTCTCCTTGCTCACTTTGCTTGGCACAACACTCGTTGTTGCACCATTGTCACTAACCATGACACCCTCATTGTTAATATTTTGCAGGCCAGATTCCACCATTTCTCCAATGGTCGAGTTGTTTTGTTGGGTCTCCTTGCTCACTTTGTCTGGCAGAACCCTCTTCGCTGCACCATTGTTCTCGTACCTTTGTGTTCTACCCGGGACAATATCTCTCTTAGCACTGTTGGTTGTTGTAGACACATCGAAATACTTTCTCAAAGCAGCTAAAACAGAGCCAACAACAACACCAATAGGCAGTACTTGTCTGAGAAAATGCGCCTCCTGGACAGCAGATGCAATTGCCCTAATGATAGCGTCCCCATGAAGTTTACCTACTTTTCCAGAAGGGCCATTGGAAGTTTTGCTATTCCTTATGAAAGTCCAAGTAGGCTCTGCATATACAACAGAATAAGAAAATGTCTTTGCCACCATTCTTATATCCTTACTGAGTTGAGACTTAATTTGTCTCATGCCAGCTGAACCCATCCTGCGTTGAACTTCTACGTTCAAAGAGTCCGATACAATAACTTTAATGAGGTGCTCTAATTCCTTACATCCTTCGTCTAATTTGTGAGGACCATCATTTTGATTGTCCGTTGCATCATGCATTTCAGAGAGCTCGGACTCTTGTCCATGGTCCAATATCACATATGCAGGCTCAATGATGTTGTCTTCATTACCTACACTAAGGGAATGAACCTGAACATTTCCGTGCGTATCTCTGCTGGCTGCTGCATTTTCGGCAAGGTTACCCAAGTATTCTGGTTGTTGATCTAGGAGCTTCCATTTACCTGCCTCTGGATAATAGTCATTATCCAAGTGTTCTGGTTGTTGATCAAGGAGTTTCCATTCACCTTCCTCTGGATAATAGTCAAGCATGAGAGCAGTGGTTGTATCTAAGTCTAACTGCTTTGCAATCTTTTCTTTTGAAAGTTTCTCCCCACGATATCCACGGTATCCATCATGAGAAGAATTTTCGACAGAATCTGTATTTCTTTCAGGCAGAACCTTTGATGAATGCTTACCATTCACAAATTCATCTCTGCCCAAATCTTTTTCAATCATTTCCCCTGTTACCTTATCATTTTCAGAACTTTTTTCAGTTTCACTCACACTGCATGCAGGATCATGTGAGTTTTCAGAGGGCATAAGGCTCTCGGTTTCTCTCTTGTCGGGAATTTCCTCTTCAGATGGAGACATTGCCTCATTAGTGACATTCTTCTCATCCTTGAGAGTCTTCGTATCCTTGAGATTCTTCTCATCACTTACCTCATTTCCTTCTTTATTTTCTTCATCCAGCTGAGAAATCATGTTTTCGAGCACACCGAAAACACTATTGACAGCTACCTGAGTTTCATCATCCATCCCCGTCAATGCTTCAAATGCGTGGGAAACATCAAATTTGGACTGATTTGGTTCCTGAATTGCTAGGTTAGTTTGGTCTGATACAGGCTGCATAATTTTGGTTTCTTTGCTCTGATCATCACATATGTCTTTCTCTACAGGCTGTGAAGCAGAAGATTTTCCAGCATCTCCTTCATTGTCGGTAGATGTCACCTTGTCTTGATCTGTGGCAGACTGTTTTTCCTTATCATTATTTTTATTAGTTTCCTCCTTTCTTTGTTGTTGAGATAGTACAGCAGCTTGGTCCACTTTGTCCCCATCACTAGTTATATCGTCTACAACAACTGGCGGTGGGTTGATACTATCATTCTTTGTATCTGAAGCCTTCTCGAAAGCATCAGCTACACTGGATTTTTCCTCAGCAATTGGTGCTTCTTTCTCATCGTGTTTCTTAGTTTCTACCTGTCTTTGAAGCGTATCTACTCCAGAACCTTGCTCCACTTTGTCATCATTACTAGTGACATCCTCCGTGCCAATTGGCCCCTGGTTGGCACTATCACTCTTTGCTTCGGAAGCATTCTCAGAACCATCAGCTGCACTGTTCTTTTCATTGGTATATGACTCGTGATTTCCAAGACTATCATCTTGATCACTGTCGACAGGTTGGGAGTTTCCAGAATCACCGTCTTTCTGGGAAACCTCGGTAGGGGAATGCTCTAGTTCTATTCCACCTGGAGAATTGTCCGAGCCAGTAATGGTGTCATCTGAGCCACTCACCAAACCATCGCTCTTATCTATCGGATTGGGAGAATGAGAATCCTTTTGATCTATGGCACTTGATGGTTCTTCCTTTGCTTCCTCTGCTTTTTTCAATCCTGGTGATATCCTAGGAAGCTTCAGCTTTTCAAGATTTAATTTAGTGCCACCTGACTCCAAGATCCCAGTTACAGCTGTTGTAATCTTCCCACGAACGTCTTCTGGCACGGCATCTTGCAATGCTGTTAGAACTGTCTCTCCTCGACCAACAGCATCCATAACCTAAACATTTACTGAATAACTGTCAAGCAATTGTCAATGCAGCGACAACAGTAAAACTTGTTAATATTATTTTTACTGTTGATACGTTGGGTGTTACCTTTTTCTTCTCTTCATCTTTTAGGGTGCCAGGCATGGTTACATCCAGCATGTTGACAACCACTTCTGCAGTCTGCAACACCTGACCTCTTTCACTTTCTTCTACGTTAGACTCATTATCTTCGATTGATTCAACTTCAACAAGACTGCTTGATGAAACACTACTATTTTCTGTTTCATCAGATCCATTATCGACTTTGACATTCTTTTCTAAATCTGTTCCAGTCGACAAATTTGAGTTTGGGGTGATGTCACTGTCTTCAAGTGTTTCCTTGAAAGGATCTACATGGTAACCATTCACCGTCTTTTTCTGGGCTGCCTGTACGAGCTTCTTGGCCCCGATACTTTTTTCAGGTGCTCTGGCTTCCGAAAAAACTAAGCCCTTTGAAGGGTTAACAGTAACATCCACGTCTTTCAAAAGTGGATGACGACCTTTCAGAAGCGCAAGTTCTACAGCAGTCAACCACTGCATGGCCAACATAGAAAAATCAATCTCTCAGACATAAAAAAAGCAATAACAGGACAGTCAACTAGGAATTAAAGAAAATAAAACCTATTCATGTAAAAGAGAATGACTTGCATATTATTTGCATTTTAAGCAGTAAAAAAAACCAGATGTTTATACTAACGTGTCTGTCTAACGTAGATAAATTATCAATTACAAAAAACATGATCGTAATAGTGAGCATCTTGGATATAGAGGGTATCATGCCTGCCTTTTATTATTCAGTAGTAACAGAAGAAAATAATAAAAATTATAGAAGTTGGTGTATCTGCCGGAGAAGCATTATGTTCCACCAAGATAGATTGACTATAAACCACTGATTTCAATATATAATATGTCAAGTATAATTCATAACATTTGTGAGTATGTGTGACTATGCAAGAGAGAAATATAGGGAGAGAAGTTGCCTCAATCGCAAGGTCCTGGCACCAAGACACGGCCACTGTACGTCCATCGATCAGATTTGGTGAAGACGAGCACAGAAGCAGACTTGTGTATGGGTTTTCAGCTATTGAACTCCGTGGTATTGTATAAGGTGGTACCACATTGTCATTCTGACAAATACACACAACTTACAGAGTCAAAATATGTACAACACAGTTCACAAAAGTCATTCAAGAGACCAGTATTAGACTATCTAAATAAAATTTACACGTAAAATGAAAACTGATTTAAAAATTGAAACCTGATTTAAGTTTACAAATGTAACTTATGAGTACCTATGTCAAAGGAGATAACCGCATATTGTTCCCTTTTAAGGAAATTTTTAAGCATGTTTATCCTAAGGATCAAAATCCTATTTTGTATCAATGCCAACAGCAACTAGTAACTCATTCAACATTATTCTCAGATTACTTCATGATCCGTGCAGCATAAAATCTCCTTTGACATAAAATGTCCAATAATAGTTCTACTATTGAATTCCTTAACTAAATTACACATACCTCTAAAAATGAAATTTTTACTATAATGATACCAGAAAATATAGCACTTCTGAATTGGAGATTAAATCAGGTCAAATAGAGAGGTATAACCTTAAAAGATAACTGCATAAGCCAGAATATTCACCTGTATAAAGAGGACAGGAACTTTTACTTCCCCAATCACATCTCTGGTTGCACAACTGGAATAGAAATCTTCTATACTCTCGCAACCATATGTCACCATGGACAAGGCTGTATCAAATTCGCGAACTGATTTTGAAGACAAAGCCTTTCCAACATCAAAGGCTTTTGCTCTGCCTTGGAAAAGCTCCTAGAACGTGAAACCATATGCATAGCCCAGTCAGTATAAGAAGAGCTCACTCTAAACGAGTTCATTAATCATTATGTAGCTTTACTAAGAGCAATACCCAACCTTATTTGCCAGCAATATCTCAACTAATCCACCTGTAATTCGTTGATCCAAACTAGTAGAATAAGGAGATGTTCGTGTGATCTCCTCAAGGTCAAAGGGATTATCAATGCATACAGCAGCTGAAAGAGGTGATCTTTCCCCAGCTTCTGCCAGGTACTTTGTCAACATATTTGCACCATACCCTCGCCCCACAGCCGCAAGTGTCGTCCATGGCCTTGTCTTGGTTAAGAATCGCAAAGCTGTGGATACATCATCACTGTCACCAGCTGTAAACAACCTACAATTGCAAAAAAAAATCCATCTGATCAAATAGACTCACAAAGCACACAAGAGATAAGGAACCCGTTAGTGAGTCTACTAGCTCACCGAGGTGTAGTGAGAGGCGAACCAGCACAACCTCTAGGGTTCATGACCACAGGAAACAATCCCCGCCTCAGAGCTTCGCATACAAAAGATCGAACGCCTTCATCCATACTGCCTTGCGGCGTTCCAGGTATAAAAATCACCGTCGTATCCATCCCACGCTCCTCCTTAATGTCCAAATTAGCCGGCCAATCAAGGGATACAACGCCACCGTCCTCAGTAGTGATACAAACCCTCTGATACTCCAACGGAGTCTTCTCATCCGGAGACGATACAGTAATCTTCCCGGTATCCGAAGTAACGAAATGCCTCTCATCAGTCACGAGTCTGTCGCTTAAACTCTCAGAAGAGTCATCAAAGGAGAGCAAAGAAGAGCAACGGAGAAGAACAAATCTGTTAAACGGCGTAGGAGTCGTGAGAAGAATCCATTCCCCAACAACAATATTATCATCATCGATTGACCGTCTTCTTCCAAACAACCTCGACGATAGGAAAACGGCAAAGCCGGAAGCGAATCCGGCGACGGATGGAGCAAAGGAATCGAGAGGAACGCTGCCATCGAAAGGAGGAGGGAGAATTGAGGAATTGACGCGAAACGAACTCCGAGTCTGTTGTTTGAAACGAGCTCGCTTCCTGTGAAACACACCGAAGCCGTATGAGCTACGGCGGAGCATAAACGGAGAGGCGTTTGGTATAGGTATGGCGGTTGTTGTTGCTGTTGAGTGAAATTGAAGAAAATTGGAAGACGAGTACATCTTTGATTCGTCAGAGAATTAATCTTCTGAGTTTGTTTGTTAAGAAGAAGAAGAAGAAAGAAGAAACTCTCAGAAGAATTGAGAGATTTGAAATTTTTATTTCTTCGTTTGTTTTTTTTTTATTTGTGCCTTCTCAATTTGTTCATGTCTTTATTGTGGTCTATATAATTCCCTATTTCTTTAAACCATTTCCGAGATAAATACACTATTTTTTTTCTACGTTAATGGCGCACTTTTTTAGATCACTCTATCCAAGATTATGCTGTTATCGAATTAACAATTCGAAAGCTGCAGTAAGCAGCCATCGTTAAAAAATGGATATAGACATATAGACAACATGTCCTAAGTTCAAGAGATAGCATTAAACAGTCACATTGTTTTAACTTTCACTCAAGTGTTGGTGATAGATAACTGGTAATCCTGTTTCTTAAGTTAGACATTTTGTGTGTGTTTGCTACACTTTTTCAGTTTCTAAAAAAGTCTTGCCTCTATTTGATTTGGTGCTCTGCATAAGTTCTAGTTGAGAGATATGAGCAACTTTTCCAGTTCGAAAAAATAGCTTCTTTGCTGCCACTTTGACAATGATTGTGAAAGTGTAACATTGTTTCTTATGACCCAAATTTCTTGTGATGGCAAAGTCTCAAGAAAGAAAGAAGTGAACAAGATCGTCTAGCTTGTCTTTTTGAAACAAGTCTGGGATTAGAATGTTAAACCATATATTTAAAAATCATCGCAGACGGGTTGTGATGTGGAGCCAGCCAAGTAAGAAAGCTGAGTGAAGGATCATAGAATAACAAAGTTCCCAAATTCAACGATTGTTATTATGCCACGATGAACGACTTGTGATACATAATACTAAACTAGCAAACATTAGCAAGGAGAAACCAACACTAGAAATTAGAAAGCCTAATTGAGTTAATAATTAAACTTTTATTAATGGTATCATCAGCTCATAGATGAAACAAAAGATACCAAGGGTAACATACACCAGACTTGGAAACTCAGTCCAAAACAGCTATTGCACCAAGTGCCTTCAGCTTCTCCACGATCTCCTCTCCTTCTTCTTTTGATACTCCTGTTTTCAAAACCGACGGAGCCTTCTCCACCAAATCCTTCGTTTCTTTGAGAGTCTTACCTGTGAAACTCCTCACCTCCATGATGGTTTTGATTTTCCGACGTTCTTCAAAGGACTCCAATCTAACCGCAAACAGAGTCTTCTTAGCTTTGATCACCAATCTCATTTTTCTTTGATTTCTTAGGTTTCCCTTAATTCTCTACATTTTTGTTGACTCATTAGAGACATACCTATATACATAACACACAACTTGCTCTCCAAGCAAATAATTGTACTAGAGATCTCAGAAACAGAAACAAAGCAATAATTGCACTTACTATCTTTGCTTTCTTGACTCGAAATTGCTCCCCAAGCAAAAATGTCACTTCCCAAACACGGATATTTTCTACTTATTACGATGTACTTGGTTTTGCCAAATTCTATATATTTATTAGTATTTTTAAGCCACAAGTTACAAGATCATAGTTTAATCCTTTGGTACTACCTATGTTCTTTGCCTCCCACACTATTCTCTCCTTCCATGTCGTCTACAATAGTTGAAATGATTTAACATAAAAATACATAAAGAAGAGTCAAAGAAAACCTATTATCTTAAAAGGTCAAAATCAAATCTGTTGTAACTTAATAGTAGTAACTTACACAAGTCTTTGACAAAAGAAAGTTTGAAAATCTAATGAACCAAAAAAGGGGTTAGAAGGGACTGATTGATCATTTGGAAACAAAACTGTTTTCCTTTCTTTTTCCATATTTTTAAACACATTCATGTGTATATATATTTCTCCTCTGCCCTTCTTTCTCGATTTTGCCTCATTCATCATGAGCTTTGTTAACATCATCACTTGTCTTTGATTCATCAGTCTTTGGTTCCTCGGTCTTTGATTCATCAAACGCCATCAACTGCAACAGCAACAACAACAAAAAAAGAAAAAGACAATAAGCTCACTAATCCTTTACTATAACCATAATAAAAACATGTAAAGCAAACAAAAGGTAACAAGAAAAGTTCTTCTGCTCTGTTAGGCCCCAGACACAATTATGAAAAAGTGAAAATGTTTATACATGCATGTAAATGCAAACGAAAAATTTGCATCTACAACATTCGAAATCTAGAAGGAGGAGAAAACGAACCGGTTTGATGTCACCGTTCCAAATGCAGTGAGAAGCCAAGAACCCAATTACGGCTGGGACAATGTATAACAAAGCAGGCTAAAACAGAGGCAAAACACAAACCAAAACCCATCAGAGAAAATCCCAAAAAATAGGTAACAATATAATGAATGACAACAATTAAGACACAGAAACAGACCTGTGCAGCTTGAAACCAGTTCATGACTACAATCGTGAGGATAACACCAACAGCGTATCCGATAAATGCACTTGTGAAGTATTGTGGTTGTCTACGTCTTGACACATCAAATCTTAGAGCAAGTGCAACAAAAATACCTAAAGGAAAACAAAAGCTAATGTCTCATATTCATACAATATCCGAAATACAAGAGTGTATAACCAAAAGCTGTATATAGTTATTGAGTTACGCATTAGAGAACATACCGGGAATGACAATGTCACCAAGGCCAAGCATAGAATAGGGTCTTAGAGCATCGCCCGTAGGGAATAAAAGCTGAAACAAATATGCAACAATGAGATTGCTGACAAGATCACAACAACGAAAAATCAAATTCATTTTCTTTGGTGTGTACTTCTGAGGCAATTTTACTAACCTTTATTGGAGCATCAAAGGATTTGGCAACACTAACCATAACCGGAGTGAAGAAAACCCAGAAGATATCATAGAAAAATAGTCCTGCCTGGAAGTCAAGTTAAACAAACACCGAAATGATTAAGACATCTTCGATGACTTAAATTGTCTTATCATCTAATCATTCCAAACAAATTTCAATAATAACATTCAAAGATGCGGCTCTTACCAAAAGGATGGCACCAGTCTTGAATGATCCAAGAGAGAGCATCTCAATTCCCTGAATTGGCCACACAATTAATTAGAAAAAGAAGTCACAGCCAACAACAGTAACGACACTGATTCCAGCTCAATTTTAAAATTCTATAATATGTTTTGATAAAGAAGCCACGTAATTTATGTGTTCCCATATAGAATGGAGGGAAGGGAACCTGAATGCAGAAGGAAAGGCCGAGAATATTGTTAGCCAGCCAATGCTTTTTCCACGCATACCACGCACAGAAGAAGGTTCCAGGGATTCCTGCAACAACTTGGGACTTTGTGAACTCTACCTCCAAAGCTGTTTAAAAAAACAAAGAAGTCAGCAACAAAAGAAGACATTATGTGGCATTGATATCAACCAAATGGGTAAAACAATAACTGAATTAGAGTAAAACAGACTTGCGAACAAGACAAACACATAGGAGCTAGGATGATTATTACATCAACAAAATTAGCATTTAAAGACTAACACTAATCAAACAATGACAAACAAAACCACAACATCACATCCAAACGTAACGAGGGAGAAGGCAACCAAAGAATATTAGTTACATACATTTGAAATACGGAAAACGCCAGATGATAAGGTTGTCATTCCAAGGATCAGGCAAAAATCTTCTGATGGCAGGTAACAATGTCGCCCTGCAAAACACATAATTATGTCATGACTTGACCATAGCAACACGCAAAGAGAAAGAAAAATGTAGCAGGAGTTTAGTTAAGACATACGAAAGAGCGACAATCCCAAGAACAAAGAAGTAAGCTGTTAGAACAGCATTGACCAAGTCCTTTGAGAGAAACTTGAACAATAAGAAAAGAGAGAGAAGCATAGCACTCCCAACCAATGGGAAACGCATGGCATGTTCTTTAGACATGGTCTCCTACATCATTCAAACAAAACATTTTAGATCGAATTGGAGAACTGAATCACTTAAATCTATTAAAAAGAAGAGAATCTGATCACGTCTACGTCTTACCGTTGGAGGAGTATCCTTCACTGAACGAAAGCAACCCACATAAACAGTGATACATGCCGTAAGGATAACATTCAAATTTGGATTTACTCTCACCACGAGTGGTGCCAATGTCAAACCTGTAACAACAACAACAACAAACCCCCCCTCAATTTTGAGTCTTTACGTCAAAATCAATCACACCCACCAACCCTAAACCACCCTAGAGAAACCAAACCAATATGAAACAAACAACAAAAAATGCATATTTCCAGCAAATTCGAAGAACAACCCCAAAACCGAAAAAGTTAACAACTTCATCATCAAAATCATAAATCAAATGAAACCCATCACACGAAACAATCACATGATCGTAAAAACCGATCGAAATTGAAACCCACTAGACGTATTGTAACAATTACAAGAGTGAAAGAGGACAAACGAACCTGCGAGAGCGAGATTCGCAAATTTCTCACAGTTCTTCATAATTGCTTCTTCTGCTTTCGTATAAACTCTCTGTAACTCTGATGAATGTGTTATGTATAGAGAGAGAGATCCAATGGTGTGGTGGGGTCAAACAAAAGATAAAACTTCCACCAGATCTGTTAAAAAAAATTAAGATGAAGACGAAGAAGAAGAGAGTATGGAAAGAAAATTAAGATACTCGATGACGACGAAAATTACGGGACTGTGACCTACTAATGTGACAGACGTATATTATTGGTAACGTTCACGTGTTTATGACATTACGTTCGAATTATATTGGTTGATTAATGACCCCATTCATCACCACCGCATCACAAAATATGTATTTTCTTTTTGTTTCCTTACATGTGTTAAGTCAAAAAATTAAAAATAATAATGGTAACCGATACTTTTCTACTTCAACTGAAAACAAAAAGTGCTGAACAAAATCATAGTCAAGAATTGTAACACATAATTAAATTTTGGGAGATTTCATAATCACAAATTAGTCTAATCTTTTTTATTTCGTATTATTGTTTTCCATATTTAGTCAATGTAAAAATATTATATTATATACAGTTTGAATTGTTATTTTTGTATATTATAGTAAGTTTTACAAAATATGTTAATATAGATATCAATTAGATGACTAAACCAAATTTGACTTAGGAATGGTAAACGGAAAGAAAAGATGGGAGCCGATTGTGTCTCACTCTTTCATCTAGTTTTGGTACTTTTGGATTAAAATTCATGACATTTAACTATACTTTATATATCATATTTATTAGAACAACTAGAGTAGTATCCACGCTTAAAGCGCGGTATTAAGATTTTAATAATAACTGTTTAAAAACTTTATGATATATTACTTTTTATGACTTAATATATATTAATTGACATATTTTAATATAATATTTTATCTATTAAAAAAGTTTTAAATGTTTTATTGGAATGTCAAGAAGTTTTTGTATTTGCATATATACAAAAATATTATTTTACCATATATATAAATAATACTCTTAAAAATTTTGCTTTCAAGACTTCATATGCACTAACTGACATATTTTAATATAGTGTTTTATGTACTGTAAAAGTTTTAAATGTTTTATTGGATTGTCAATAAGTTTTTGTATTTGCATTTATACAGAAATGTTATTTTACCAAATATAAATAATACTCTCAATGTGAAATATCAATTGAGTCTTTAAAATAAACTACTAAATTGTAGAAAACATATATTGAAATTTAATAAGTAGATTTCAGTTTTTAAAAAGCAGAAGCAATTTTCAATAGTTCAAAATTATATATTATAATGTATTATCTCAGCTACAAAATAGAATGAGAGTAATACAAAGTTGGATTTCAAGTAGCGGTTAATACAAGCATACTAAATTTTATAGACATCCTAAAAGAAAAAAAATAATTTCTAACAACCCATTCTTTATACTTGAGTCCTTGAGCTTTCACCATGTTGCTTGATCACATGGTTTATGTAATAACGTCCAGCAAATTCAGTCTTGTAAACATATAAGTGTTTAAAGAAATTTTACTTTAACATCATACATAACTTGATTTCATATACATAATTACATATTACATAGCCTTGTGATGCTCCAGTCCTTCGAACTCTGGTTTTATAAAGATTTTAGAAGAGGTCAAGGTGTTTTCAAGACATGGTGCACCTATAGACATTTAGAATTTAAAGTGAATATATTGGTTACCTTATGATGATTATAGCAGAACTAAGTAATGTTATATACCTTCATATTCTCCAACCCTCATAAACCGCATTACACAGAACACATGTTCGGATTTGTATATGAGATGGCACCCGCGTGATTGCCATATGGTCATGAATTGAGAAGCGAAGTTGTCTTTGAGACGACACTTCACAGTCTCACACCTACATATTTATCAAATCAAATAAAAATCTTAATAGACACAACTTTAAAATATAACAGACATAAAGGTAGAGTAAATATGTTTTACCTGCCATTCAACAGCATGAGAACAACTTCATTAATATCAATGATACTCGCAGGCCTTCTTCTATCTTCCACATCCATTATACAGGCACAAATATCTATTTTGGGAAAAAGACATAATTTAGGTTCCCAAAGTGTTGCTAATCTATTTTTGGTAAAGTGTTAGTCGTACTTTTATATGTGAAGGACCAACACACAAAGTTTCATAAATACTAAAAGAATCTAAAATCAAAGATACCAATTCACTATATTGACGGATTGTTCCAAAATAATTTAAAATCGATTAAAGAGATTCTTACCGAAAGAGATGGGATGATCTATTCTTCCACGTTTCTTTATAGCATTGGAAAGTAGATTAGCCATGATAGCACAAACTGGATTGAAACGAAACGTAAAGATCTAAGTTTTTGAAGTAATTAATTTTATGTATATATTTTATCATGTATTTAAAGGTGTATAAATATGTAGGTTTATCTTTCCTTTGCTTTGGAAATTTTCATCAATAGATAATGCCAATAAGTATAACAATTATATCATCGAGAATATTTTAATGGTATTTTTCTCAATTTTCCGATTATTATAGTTTTCCGTTTATATGTGTATTAACATTTTTTGGGAATTCAATAATAATAGTTTACTCTTTATTACCTTTTTCTTTTGATATTGAGATATTTTCAGTATCTTTTAGTTTTTTTTTTTATTTTATTTTACAATTATGCTATCATCAAATATAATAGCTTACTTATATTTCCAACTTTACTTAATAACGAAATATAGCATATTCTTTTTCCCCATAATACATGTTAATAGCATATATCAATATTAAGGACAAACATAAAACTATAAAATACTTTGATAAAAGATTAAGTTTTAAATTAAGTTCAAATCCAAGACATAATAAAACACAAATACGGGTGTCCAAATTAACTACAACATAATTTTGGAAATTTAAAATCAAACATAGACATATGATATTTTTAGAGAACATCGGGTTATTCTCACTTCCGATTGCTTGAACAGCTTGCTTCCTCTGAACAATCCTCATCAGATGATTCATTGTCAGGTCAATGACTGAAATAAATAATAGAATTAGGTTTCAGAATTCATCTATCGATTACACTAAATTACTATAATTTTAAAGGTTAATAACATTACAGTAGATCGCCCCTTTTCATTCCAGCAATTTCATCATCAAGTATAACCTTCGAACATCGTATTTGAGACATCAGACATTCGATTCCTAACAAAGTATAAGCTAAGTTATTAATAAAATGATAATTTCCTGCGTGAAAGTGTTATGATTAGGAAGTGATTATATAGTACCTTCGAAAACATAGATCCTCGAGAACAAAAGCTTACACAATACTGGTTCATTACAATAGTTTGGAGAGAAAACAATTTTCTCCCATTCCTTAATAAATTCAACAGAATTCCCGCGAACTGCAACACATTCGATCTCATTCCCATTTTCATTTTTTTTCCAAAAAAACAATAATGTAATTGTTACACAATACTAAATTTAACATATTGTCGTATGTTTATAAAATTTAAATTATACTATAGGTACTCTTGATAATTTAACATATTATCTTACGTGACGTCAAAAACAGTAAATATCACAACTTGAAAATTGGACGTGTAGCCATTTTGACGATCGAGGAAATCTATCGTCGGAGGCTCATTTACATGCAACACCATTCCACAAAAATCTAACATAAAACGAATAATTATTTTAAATTGAATGTGAATAAATCATCTAAAATATAGGATTTAATTATAATATGAACATTTTTAAAAGATTACTTGAATATAAGAACTTACCAACACAACAGTTCTTCTCATTAGGTGTAAAATTCTGGATCATTGATGAATCAATAAGACGGTAAAAATTGTCAGTGCTTCTCGGAGGTATTGGAATCATTACTGTTTATTTATGAACATGATTTCAAACGGACTGTTAGAGTTTCTGAATGACCGTTGGCCTTTAATTACTCTAAATCCTGAAAGCAAGTACCAGTCTCTTTCCTAGATCTTATCATGAAACTTTTTTAGATATAGAGCAGCTTCTATTTTGGCATCAATCCTGTCTCCCTAAAATAAAAATTAACATTATTTCATGTTTACCATTAAACAATCATGAAAACATTAATGAAGAGTTAGAAAACATACCTTCTCGTCTACCAGAATTAAACATTCATGAAAACGTTGCTCATCATTTAAATGCGGTGGCCATTCTCTAAGAATTTGGACAGCAACTTTCGAATTACATGCTGTAGGACTCAAATCTCTTACGTATACGACCATTACTTGTTGTTCTTATTAAGTGGTTAGAAATAAAAAATATATGACGGAGAAAGGAATGGAAATGGTAAGGGAATTTTCATATTTCATATATTTATTCAAAAACAAAGATAAGATGATAGAATTAAATTTTAAAAATTTTGTGGCTTGTATTGCTTCTCGTGAATACCCAGGGAAAACTGCATGGGTTACTGATTGATAAGAATGAACAATAGTTTGTTTGTTTTCAAGATAACTGTAATTGGTTTGTTGAAAATCTGATGTTTGAATCTAAACACAATGTTTGGATTTTACTCCTTGGATGCTTACCTTTATTAGTGTCATGCATTGGTCTATATAGTATTGGATTTTTAAAATTGTTTCTCCTATTTTGAAGACTACATAAACATTTATATCAAAACTTCTTTAAATTCTACATGTCGACATTTGCAATAAACATTAAAATAGTAACAAAATGCTGAAATTATATTTATATAACAAAGATTTAAGTTCATATCTTTGTGGATACTCAAATAACATAAAATCGTCATGCTTAGTTAAACTAAAAGTTAAAATCAACACAGAGTAATCAAACGGGGATTCAATGCTTCTCAAAAGAGTCCTCAACAGCATGATGGATATAAGATCCAAGTGTATCACTATAGACAATAAAGAATTCCGATCAGTTATATTCATCAACAACCTAATAAAATCAATTAGTTAGATTTGTTTTTTACCTCAAGTCCATAACAAAACAACAGTCGGTATCATCCAAATCCTTAATTTTCGACTCTTCATGATCAATGAAATTGTACCTAAACATTATGAAAAATTAAAGTATAACTTCATATACATCCACATATTAAATTCTTTAGTAGAAAAATGATTCGATATTAAAATTTAGCTTACATGTACATGTAGTATGAATATTCTCCACCTTTTGGATCCTCAATTATAGCCGAACATCCGTCGTCGTTGGTTAGAAGAACTTTATCATCTAACATCACCAATGATAGTTTAACAAATAGAAATAGTTAATAATTTATTTATCACAATGAACAGCTTTGTGTCTAAACGAATGATATGTCATTACCTCCACATTTAATTCCTTTCCACATTTTGAACAGGCAAAGCCTCTTCCCGTTCCCCAACTTGAACCGTTTGAACATATGATTGGCATATAAACCGGTTGTGAAGCAGTCAAGTACATATCCCCTTTGAAAAAAGGAAAAGATGATCCAACGTATTGTGTCAAGTACATATAAATCTTTCAAACGATGTTGCATTCCATTTAATAGATTTCTTCTACATAAAAGATACACTTGCATGCAATGATATTTAAACTTACTCAATTGACACGATTCTGAATTTGATATAGCGTTCCGTCAAACTCCAACGATCATCAATGTTTTCTTGTTTAAAACTCTTGATTTCCCCAATATTAGTGATGCATCTGATCAAATTAATTGCAGACAAATACTTGATATGTGTTATAAGAAACAAACTAAAAATTACTTAAACAATGCATTATAAACTAAAACTTACCGTAAGGCCAACGTCAATGAAACTCATTATCATAAATACGTTTAAAATCAAAATTATTAAAAGGGTTGCAAATTATATGATTTTTTGCAAGACTTATTATAGTCTTGTCCGTGAAAACAATACGATAACCAAGTTTAGTTTTCTGGATCTGCTCTTTATCTTTTTTGACTTCGAACCCTTCTATAACATAACTTTGATTCTTTGACATAAAAAAATACGGAAGACCATAGAGTGATGCCGAAATCGTAGCATGTCCAAATGACCCCTAATCCACAATATAAGAGTAATTAATCACATTAATAGTAACGAAAACATGGAAATATATTAAAATTTTGAATAACAATACCTCTTCGTCAACCAAGATTAGTTCTCTCCAAACATCATTCAAACAATTTCTCACTTGCCACGTACAAAAGACCTTAACACAAATCATCCATTGCATAGTCGAAGGATTCAACTTCGTAAGAAACACAAATCTCGTCATTTTTTAAAATTAGAAGAGAGAAGGCAGAAAGATAATTTTTGAAAAGGAATAGTTGTAAAGGTAATGTGACGGTTCTATGTTATATATTTCGTCTTTAAAATTTATAGGATGTGTCTAAAGGTTACATTGTATGTTTCGACACGAAACGTTGTTTCCAGTCACATCTATTAAGTAAAGCATTAAAACATATAAAAATAGATAGATTGAATTTAGAATAAAAGTTTAAAGAAAAATTTGGTTATGTGTTCTCGGAAATTATAAAGAAAAAAATAAATCATAAAACTGTAAACTTTAAACCATAAACAAATCTTCCAAACTTTGGCAGTTATTTAGCATATAATTTTAGTATTGTATACGAAATCAGACTTCGTTTTCTATCTCAAAATAAAGTTATATTGGACATTGTTATCTGAAAGGTAAGCAGGGCTTTCAACATGCACAAGAGGGCCAGTCAAATCTAAAAATCATAACAAATATCTTTTGATCAGAAACAAATATTTGATATACAAAATATATAAGACAACTCAATCAATGGATACACTCCTTATCATGACACATATTCGAATTTAGAGAGACTGAAAGGACATCTATGAAAGATACTAAAGAAATAATTCTTTTTCATTGAAAGAAGGAAACAATTGTGCCCAATTCATGATGTTTGATTTATGAATTTATGTGTAGCAAGCTTTAAATTTATAACAGACTGTGTTAATTCAAAATCAGATATAATCATCCCAAAACCAATATGCGTAAACAAAAGAGAAAAAAAACTAAAAAGACAAAACCATAAAGTAAAACCGTAAAATAATCTTACGATCCTTCAAAGTGATTTTGCATATTAGAAACTTCAAGACATGGGTAGTTGAATAGGATCTGTGTACAACTGCATGCGGTAGTAATGATTGTACGACCTAAAACCATAACACATCATTAGTATTTATACTCACAAAGTTACCATAATGGTTTTTATTATACACTCACCTTCAACATTATCAATATGACCGAATCTGACTATGCATATAATGATGCCTTCATCCATTTTACGAAAACCGTTGAAAAAATAATCCAAATATCCTCTTCTCAGATGACATCTCAGACGTATGTCACTTGAACAGGAATTTAAAATTAATAAAATTAAATAGGAAAACCACAGAACTAAAGTATTGTTTATATAAAATAAATAATAATTCTTACTCTTCGTTTTCGATTTCAAAAAGAAGTCCGGTGTGGACGTTATTAGCCAAAAGGTATTCATAGGTTTCAACACGCACGAGACGTCCAATTAAATCTAAATCAGAATAAGTAAAGTTTAATCAATTTCAATTATTTAATATACAATTTATAAGATAACTAAATTATTTGTTACACTGCTTACCGATGCTCATATTCGGATTTAGAGAGCCAGAAATGACATCTATGAAAGATACGAATGAAAAATAATCTTTTTCATTCAAAGAAGGTATCAACTGAGCTGAAGTTATGCTGCTTGAGAGTATTTTGAATTGATGTGTAGTAGGGTTGAAAGTTCCAACCACTGGTGTTATATCAAAATTAGATAATATCAACCAATTCCCTTCGTTAAAATACGGTTCGAAGCGTTGGACCAAACTCCTTTCGAAAGTTCCATTTATCTTTGAACCCTAGAGTTAAAAATTCATATCAAATAATGTTTAAATTTTTGCTTATCACTCCGAGAAGAAGTTTCGCTAGCACAAACTCGACCACATCATTCATCGCAGCACTGCAAACAAATCTTATGATAATCTTAACCTTGATCCTTCTTTGAATGAGTGAAGGATGCAAATCGGCAAGATAAACACAAGAATTCGAATCAGTGGTCATGTTTCCGATTTTCAAAAATAAAGAATAATGAATTCAAAGCATATAATGAATATATATATATATATATAAAATCAACATAGAAAATATCATGGGAATATCATTATTAACTATTTTCACAATTTTAACATTATCGTATGAGATTACGGTTAATTAGATTGTATATTATCCTAAATTCAATAATTAAATATACTATGGAATGTGTGAAATACATTTTTTTGGTTTTCTGCTTAAGAATAATATCTTATTGTATAATTGTTATACATATATCTGTTACTTTTTATTCATTTTTCTATTTTCATTTTGATTTATGTTTCTAAATTTATTTTCGTTATTTTAATATTCTCCATTTTCGATTAAAACTCAATATATTTTAAATAAACAATTTTAGTAAACTCAATATCTTTGATATATTTATATTAAACATATTTGGAAATTTAATTTATAAAAGGATAATTCTTTTATTCGAAGGCTAAAAATGTTAAAGCTGAAATTACAAAGATTGAAAACCACTAAATGGAATACGGAGTTTATCCCAATCAATATCATGCACCACACAATCTTTAACATCTTTCTCAATAACAACCCTAACTTCTTCCAGTCTCTTACACTCATCAATCAAATCGATGCGTCCTTCCAAGATATCATTCATTAGTGTGAGTTGAGCATCGATTGTTTCAAGTTGACAAATGAGTTCGGTTGATTCTTCTTTCTTCGTCATATGCTCTTTCACCATATCAAGAATCGCGGTGAATCGTTTCAACGTTTCCTTTTGAAACACATCTCTAGATTTCTGAAACGCCTTTTTAACTTTATATATTGCTTGGTCCTCCCTTTCACAATCGGACATGAGTTCTTTGCGTTTTCTTGAACTTTCACCATCCATCGCGGAATATGATACTGTAAAAAATTTTAAAAAGAGAGTCTTCGTAAGCCAATAATTGAATTAACGAAAGACCAAAAAACTTTGTTTGATAACTTACCTGAATGATACGGATGTTAGTATGTCGGTAAAGAAGTTTAGAGACAACGAAAAGTCAGAAACTCATGATATAGGATAGACAAATAGTGCTTAAATATGCGTCCGAAGAGTCTTGAACCCTTTCATGTTGGCGTCTCATGAGATCAGGCCCATTAAAGTTGTCCAAACACTTAATTTGTGGGCGTTTTTGTTGAGATTTATATATTAAAACTTAAAATAAAGGAAAATTCATAACTTATGAAGATATATATAATTAACAATAGAATTTAATTTCATACTATATAATATAACAAAATATTATGAAATTTATAATAGTTTAAAACTTATATTGAAATTTTAAGATTCGATGGAAAAATGTAAATAATTTAAAACATAGTAATGTAGCCGTCAAAATAACACTTCTTCATGATTTATTTGTATTTAATGCGAGCTCACTTCCAGGTATTCCTACAACACTTCCATCATTTTTTTGTACGTGCTCTCTTTCTAGTGTTCCTACAGCACAATTTGTTCATATATATACTATCTTTGTAACATTAGTATAAGAAACTAACATGAGAGTGTAACTTGCGATTGTCTAAATGTTTCAACTTCTAGAATCTCCGGGTTAAGCCTAATTTGGGTACATATAGTGTTGGATACATACCTCCTACCTACAATACATTTGATATGGAACTCAGAATAGTAAGGTATTATAAAAACTAATTTGAAAACATTTTAAACGAACGAATAGAGTATGTACCTTGGAAGACATCAATCACACCCCATCTAACAACACAAATGAGGCTTTCACCTATGGAATATTTGTAAGTCTTGTAGAAATTGTCCACTGCTATTCCTGTTAACTCACACGTCAAAAGCATGCCACTAAATTGTTTTTTTTTTTTTTTTTTTAAAAAGGGTTATATATATTAAGCAGTTTCTATTAGATATAATATGTATAAAGCCAATATTTAAGCAGTTCCATTAGATAATATGTTTTAAACCAAATACCTGGAGTCACGAAGGTCAAAGGAAATTCAATGGTACATGGAGTACTCTTGTGTTTCGTTCCCTTTCGGAGAAGTAACTTGCTTCTCACAAACTTCTTCTTCAGTCTCAGCAGCTTCAATATTATCAATGTCCTCCTCATATTCATCATCTTCATTATCATCAGTGTACTCCTCATCATCGCCTTCACTATCTGCTTCGTCTACATACACTATTTCATAAAAGTTCTCATCTTCTGTATCTTCTTCTCCTTCACAATAATCCTCATCAGAACTGTTTCCATCATCGTCTTCATTTTCGGAATCATCAGAGTCGATATCATCCGAGTCAGCGTCATTAGAATCATCCACTTTCTTCGCCAAGGTATTTTGGAAGCACATCTTTAGCAACTTACGAATATGATTACTTTGTGACCTAAGCTCATACTTGTTGCCGTTATTCGGATCCATCGAGTCTTTTTTATCATTCCAAGTATCCATTTTATCAACATTGGTCACTTCTCCAATAACATCTTAAAATTTAAGACGCAAACTCACATCAAATTAATGTATAATACAATAGAAGTCAATTATGGGAGATTCTAAAGTAGATGAAGAATGTAACTTACCAACCAAGTAATCATCACAGTAAGAGCCGTTTAATATTCGATTATAATCGATGAATTCAAAATATTCTTCACCTCCAACAATCGAAGTCATACTAATTTTGGTCTTATACAAAATAATAATCTTGTATCGATGAGTGGTAGCTCTGCATGACCCATATTGATCGACAACTTTAAAATTTTCAAGCTCAATCCAATTGCTAACATGAAATTTGGACACAAATTTGTCATCAACATCACCACGAAAACTACACTGTATGTTCTTTCCCTATTAAATAAAACTAATATAATCAAATTTATATAAAATTAGGATAAGTATCATGTTCAGAGGATTAAGTAATTAATTAACAATTAAAACATTTATCAAACCTGATAATCAGTTAGAACCATCTCTAGGGTTGAACCAAGACGAAGAGTTTTTTCTTCCCATAAACACAAAATCATAACACGGATTTTCCATTCGTATTTTGAAGGATTCAAACGTGAAACACAATCAGTTGGAGAATTTATGACCATAATTTTACCTGCACTAAACGAATTCAGTAATTATAAGCAAATCAAGATTGACAAACATAATAAAAGAATTATGTGACGAAAGTTTTAAAGAACCTTGTAATTTACTGAAGATTTGGATATTGGACTCAAGATCTTTCAGACGTCTCTCTCTCTCTATATATATATCACCTTACAGATAAGTATTTTTTCCTAAATATATATAATAAAGTATTTTCATAATTAATAATAGATATGTTCAAATATATAACATATATATCTCTATATATTTTTTCTGATTTAAACAATATAAACTGGCATCATAATCTATAAATTATGTAAATCTAATAAATATCTTTTATTCATAAATATATTTATTACTATCTTTATCACTTTAAGTTTACAATAAATATACTCATTCAAAAAATCATCCCTTTAATAAGTATATATAATATATTATATATATATATATTGAACTATTCAAAAAATGGTAATTGCCATCTTTATCATTTCATATTTGTAAATTTTATAAAAACCGTAATTTTATCCTTTTGTGTGTATTGTAACTTTAGTAATAATCTTTATCATAACAAATTTGAAAATTTTAGAAAAATCGTAAATTTATTCCTTTTTTGAGTATTATAACTTTAAGGCTTTTGTAATAATCTTTATCATATCAAATTTCAAAATTTTTATAAAAATTGTAAATTTATTCCTTTTGTGAGTATTATAACTTTTAAGGAATAAATGTATATAACAATAATTCAAATTTACGAAATTACACCATTTTGAAAGTGTAAGACGTTTTATTAGACTTCTCAAAAGCGTTTTCAATGAAATATCTCTTAAAACTATGTTAAAGAAACAAATATTATAAGAACATTACATGGTTATGGAAATTGTATTCTATTTAATTATGGCTTCCATTTCAGCTATTTATGACACCATACTGCTGAAATTGTAATATCAGTATTAGTAATTTCTTTGACTTGAACAGACTATATATTATTCAAAACTCATTAGATTATTGTTTAAATTAGATTATTATTACATTCAAATAAATTGCAAATTAATTTAAAGAAACAAATATTAGAGGAATATTGTATAGAGTTTGTAATTGTCTTCTTTTTGACTTTCTCTTCCATATCATATCTTCTCGACACCAACCTAATGGATATGGAGTTTCAGAATAAGTGATTTCTTTGAGCAGCTTGTGTATTGAATATAATCCAATCCGAGAATTTAGTTGTCGTAGTCGTCGAACGAATCATAACATTATCCTCAGAACCATCTTCATTGAAGCATTCTTTAGGTGTAATTTGTTAAATAGTTTTAAAAACTGACAATTGTAGTTATATAAATGAATAATAATATAACATGATTATTTAAAACAGTTTCGTGATGAGATACCCGCAAATCGAAACCATGGGTAATTACGATCATAGTATTCCTGTAAATATGGAAATCCAAGTTTATAAAACTATTATCTATTAAAAATTATAAATCATTTTTAAAAGGTAATACAATCGTTATAAGCATTATAATTATAAGAATTAAGACCTGATATTATTTAGAAGCACATTCATGTATCGTTTAATCTGCTCCATAACACCTACATCAAATAATAATTATTATTATATTATTATACATGAAACTACCATACAAAAAGGTAAATACAATTCATCTGTCGTTCAACCAAAAAAATAAAATATTATACCCTTTTTAAAAAGTGTACCAACAATATCCAAAGCTTGATGAGTCTCGAATCTTACTTCACAAGAAACAACTACACGATGTGGGAAAAAAGGTTCAGTCGGTGAATCATAAGACACAGTAAAATCAGAATACAAATTGAAAATTGAGATTAGGAGCCTAAAAAGCACGATATTATACCTTTAACAGAAGATGAAACAACAACAACCAAAACTTTATGATATGTGGATCTTGCTTTCCAAAAAAGCACTATACGAACAGGAAAATAAAAGGGATCAGTCAATAAATCATTAAAAACAGCAAGATCGAATACAATATAAATTTGGGAATAGGAACCTTTAAAAAGCACGATATTATACTTTTATCAGAAGATGAACCAACAACAACCAAAGATTTATGATTTGTGGATCTTGCTTTCCAAGAAACCACTATACGAACATGAAAATAAAAAGGATCAGTCAATGAATCATTTAAAACAGCAAGATCGGAATACAAATATAATTTTGGGAACATGATAAAAGAATTATAAAAATTCGAGAGAAGATTTTTTTCTTTTTTAATTTAAGGTTATGGTGAAAGCATACGATATCATTCTATTTATAGATGTAAATGATCTATCTTTTTAGGGTTTCTAGGTTTTTAGGGTTTCCAGTTAGTAGATGTTTTGTCATCGGGCTTTTTCATGCAGAAACCCATAATTTAAAATTTACGTCGATCTTTAAACAATCTAATCCAAGCCCATTAATTATCCAAACTTTGTTTTATGCGTGTTATATTATGGTCATGTATTCACAAATTAGATGGCAACTTGTCCTGTGGGAAGGTTGTTAAACGGTGGGGATCAGGGTTCGAGGAACGCCTGGCGCACCAATAACCTACTGGTGGATTGGGATATCCACAGTGATGGGTTAGGATCGATGCCCTGCAGGGCCAGCTTGGGGCCTATGGAGGCAAGCTAGCAGTGAGGCTAGCGGAGTCCAAGAGACGGGTTGTTACATAAAAAACTGAAACGACCTGACCCGTTTTTTTTAAAATAATAAATATAATAATAATAAATAATAATCTACAGTTAGTGGTCCCATACCCACTAGCCACCTAACCACAATCACTTACAACAGCGGAATAACAAATACCAATATCCAATAATACTCAATAAAAGAATAACCAATATCAATCCATACCAACAATCCATAAATCCAAACATCATGAAACATGAGACCGGCAACCTAACAATGTTTCTAAAGACCCAACTCTAGCAACCTAGCAACGCCAGACAACATACAATCAAGTCCCTAGAACATCTTCCTCTTCATCGCCTTGATTCCACGATCACACTTTGCCTTTACCTGCACCACAAACACAAATTGAGATGCATGAGTATTTGATAAACACTCAATGAGGGAATCCTCCCATCTACTGGGCTATACACACAATTAACAGAACACAAAACATAAACTCACCGTGGAATCACACTGTAGGCTCGAAGAGGATGTTCTAGGACTCCATGCCACACACAATTGACTAACTCACATAATCAATCAAGACATGCAATCCTAAACATCACAACAGAAACCTAGTGAACCCAAACCTAGAACCGTAAGGGCTTTGATACCAAACTGAAACGACCTAACCCGTTTTTTTTTAAATAATAAATATAATAATAAGAAATAATAATCTACAGCTAGTGGTCCAATATCCACTAGCCACCTAACCACAATCACAAACAACAGCGGAATAACAAATACAAATATCCAATAATACTCAATAAAAGAATAACCAATATCAATCCATACCAACAATCCATAAATCCAAACATCATGAAACATGAAACCGGAAACCTAACAATGTTTCTAAAGACCCAACTCTAACAACCTAGCAATGCCAGACAACATACAATCGAGTCCCTAGAACATCCTCCTCTACATCGCTTTGATTCCACGATCACAATTTGCCTTTACCTGCACCACAAACACAAATTGAGATGCATGAGTATTTGATAAACACTCAGTGAGGCAATCCTCCCATCTACTGGGATATACACACAAGCAACAGTGACTCCAATGTTCCAAACAATCAACAAAACAAACACACAAACCAGGAAAACGAACATCGTCTCGCTGGAAGGGAGGTGTCGACCGACACCAGCCTAGTGTCGACCGACACCAGCCTAGTGTCGACCGACACTGGCATTGGTGTCGACTGACACTACCCCACAGTGTCGATCGATGCCCATTTGCTGGTGTCGACCGAGACCAAGTGGTGTCGATCGCCACGCCACCTGCAACTACGATCCGCACGAAGCCGAGAGTCGAATCTCGCTTCCCAATCTCCTCCAAACCATCCAATACTCAAAACCCATGCCGGAAACATCATTAGGAACCTGTATAAACCAATCCCCAGCAAGAAAACACACAAAACAACAACAAACAAGCAAGAACAAGGAAATCAAGGGCTTAGATTAGCCATGGTCATGCACTCACCTCTTTGCAGGAAGTTTCTGACCAACAATGGACAAATCCACACTCCCAGCAAGCTTCCCACACGATCCTAGCCTTGAATCCTCACTCCCACAGCAAGATCTCTCCCACAAAGCTTTGAAATCTCACAAACTCTCTCTAGAACCTCAAGAACAACTCTCTCTTTTGTTTTTCTCTCAAAGCGGCGAGACAAACACAAAAACACGAACCTAGGTCGTTTTCTCCCTTTTAAGACTCGGTTCAATGGTTTCCTTAAACCAAACCGGTCCAAAATCGACGATTAAAACAATTCAATCGAACCAGAAAAACAATGGTGTCGATCGACACCCTCACCCAAAACGCACAAATTGGTTTGCGGGTGTTACAATTCTTACCCACCAATCTAGATTCGTCCTCGAATCTCGAACAACCATCAGCCAAGGACTCCCGTGCAACCGTCTCCACGGTCCGCACTCCTCCGACCGATCTATAAAAGGTCACCCCTAGGCGATAGACTCACGCTCCATGCGTCATTTGCTCTCGAGTTTTGGACTTTCCTTTACTCACAGGCCTAAACCTTGAGTTTTTATTGGCTCGTCATCAGGTCGAAGCCTGCATGTCATAATATTGGCTCCTCATCGGGCCTAAGTCCGCATGCCATAATATATAAGGAAAAATTCAATACTCGTCTCTCGGGTTGCCACCTTACAGCGCGCCCCCGGATCATCATCCGAAGTTGATATACCAGCCATTCTCCCAGCCACAAAGTCTTAGAATATGACGGTACTAAGAGAACCTAAGTCCCCCAAGAGTCGCGAGCAAACAATTCTGAACACGTCTGAGTCCTATCCCTATCCAGGTTTCCTTCCCGTGGCTCGCGAAAGACAACACGATGCCCTACCAACCACATATCCCCTCACTAGAATACCTCATGACCACACAAAGATCATCTCTCTGCCCAAAAAGAGCCGCCACAAAGGCCAAACAAAATGTCCTAAACAGGACCGCCACCAAGGCCAAACAAATGTCCTAAAAAGGACCGCCACCAAGGCCACACAATAGTTAAACAGCCCGCCACAAAGGCCACACAACGGCTAAACAGCCCGCTACAAAGACCACACAAAAACTCAAAAGACCGCCACACACGGCGCAACGACTCGAAAGTCCGCCACAAAGGCCACACAAGCCCTCACCAAGGCTCTCCACCACTAAAATGGACAAATTCTAACTCACATAAAACTTTCCATTTTTAACACTTTCCACTTCTGGAAACTTTCCACTTATAAAAAACTTCCAAAACAAGAAACTTTTCCTCCAACACAGTGCATCGCAGAAACTTTGTACCCTAAACACCACCTCATCTTGTTACTTAGCCGCACAAACAACCACCCCAAGCGACAAAGTAAACAAGAGAGATGGGTTGGAATAGTCCATTCCCGCTCCAGCCACGGACTACAGATGGGACCTTGCCTTCATCCTCGTCTCAGGCTCCCAAGTCTGCTCCTCAACACCATCACAGTCCCAAAGGATTCTCATCAAAGGAATCTTCTCCTTCCGAAGTTCCTTGATCCTCCTCCCAAGAACCCTCACTGGTCTCGCCTCCAAAGTCATGTTAGGCTGAAGATCCTCAGGAATCTTAGCAAACAACTGATCATCCTCGCGGAGACACTTCCGCAACATAGACACATGGAAAACCTTATGGAATGCACGCATAACCTCAGGTAACTCCAATCTATATGCCACTGGTCCAACTCGCTCAATCACTCTGAACGGATCCATATACCTCGGACTCAACTTAGTCTCAGTCAATGACCTGTTCGGACCCCGCAACATGGCCATCTTGAGGTACACTCTATCTCCAACCTGAAACTCAAGATCTCTCCTCCTCCTATCGGCATAACTCCTCTGCCGAATCTGAGCTTCCTTCATTTTCAGCTTGAGAACCCGAATCTTCTCCGAAGTCTCCTGAACAAAATCTGCCCCGTACATGCTCCTCTCCCCCACTTGAGTCCAGCATAACGCTGTACGACACGGCCTCCCATACAAAGCCATGTCAATGACCTGGTAACTGTTGTTATAAGCAAACTCTACCAAGCTCAAGTGATCTGCCCAATGGCCACCCCAATCCAGCACACACATCCTCAGAAAATCCTCCAACGTTTGGATCGTCCTCTCTGACAGTCCATCTGTCTGGGGATGATAAGCTGTACTCATGTGCACCTTAATGCCCATCTTTGCCTGAAATGCCCTCCAGAACACCGAAGTGAACTTGGAATCTCTATCAGACACTATACTCGTTGGCACCCCATGCAACCTGACTATCTCCTTCACATACTTCTTAGCCAAGACTGCTGCTCCATCAGTCTTCTTAATGGCCGGAAAATGTGCCGACTTAGTCAACCGGTCCACAATGACCCAAATAGCATCAAAGCATCTGCAACCAAGTTAGCCTTACCAGGATGGTAGGCTATCTCCAGATCATAATCCGCCACCAGCTCCATCCACCGCCTCTGCCTCAAGTTCAGCTCGGGCTGAGTGAATATATACTTCAGGCTCTTATGATCTGTAAACACTTGTACCTTTGCACCATAAAGATAAGATCTCCAAATCTTTAGGGCAAAAACTACAGCACCCATCTCCAAGTCATGAGTAGGATAGTTGTCCTCATGCTTCCGCAACTGCCGCGAAGCATAGGCAATCACCTTCCCATGCTGCATCAAGACACACCCCAAACCAACTTTGGATGCATCTGTATAAACCACATAGGGTTCTCCCTGCTCAGGCAAAGCCAACACTGGAGCAGTAGTCAACATCTCCTTCAGGCTTGCAAAGCCATCCTCACACTCCTGAGACCAGACAAAAGGAACATCCTTCCCCGTCAACTTGGTCATAGGACATGCTCTGCTCGTAAACCGCTGCACAAATCTCCTGTAATACTCTGCCAACCCGAGAAAACTCCTGATCTCCGTGGCATTCTGCGGTCTAGGCCAATCCCTGATAGCCTGAATCTTCTCTGGATCTACAAAAACCCCATCCGCAGACACAATATGACCCAGAAAACCCATCTCACGCTGCCAGAAACTATACTTGCTCAGCTTATCAAACAACTTCTTCTCACGCAGTTTCTCTAGAACTGCCCTCAAATGCACTGAATGCTCCTCAGGGCTCTTAGAATATACCAGGATGTCGTCGATGAAAATGATGACTGACACATCCAGAAACTCCTGAAATACGTTGTTCATCAATCTCATAAACGCAGCTGTGCGTTAGTCAACCCAAAAGGCATCACCACAAACTCATAATGCCCATACCTCGTCCTAAAAGCAGTCTTCCTCACATCTGCCTCATCTATCGGGATCTGATGATAACCCGACGCCAAATCTATCTTGGAGAACCAAGTAGCACCTCTCAACTGATCCAACAACTCATCGATCCTGGGAAGAGGGTACTTGTTCTTCACAATGACCCGGTTCAAACCCCTGTAATCAATACACAAGCGGAAACTCCCATCCTCTTTCTTAACGAATAACACCGGCGCTCCCCACGGTGATACACTAGGACGGATGAATCCCTTGCTCAACAAATCCTTTAGCTGCTTTTTCAGCTCTGTCATCAATGCTGGAGCCATCCTGTAAGGAGCCTTGGATAACGGTGTCTTCCCTGATTCCATTTCAATCGTACAAGGATCAGACCGAGAAGATGGTAATCCATGCAATGACTGGAACACATCCTTAAACTCCTACACAACCGGAATACCGCTAACCGTGGACTTCCCCAATGACTCTGGCATAGATATCATAACCAAATAAGCCTCACGGCCCTCCTCGATCATCTTCTCAGCCTGAATGGCCGAGATCACGAGACTCCCCGAAGTCGGTCTAATCCCCTGATAAACCAACTTCCCTCCTGAACGCTCGAACTCCACTCTACCTCGGTGAAAATCCAGATGAACCATATGCCGATGCAACCAGTCCATCCCCAAGATAACGTCATACAACTGCAATGGGCTGATAAGCAAATCCGCTGGCCAAGACTCTCCCACGATCTAAATATCGATACCCCTCGCTCTACCAATGACCCTCAGAAACTTGCTTCCACCAACTCTGACAACTCTTGTAAGCTCTCCAGGATCTCCCACGATACCCGCACTCTCCGCACACTCTGGGGTAATGAAGCTATGAGAAGCTCCAGAATCAAACATAACATGGGACTTAAACCCTCCCACCAACAAGGTCCCTACACAAACCTCATGTGTTGAGAACCTAACACTTTATCACAGGAAAACATAAAATCTGAACTTACTAAGAATTTACAAAGACAAAGTACCAGAGATTATACCTGTGATCGCCCCGGCACTGATTCCACCAGTCTCGACAGTCGTGTAAACCCGTGGCGCCTGCTCAATCCGTGCCACCGGCTGCCCTCCCAGCTGCACCTGCTGCAATGCCGCCACTGCTACCGGCTGCAACTTGGGACAATAGGGCCTGCAGATCAATTGGTGACAGCTTGTCCTGTGGGAAGGTTGTTAAAGAGTGAAGACCAAGGTTCGAGGAACGCCTGGCGCACCAATAACCTACTGGTGGATTGGGATATCCACAATGATGGATTAGGATCGATGCCCTGCAGTACGGCTGCTGCGGCTGCGGCGAAGGTAAAAATGACCAAAATATGTGTTTCTTTTGTGTCTTCAGTCTTTTTGGTCAAGCTCAGCAACCGTACTGTCGTCAAGCTCAGCAACCGTACTGTCGAGCATAGCTGTCCTGTAATATCAAAATAGCAAAAGATAGCATGAGAGTTTAATTAATGACAAGTTACGTTCTTAACTAGTAAGAAGGGATTTAATACTAATAATCAAGAACAAATTTATGTACCTGTGCTTACGACCAGCTTCAGCCTCAGCAAACATACTGTCGAGCAAAGCTGTCCTGTAATATCAAAATAGCAAAAGATAGCAACGATTTAAATTAATGACAAGTAAACATTCAATCTAAAAGGGAATTTACATCAAATAAACATTCAAGCTAAGACATCCTAACCGATCAAGAACACATATTTGTCTATCCCATCCCTAGAAAATTTATTTCACTACTCATATCTCATGATAGAAGGCATAAAAACACAAATGAATGAAAATTTCATTGTATTGAAAATAAGATAAAAGTGGTAGAGTATAGAATCGAAAATTGGAAAGAACAGCAAAAGAAACAAAATCGAATCCTAACAAAGTGGAAAAAGTATTTGAGTCGCTCAATCTCTCTCTCAGAAGCTCTTGCTCTCTGTTCTGAGCGTCTGCGGCGTGCTTTGGCGAGAGGAAGAAGAGGGGGGTTTATATATGGAAACCCTTTTAACCTAGCTGCTCAGTCCTGCCTGAGGGTCTGCTCGAGGCGGTGCACGAGGATCAAGTTGGGTAGTTCCTTGGGTAGGTGTTTGGGTTGTTCTTCCTGCTCTTAGATCCTCTTTGATCGGGTTGAGGTTCAGACTGTTCTTCTTGCACAATCGCTCCTTCGGGTACATGCTCGGGTTTGACCTCGTTTTTCCCATTTTAGGCTCTAAAGCACCTGTTTTCATCCAAAATGCACAAATGCAACAATGCAACACCCTAAATGGCCTAAATGCAAATTTCTACAGTTATGGACCTAAAAATGCTAAGGTTAGAATATATATAATGCAAAATATGGACAAAAAGGGTGTCTAAAACATGTAAATTAGAGAGTTATCACACCCCCAAACTTACATCTTGCTAGTCCTCTAGCAAAGAAGTAGAAGGATGAGGTTTAAAAATGGGGTCTCATAACCTTTTAGTACTAAGTGAAAGATTCAAGCTATAGTCCTTAAAGATAATTTAATGGTTCTAAGATCAATTAACATACTTACAAATATTTTTCTATGCTTATCACCATGCATCGATCTATTTCATCCTCCAACTAACAGTAAAGACTTACAATTCCAAAGAACATCTCTTTCACATTCATTAAAGTGTTTGGCGAATTCTTGCAAATGGAAAGTGAATCAAGCTCAATCGGTTTCAAGGGTAAGGCTTTTTAGTAGGTGGGTTTCAAACAATATCTTTAGGTGGCTTACTCACAAAAGAAGGAATGCTAGATAGTTGTGAAAACTATCTAAGATTGAGAACAATTGAGACATACAAAGCTTAGCTCTTGATGATCTACCATTTTTCTCATTCACTTTCTTTTTATCAAACACCCTAGAGTAGAACTGTCCACAACCTTGATTTTAACTCCCTTTTTTTTTTTTTTTTTGCAATCCCTAAGGTTTTAACTTTAAACATCTAGCTCTCTTTTACAAATTTTCTTTTTCTTTGCTAAACTCCTAATATATCTATATTTTTTTTTTCTTTTTTTTAGGAGACTATAGCAAGATCTTTTTCTCTTTTTTTTTTTTTTGTACTTAGAGACTTAGAGCTAATTAAACTGAACTTTAGGGAATTTCTTCTTTAGTTTCTCTTTAATTCCTCAACCCAACCCCAAATAAACATGCTAACCACCTATTTTTCAAAACCGATTCGATTAGCTAATCCAAATGATTCTAAACTTAGCTAAAACAAGAGCCAGTTCTTTGTCGTTCTCAATACTCTCAAAGTTTCATAACCTATAACACTATAAAAGCTGAAAAGGCCTCACTGAACAAATCACAACAAGGCTTTAAAGAAAGGTTTGGGTTCAAGGGTAGAGAAAAAATTCGGGTTAAACAAAAAGATTGGCAAAAATGGAGTGTTAACCCGAGTTTAGAGTTACCATGAGCAAGCATTCAAATTCTATAAGCAAGATAATATAAGTTCAGTTTAAGTCCAATAATATGGAGATAATGTAATGTTCAAGCAAGTTTCACACAAGTGGAAGGAGATTTCAAAAGACACAAGGTTTTAAACAAAGATTTTTCATTTTTTTCCAAAGATTGATCTAGCAACAATGAACTGTGATTAAGGGGTATAACTTCAATCCTAAGGTTGGACTTTAAACAAGGTGGTTTTAATCATTTTCCCCTAAAATGCATATGCAACAATCCTATATGAAGCAATCTAGACTTAATCATAATATATAAATACAACTACATGAACACTCTTTTTTTATTTTTAAAAATTTCAATTTTTTTTTGGGTTTTTTAATACAAATAGATGCAGATTCAAATGAATAAAACTAGTATGCAAAATTTTGAAATAAGAAAATAAGAAAATAAAACACAATGTTAAATACATTCTCAGACCCTCCCCAAACTTAAATTACACAGTCCCTTGTGTGAATAAAAGTCTGAAAAAGAAATATGAGAATCACACAAAGAAAATGAAACGAAATGCAATGGTATAAACAATGGTTTGGATGAAAGTGGTACCTCATGGGTTGGTGAAGAAGGAGGTTGGGCAGCCTCCATGCTCGCCAAAGTGTACCCAGGATTGTCACCGGCTTCAGCAGGCGCCAGGATTCGCTCATCAGAAAGCTCGGTTATGTGCACAGACGACTTGCTCGGACCAGCATCTGAGGGGTTGATCGGGAAAGGCATCACGTAGCTCATCGGGTAGTACGTCGGGTATGGTCCGGAATGGTCACCCATGTAGCTGCTCGCAGGGTGCATCGAGTAAGGCATTGGATATGGCATTAGGTAGGTCTGAGGGAAAGGACCCGAGTGGTCACCCGAATGTGTGCTCGATGGAGGCATCGGGTATGACATCGTGTGCCCCGTCGGGTGAGGCGTCGGATAGGCATCCGAAAGGCTTCTCCATGATCTATCGGGTTTGGTGACACTTTCCTCTGCTTGGGGCTCGTAGGATGACACCCTATGAGGCTCTGGAGGTGCCAATCCTCAGATTCCTCCTAGTGGTCCGCTCCTCCCCATTCATTTGGGTGCATATGCTGAATTAGGAGATGAGGCACAACTTGCCTTGTCTTGTAATTCCCTGATCTGTCCTCCCATCACCTTCATTGTACCGGTAAGGTCCTTCACCTTCCTCGCTAGGAACTTGTTCATCCTCTTCAACCACCTGATTTTCTTGTGAGCTTCTCTTACTCATACTGGTGGCTTTTGAGAGCAAACATACTCCTCAAAATCATAATCCTCTGAATCACCTCCTTGTCCTTGCCCTGTTGGCTCTCTCTCTTCAGCTTCGGATTCCCCCCTCAGGGTTTTACAACTCCTCCAATGGTGGCATGAAGTCTATGTTTGCCCCTAGCCGGATCTTTGTTAACACGACGTTGGGCAGAATCATTTGAGTAGCTCCGACTGCTGGATGAACAAACTTGAAGAGTAACTTATCATTTGGCTTCTCATAAGCCAAGAATCTCGCCAATGTGAGGTAGTCCATATCTAGCCATCTCGGCTCAGGTACCAACCCCTTCAGGGGCACGTTGCAAGCCACCAAAATCGGTGTGACTAAACCTCCTATGGAGATCTCCCCAGATCCTTCTCGCCTCTCAGTCTTCATCGCCCAGGATTTCAGATACAAGAAATGATCTAGCAAAACAAAGACCAAGCTGGTGTCCGCATTATACCCTAGTAGTGGTCTACCATCCCTAGCATTATCCAGGATTCCTCATAAGGCTATGTCTAGCAGTTGGAGCTCATGATCATTCACATTCCTAGTTTCCTTCCTAGAAAATAGAGTGCAGGCTAGAGACTTGTGAAAATACCTCAAAATAGGGCTCCTTATTTGACCTGATTTGGAGCTTGTGGATTTGTAGGGAAGCTTATCTCCTATTGTCAGCCATAGGGATTTCATTTCCTCCTTACTCACTTCCATGTTTTCTCCCCTACCAGCCTTGAAACCATACAGCTCCTCCATCTCCTTGAAAGTAAGTCGGTATTCCTTGTTGCGCACGGAAAAGGTGATGAACCTGATCCCCCATCGGGTATCAGGATCGGGTGATCTTCAAAATAATGTAACCACAGCATGGAAAGGAAGTGAACTGTCTCCACCTCGTAGGCTTCAAGGTTCGTTTGCATCATCTGGCCCAGGTGGCACATGTCGAAAAGGACTCGACATCTCAAGCAATCCCAATTGTTTCATCATCTCGTGGTGGGGGTAGGGGGTCCCAACGAAGCTCATCTTGCGGAGGACTTTGAAGAGCTTGCCCAGAGTCTTCACCTCTCTTTGCTTCAGCCTCCTCGATGCTAACCGGGTGCGTTCTCTCTGCTCCTCTTCATTGTCATGACGCTCACCCTCGATATCGTGATCTTCTTCTTCTGCCGCCCTCTTAGCTACCTTCTCAGCCTTTTTAGAAGCTGGTCTCTTCCCCTTCGCAACCACGGCTCTGCTTCTAAACTGAGAGGTCTGGTTCTCCTCCGGTTCTCCTCCATCGACTCTGAATCGACCTCCATTAGATTAGTGATGGTTCTCTCGGACGTAGACAGGTCCCTACGTCGAGGGGATCTGCGGATTGCACTCGCTACTTGGCTTGGAGAGAAAACTCGAGTATCTACACGATCGGGTGCTCGAGTACCTCCTCGGGTGACGGATTGGGTTGAGCATCGGGTTGTGGATTGGAAACATCCACTCAATGGTTGGGAATGTGAAGCGTCTCCTCCTCCCTGGGAATCACGAGCATCGACACCGTCACCTCCAGTTCTAGCAGCGGTGGAGGTTGATCTGGTCCCCTTCTTTTGGTAAGTCTTGACCTTTGGAGCCATTGGTGAATCCTTGAAAAGAAGAAAAAGATACTAAACCGAGATCAATAGGGTTAGTCTACCAAGATCAAAAAACTCGATTTATAGGGAGAGAGAAGAAGTTTGGAAGACAAAGAGTTTTAGGGTTTAGAGAAAACTTATGAATTTATGAAGTTGGAGAGTTGAGGCTCCTTAAATAGAGAAGGTCGGCTACTTGGGCTTCACCGAGAGTGGGCTAGGGTTTTGTAAAATTCGGACTCCACTCGCCACCCGAGTAGTAACACAATCAGGCGCATCGTATTCGGGTATAGCCTCGGGTTCCCCAAAATTTCTATTTTCCTTTTTTTTTTAAGATGTATATATATATGAAAACTTATAGAAACAATAAAATATTGTAAAATCCAAATTAAACAAAACAAAATAAATAAAATAAAATTAAAAGAAAGTAAAAGATACCTTTGGGACTTCCTCCCAATTGAGCTTGTTTTAAGTCACTAAGCTTGACTCTCAGGCTTTTCAAGCATTGTTTTGGGAGGGGGAGGTTTTGGAATCCTCCCCACTGTAGCAGACTGATTTAACTGATTTTCTGGTTCTTGTCCTAGTTCCACAGCAAATGTAGTATGAACTTCCTGGCGATGCTTGATTCCTCTTAGCTTTGTTTGGGTGGAGAAAACTTGACCATCAATGATTGGCCTTTTTATTCCTTTCTTGATGTCAAATTCCATTTTGAAGTGCTCTCCATGCTCAATGCTGATCTGTCCCTTTTTTACATCAATCAGTGTACCTACTGTTCCCTAGAATGGTCTTCCTAGGATATGTGGATCGTCTGGTTCCTTATCCATGTCAAGGATCATGAAATCGGTAGGAATCTCCACTCTTCAGATCCTGAGAGGCAAGTTTTCCAGGATACCAATGGGATGCCTAATTGTCCTATCAGCTAGGACCAAATACAGGCTCCTTGGTTTAAAACTGCTGAAACCCAACTTGTTGGCAACTGAAAGTGGCATGATACTGACCGAAGCTCCCAAATAGCACAAACAATTGTTGAAGATCCGAAGGCCTATTGAACATGGCAAAGTAAAAGAGTCGGGATCCTCCAATTTCTCATTAATTCGCAGTTCAAGATCTAAACACACTCCACTCCTCAGAATCACATTCCCAATCTCTTTAACAGCTTCCTTTACTTCAATCTCTTTAACAGCTGTCTCCTTGATGATTTCCTCTCGAAGAGCGTGTGGTGGAAAGAGCTTAGGAGGTGGGGCTTTTCGTTTGGACATACTCTCTGCAAGCGCCTCTAATTGGATGTCAAGAGCTGCTCTGAATCTTTCCTCTAATTCCCCTTCTTCAGCTACAGGAAGTTGAGGTTGATCTGTCATTTGAACATCTACCCGATGGATCGTCCGATCACCATCGTCGGGTATGTCATCGGGTTAAGCCTCGAGTGGTGCATTGGTTTGCGATTATCGAACCAATGCTTGATCATCAGCTTGATCAGCCTCCTCGGGTGAATGATCGGGTTCGTACTCGGATAAGTAGTACTGGTGCTCATACATCCCACTGTGATTCATATCCTCCCCATCTTGAACATCGCTTTCCTCAGTGAGGTAGTCATCAACATCTTCAAGAAAGATGGCTTGGGCAGTAGCATAGTCTTTTGGATTCTGAACATCTTAACGTGGAAGCTGGTTGAGTTTTGGAGTTGGTTGGGTGTTATGTTGGCCTTCTAGGTATCTCAACTTAGTATTGAGAGAATCATACTTAGCATTTAGGTCATTGTACCAGAATCGATCTTTTTGCTCATCTCCGCGAATCGTTTTGCATTGTCCATCGCTGTTGATGCCTGACTTTGTATTATCTGCTGAATTAGTCCGCGTAGGTCAGCCTCCTGAGATTGGTTTTGTGATCCTTGTTGTGGTGGGAATCCAGGTGATGCAATTGGTTGGTGATAATTGCCAGGGTACTGCTGCTTAGGAGCATAGCCTTGATTGTATTGGACAAAAGGCTTTTGCTAGCCCTGGTTGCCTTGGACTGCGGACGGGTAGATTTGGTATTGAGGATTTGCAACATTGGGGTTACGATAAGAGAGATTCGGGTTCGGTTTGTAGTTGTTGTACCCTTTATTGTAACCTTCTTAATTGTTGATGTAGTTTACATCCTCTAGCTGAGCATTCTCCCCATCTTGTTGCTAGAACTGGTCTTCCTCTGAGATGGAATTGACATGTTGCTACTGGTTGAGGAGTTTGTCCAATTTTTCATTGAGGGCTTTCATGTCTCTCTTTTACTTTACATCATCCTCTCCAGAAGATCGTATTGTGCGATCATACTCCTCATTGTAGTGCCCATCATATTGGGCTAAGTTCTCCACTAGATCCCAACCTTCATCAACATCCTTGTTGAGGAAATTTCCATTACTAGCGGTTTCCAGCAACATCCTTATCTTAGGGACTACACCGCGGTAAAGTGTACTTAGCAACGAAGCATTGCTGAATCCGTGATGTGGGCATCGGCTGGTGTATCCGTTGAAATGTTCCCAAGCTTCACTGAATGTCTCATTGCTTTTCTGAACAAAGATGGAGATGTCATTTCGCAGCCTTGCAGTTCTGGAGTTGGAGAAGAATTTGGCAAGGAACGCCTTTTTGCATGCTTCCCAAGTGGTGATAGACTCCTTGGGAAGTGATTTCCCCCAAATGTGTGCTTTTTCACCCAAGGAAAATGGAAAAAGTCGGAGTTTGAATCCATCTTCACTAACTCTTGAGGAGCTTGTGGACCATTCTGATTATTCATGACCTCCTCAATTGTTGTTAGTTGAGGTTGTGGTACTTGTTGTTGATGGAGTAACCTTGGTCTATCGATGTTGTCTATGAATGGACTTAGGTGTTGGCTACCCTTGGATCGTGTTTGCATGCACAATAAGTTAACCGAGTGAGTACACGAAGGTCTGCCCGATCCAGGTGATCGAGTGACGGGTCGAGTGGGTACTCGGGTTGTACCTAAAATGCAAAACAAACAAACAAGAAAGTAAACAAGTCAGTTCCGAACCGATGGATAGAAAATAACTTGATCTAGCAAGTGCTGAAATCTTAAACGTAGCAAACAAAATTCAACCAAATGGCAACGGCGCCAAATTGATAACAGGATTTTCACCCAGGGTATCAATTCCCTATGCAATTGTAGTACAAAGGGTTATCAATCCAAATGGTTGTTATGCTAGCAGATAAGATATGATCAAAACAGAGCAAGTCAAGCCAAGCAATAGTGGGGTTTTTTCGAACAACCTAAAATAAGCAAAAGTAAATGAAAGAGCAAGAACCACACGATCTAAGTACTCGATGCAAGCATTCGGGTACAGGATCAGGATAGGGTGGGATGATCGGATCAAGTAGACAAGGATGAACAGCTCGAAGGTATACACGAAGCTGGTGATCGAGTACCAGTTCGGGTAAGGGGTCGAGTTATAAAATAAGACTAAACAATCAAGATAAGAAAGCTCCTAAGGATGGGGTAATTGACTCGTAAGCGTTCCTGACCAATTTGGGATGTCCTATATGCCTTAAGCAAATATTCCCTAGACAATGAATCTCTTAAATATTGCTAAAACACTCTCGTGACCAAGTGGAGGCGTCGGTCGATGCAATTATGGATTTCGTGCAAAGTCGAGCATGCGTCGGTTGATGCAGTGTGTGTGTCGGTCGATGCAAGTGAACCTTGCATCGGTCGATGCAAGCTTGTGTTGGTCGATGCAACCCCAGTTGGTGTCGTGTCGATGCATGGATCGGTGTCGGTCGATGTAGAGTTCTGGTTTGTTGTTGTTTGGTTATTGATTGTTGGTTGATGGTTAGAGATGTCTCTATTGCTTGTGTGTATAGCCCAGTTGATGGGAGGATTGCCTTACTGAGTGTTTATAAAATACTCATGCATCTCAATTTGTGTTTGTGGTGCAGGTAAAGGCAAAGTGTGATCGTGGAATCAAGGAAATGAGGAGGAGGATGTTCTAGAAGCTTGATTGATTGTGGTTTAGCTATTGTTAGGTTGCTAGATTGAGTTGAGAGAACATTGTAGGATGTTGGAATTGTTATTTGCTGGATTGGTTATTGGATTATTTTTCAGTTGGATTTTATTTGGTTATCCGCCATTGATGATTGTTGTTAGGTTGCTAGTGGGTATGGGACCACTAGAGAAGTATTATTATTATTATAAAAAAAAAAAAAAAAAAAAACAGGAAGGGTTGTTTCACTATGTAAATTTGTTTTTATTCGAAATGTTTTTTTAGCTAACAATTACAAAAACTATGGCAAAGTAAAAGTAAAGAGATATATAATAGTTGGTTTAATGTGTTCATACAAAACATTTTTTAGGTGGTTGTAAAACATATATTTGTAACATACAGTATATTTAGATGTAAAAAAAATACACTTTTAATGGTAACATACATAAAAGATTTAAAAATTATATAAATCAGTGTATTATACCAAACTAAAACTTATAAAGAATGTACAACAAATTTTAATATATTTTTGTTAAATTTAATTTTATTTATAAAACTTTAAACCAGCACATCAGACGGGATCTTATCTAATTATATACAGTTTTAAGTTTTTTAAAATATATTAATATATTATAGTAAGTTTTATAATATATTAAAATTTCTTCTACATTATCATTCTATCACTTAGTTCAATGTTAACTTAGTTTTATTTAATAAAATTCAAGAGCTCCACTACTTTCACTTTATATTTTTATTTTTTATATAGGCCCGATTGGTAGCCCTGAGACCTATTATCCGGGATCCGGTCTCCGATCCGGGATCCACCCATATCCGCTCCGGAAAACCAGATATCCGGTACAAGCAAATCTGGATTCGGATAGTGGATTTACAAATCCAGACGGATCCGGAGCCGGAGCCGGATAGTGATAATAACTAAAACCGAATATCCGGGTAGATATATTGTATGTATGTTGGACATATTTTAATTGGGCTTATGTTTGTTTTAATTGGACATATTTTAATTGGGCAAACATATTTTAAAGTTCAGCAATTTATTAGAGCCCATAAGCCCAACAATTTTCACTTCATCATGAATAGCAAAGAAACACATTATCCCGACATTAGGTTACACCGCTGTCTCAAAGAAAAAAAAAACAAGGTCACGCCATTGTTGTTGTCTGGTTGCGATTGTGAGAAAGAGAATAGAGAGGTCACAAATATACAAAACTAAAACACTCTAATTTATTTACAGATCACGACTTCTTCACCCTCTTTTTACAACTTTTAATTTTAACCTAGATCTCATTGAGACCAACCACCGGCGGCGGAAGAGATGATTGTAGGAGCGCCGGAAGATATAGTTGAAGCGGAGTCAGCGGACGATTGCTTCGTGAGATGAGCATCGATTTTCACCATCTTCTCATCTTGTCAATCCGTCACCGCTTTTCACCGGTTTGATCTCATCAACGACATGGTGCGACGACATGAGATTGAGAGAATCATGAGAGAAGAAAAAGATCTAAAATCTAGAATGTGTTTAACTTCGGATCCGGATACCCGCGGATATCCGATTTTTTTACGGGTATCCGACACCCGGATATCCGGGATTTCGGATCCGGAGACGGATAGTATAACTGTGTATCCGGCGGAGCCGGAGCCGGATCCGGATACCCCTATTTTGACCGGATATCCGGCTCCGTCTCAGGGCTAGTAACACACTTTTAAGACTTTTTTTAAAAAACGTCAAAACTCATGCTTTAAAACTAAATAATTTTAATAGCATTCTTTTTTTTCCTCCCTTTCAGATTTAAAAGCTCTCCAAAAGTATATATATATATATATATATATATATATATTTTACATATTTTATTTTTATATTCTACATATTTTATTCTTTTATTCTATTTCTTTTAAGAACCATCTCGATAATATTTTTTTTTTCATCATCACTAATAATATTGTAAAAGAGTTTATAAAATTCATAATTAATAAGAGAATAAAATCATTAATTGTTTGTTTGTTTGTTTTATATTTCTAGCTAATTTTTTTTGTCAACATTTGAGTCACAACAGACCGGCCTATCAACCAACTCCTTCAGACCGGCCTATTAACCAACTCCTTACATTCGTAGGTAACAAAACTCGATCCGCGGTGTGATAATGTCTTCTATAGTTGGACTTATCATTTGCTGTTGGACTAAGTTCACTTTACTAGCTAATTTTTTTTATATAACAAAAATAAGAATAATAATTATTAAAACAAATAAACTTAAAAAACTTCAAATGCGATAAAATACAAGCACACACCACATAAAAACACATGACAAACATTAAAGCGGAAAATAACAAATAAACATTAAAACAAAATAAATCGTGACTCAATTTGACAACTACTAAATTCCAAATAGATCGTAACTCAACTTTTTAAACAAATTTTTGCTCTAATCATCGAGATGCTCCTTCTCATTTAGGTTCATAAACATTTTCATCTTCTTAGCTACAGTTTTTTCTTTCATCAACTTGTTTGCCTTCTCTTGCCTCTTTGCTTCTTTCAATTATTTGAAATCACTCCACTCTTCGTTGACGGCTTCGAAGGCTGCAGCCTTAACGAAATGTGGAAAAAAACAAAAATCAAATGGCGGAAACTATTTACCCTAATAAAGAATTTGTTGACGTCGATCTAGGACAAAATGATTTCACAATACTGCCACATCGTCCGAGTTTCTGACCAATCTGAGCACATAATTCTTGTTCAGAAATTTGGGGATCAAATCCAGTTATGCAAACTGTCACAAAGCTGCAAAACACAATATACAGATTGTAAAGTGACATCTGGAGAATAGTAATCTGATACGTGAAAAAAAAAAGAAGCAATTACCCGTTAGGATAACGATGTAGATAGGCTGGAATGCCAAGAAGATCTTCGCCTTTCAATTTAAAAGCCTACATACAAAAATTTTAGTTAACAAATTGGCAATGTAAATAAAGAGAAATAAAAGAGCATATAATAGAAGTTAATTACCTCCTGTGTTTGTTTAAGAGAAGAGAATGTAAACATGCCTTGCATACAATCACGTAAGCTACCATCCTTGAATTTTCCTCGTTGAATCCTGACCTCAGGCTTAGCAATGCCTTCAAAAAATTTGTAGCTACAAACAAAAGTAACTTAGTATTGACCCATGAAACGATAACAAGCACATATATAAATTAATAATATACTTACATGTCCGGTTCTGTAACGTCAAGGCTTAGATTAGGAATAGAAAGATCATATGGATTATTAGTGTACTCGGACTCCGGTTCTTCACTGCTTGAAGACCAATTGTAAAAGGTTGGCGATTCCTATTTTAGATTAGAAGGATTTGAAGTTAAACAAAAACGAAACAGTTGTACAAGATAAGATGATAAAAGTCTTGTAATAGTCAGATTTGACTAAATGGGCTTAAAATGTCAACGTTAATGGGCTTAAAATGTTAATTCATTATGGGCTTAAAATGTCAACGTTAATTTTTCTATGTGTTTTTCTTTATTCATTAGCTTGGAGTTGTTGCATCTTTTAGAAACACAAGTAAATGACAAATTGACAACGGAAAAGTTTTCACCTTTTTTACTATCTTCGTTGATAATGTTTGCTCTCGTCCTTATGCATAACAATCAGATGACGAAACCAAAAATTTACTTGGGGATAGTAGTAAGTGGAAATTAGTAAACCGATTGTGTCTGACTCCTTCCACTCTTTCATAGACTATCATACCATTAGAACAACAATTGGTTGACTCCTAAGTAGAACGTTATGTGCAGCAAAGACGTGTCCGAGTTCAAAACAATGCTTTTGGAACCACTTCATGATTAAGAAGTTATTCAATTATACTAAAGAGGGAGTCAAAAGTTAAAGAAACTCTCGTGCTAAATCTTTAATGAAGATTACAAAAAAAACTTGTCAGTTGTTCAAGAACTTCCTGCATTTTTAGATTTCTTGAGACTCAAAACAAACCCAAAATCCTCTTTTTTTACTTGGATTCCAAAAAAAACGCCCTAGTGTTTTAACACTATCCCGAAATCTAATAAGTGTTTTCAACATAATAGAACAATACCCTTTTACGATTGTTTGGTGATCAGTAAACTCGGTTTCTTCTTGGGGAATTTAAGTTCTGCAACAGAAGCAAAAAACAAAAAGAGAGATCATCAAAACTGAATCTCTATGCAAGTAATTTTGGTAACCAGAATCATAAGAACTTTATGAAAATCATACCATTTGACTACTGTAGTCTTCATTTCTAGCAGTTTCCATGGAGCCATGAGAATGGTTCTCGCGTTTTTTGTGCTTAGGCATGCTCGAAGTCTCTGTTGTTTGAGAAATATAAGGAAAGAAAGTTGGAAGCAGGACAAGACCTCGATCCATGTCAAATACATTGGCTCTTAATCGCAACATCACTTGAGTAAGAGCTTTGATTGCTGCATCAAAACTTCCTGTTATCTAAACCACAAGAAAGAAAAACATGGTTTTTAGATAAGCCTCTTTTAAAACAAACAAAACTGGGAAGGATTTAAGCAATAATAAAGTGTCAAGATTTTTATAACCTGGACCATCTCCTCGTCCTCACGAGCAATTGTTGGTACATCTTCGCCTTGAAAAATGCGGATATTTGCTTTTGTGACACTCCTCATCTCAGATATAAGAGCTCCGCCTTTTCCAATGAGACACCCTACTTGAGAACTAGGAACAAGTACACGAGTGGTGATTGCAGAATCACTTGAATCTTTCCCCACTTTCTCACTGCATCGTGTTTGTAAGCGTAAGGCTGCAATCACGGTTGGGGATTGATCTTCGAAGAACTGTTGTACATATATAAATTCGGTTCAACATTTCACATATTGAAAATAAGACTCTCAGTAAGAAGAAAAGGTTACCTCTTTTGATGATATGTATATAACGCAATCATCATCTTCACCAGTTACGGAGGTGTCAACTTTGATGGTCGCACCAGATTCTTGCCTAATCTGATTAATGAAACAGCCGCCTTTTCCTATTACACCTCCAACATTTTCAGCTGGACATATGAAGCAGATAGAAAACACTCTTGAATCGGCAACATCTCTTGGCGCAGAGTAATTTTTGCGAGAGCTTGTTAGTGCAGGACTCATTAGAATTCCACCGTGTTGATGCTGCGAGGTACTAGGGGACGAGAGAAAGTAGTTCTGAAACTGCGACGGATTCTCATAAAGCAGAGAGGCAACTTGGTAAAGAGCTACTCTAACAGCAGAGGGATTTCCAGTTATCTGAAATTCAACCAACAAAATTCATAAGGTAATATATCAGAAACACAACCACAGTAACTCTAAGCTCGACAAAATTTTCTGAAAAGAATTTTATGACAGTACCTGAAGAAGCTCATCATGACTCAAAGCCAAAGCACAAATAGGCAGATTATCACTTATAACACGAATTTGAGCATTAGTTTCATTACGCAGATTTTGGATAACTTGTCCACCTTTTCCAATAAGGCAACCAATTTGATCCGAAGGCACAAGCATCCTTGCAGTAACAACAGTTTTATACTCATCGTCATCATAATCATAATCATCATTGCTAAGTTCTTGCCCCACAATCATATCATGAACCTTGAAAAGAGCGTCAAAAGCAGGACAAACGAAATCCTCATCATCATCATCAATACGATTCGTCTCCTCGCTTGTAGAATATATAGTAACAACACGCTCGTCACTACCAGGTAAAGCCTGGTTTACCCTCAAGTTTGCTTTCGTCTCAAACCTAATCTGCTTTGCAATCTCACCACCTTTACCAATAACGCTCCCTGCTTTTCTCACAGGACACAAGTAACGATACACAGTATCTTCGAATCCATCACCATTATCATCTGTATCATCGGAAACAGAAAGAAATTTTTTTAAAAAAAAGCTCTTATCTCTTACTTCCTCCGTATTCGGATAACATCAGAGAAAAAAGTAACTAAATCAGATCTCTTACCATAAACGTTCCTCGAATAAGCCATCCTAGTGAGACAAATACACGAAATCACAAACCTGAAGAACCCTAATAAGTAACACAAAAATTAGGGTTTATAATAGGTTTCAAGTAAGCAACAGAAACAAACTTTTCAAACTCAGAAGACGACTTCGTTTCTCTATAGATAGATTTTAAGAAACCTAATCGACGACGATCGATACGCAAAATCAGAATCTCACGCAACCGATCGATGAAACTTGATATGATAGTACACTTGAACATTGCTAAAAGAAGCGGAAAGGCGAAAACAGGAAACTCTCACCGGAGAATGAAACAATCGATGATCGGTTAATCCGTCCGTGGAGCAGTCGTCTCGCCGGGAAACGCAACGGCCTCTCTCCGTCTTTGACTAGCTTTTGGAATTTGAAATTGAAAGAGTGAGTATTGGATGAGAGAAGAAGAGAGACTCTTTGGGCTCTATAGGAAAGGCCTAGCAAAGTGTGTGTGGGCTTTTTCAATATTTCTCGCATCGTGACGACACGTAGCATTTATTTAACTACGCCATATTAATTTCAAAATTTTAATATATCGATCAAACAATGAAATTAGTTGACCATCTAAACAAAGTGGATAACAATCAATAAAAAAAAGTTGAACATGATTAATTAAACAATAGTAGACCAATTATAAACACAGATAACTATTCAATATCAATAAAATATAAAAAATAAAAATTTTATCAATCAATTCTAGTTGAGCGAAAGCTTTTTTAGACTAATCCAAATTTACCACTACACTAAAATAATGTTTCATGTATAAGCTATATGTAGTTTTATAAATTATTTGAACATATAGTGTTTTTCTAATTTTCTAAACTAAGTGATACAAAATATATCAAAAGAATTTGTTAGAAATGTCCTTTTTGGCATATCCTTTTTCAAAAATGTCTATTTTTTTAATATTTTTATTTTTGTTTTTTTACACAATTACCCTATGTTAAATTAATGTTTAGAATTTGTTTTTTTAGATTTGGTTTCCCATTTTACATTTAGGATATAGTTTTTAAGGAGTAGGGTTTAATACTTGGGTTTTAGGGTTTATAATTTTGTCATTTTATATATTAAAAATGTGTATTTTTGAAAATGGACACCATCAAAGAGTATTTCTAAAAAGTGACATAAAAAAAGGGTATTTTTGAAAATTGATTGACCTTTATCATTTCCAGATTGATTTTAAAAATATCTTTTAATTTAAATATTTATATAATAAAGATCAAATGTTTCGGTTTCACATACACTATTCTGATTTCATGTAGATTAAATTATTACATTGCTATATTTCTATTAATATCTAAATTTGTGCACCACATGTCATTGTGTTTTTTAATATTAAATTTGATTATTTTCATCAGTTATACTCGACTTGATGGAGTACCAATATATATTGGGATTTTGAGAACACATATTATCCAAATATTATAAATAGGTTTTAGTTTAACCATACCACATATTTCACACTTCAAATTTTTGTTCAAGAGTTTATATTTCAATTAAGTGATCAATTTTTGGGATACCAAACATTTTAATAAAAAAAATCATATTTTTGAGAGAGAAATTCAAATTTATAAAGGTGTTTCGAAAAGAAAAAAAAACTTGTAAACAATATTCTCTTTTTATAAACAAATGCATCTTAAGAAAATTACTAAAATAAAAAATAGTTTCATTATGTCTGTTTTATACAAGCTACATTGCTACACCCTTCTTATAACAGGTGATGGAGATTTTGCTAGCTTAGATTCCAAATTAACGGGTGGCACTATGCTTATATTATAATTTTGGATATCAAATGTAGTTATGAGGAGATTATATATGGAGAAGGATGTCACATTTAGTTTCTGGTTGTTTTTATTAGGGTGTATCAATTGAATTAATAATGAATGGTTATAAAAAAACTCAAGAAATGAAATGAAATTACAATCCCCATATAAATGCTAAAAAGGAATAAAAATAATAAACAATGAACATAATTAGTTTTCTCAATTATCGTCTAAATATAAACAGAAGAGTCTTTGATGGAAAACAAACAACCAAACAAATAATTGAGAAGGATGTCATTGTTTATTAACAATGAACATAATTAGTTTCTCAATTATTTTCTAAATACAAAATATAAACAGAAGAGTCTTTGATGCAAAAAAACCAAACAAATAATTGATTTCTTATCATCAACAGAATTTATGTATCCAAGTTAGTCGTACACTAAAATGATATTTTATGTATCCAACATATAAATGATTTCAAATTGGGATCAACATATCCAAATACCAAATTCATAACATGGCATTGCATTTTATTACAAAGTTTTAAAAATTATAAAGGGGGAAAGTAATTTATAATTTATAATTAAGAACTTAGAGGTATTGGTTTAGGATTTAGAAAGAATTTTAATGATTTTATGTTCTTGCTAATTGTTAGAATCATAGAAAATTGAAAGTTAAAAATGAAGGATTCTAAGAGATTGTTTAGGAAGTTTTTTAAAATCTTGATGATTTGTTTTTTCTAATCTTGTAAAATCTTTCTATTTGATGAAAGAGTTTTCGTGACTTTTGTTATGAAGAAAATGATATAAAATCCTAAACCAATAACATAAAACTTGAATTCATTAACAATCCAAGATTCTTTTGTTTTACTTGAATAACATAAAACTTTTAATGACTTTATAAAACTCTTAATCCAATAACACTAGATTTATCAAGATTTTAGATTACTTTTTACAAATCCACAACCAATAACACCAAATTTTTAAAGAGTTTTTAAAAATCTTGATTGAATAACAACATATTTTATCTAACTTTTAAAGTCATTAAAAATTCTTTCTAAATCCTAAACCAATACCTCCTCTAAACTAATCATTTCGGAGCCAATTCAGTCCAGTTAGTTATTGGGCCGAGCCTCCTCTCAAACGACATTTTTGTACTAATATAATTAAAATTTTGCAAGTTTACTCATAAGTCTTAACACGTTATTTAAATGTGTGTATACTTGTTTTTTTCCACCTTAGAGTACTGAAAAAAGATATTTATCCTTCACAAATAAATCAGTTAATTCTTTTACTATATATAGTTAGGCGTTGAACAAAAGAAATTCGAATGTATAAATATAAAAGTTAGGCATACAATAAATTAATTCAGCTAGTCATTACTATTCACGATCGATAGCACAGTTCAGTTGCTACTTTTTATTCTTGTTGAATTTTATTTTCTTGAGATAAGATAATCAATTTGATAAAATATGTATAGTGAAGCCTGCTAAATTTACTGTCGGCAGTGGGCTACTCGCGGCCGCGGACCCATATTGCAGAATTTTTATTTGTTTCCAAATTAATTGTTTTCTTTTTTCTTTTCTTTTTCGTAATAATTTATTGTACTTTTTTTATAAAAGTAACATTTTATTTTACTTAAGGATTTCGGATATATTAGATGGAAAGTGTGTCTAAAATCTTCATACATTTATTTTTTATTTTTTTTTGGCTCAACAACAATTCGTTCATTCACCAATAATTAAACCGAATTTTCATACACAATGGAATATAACCAACTAGACACAATAGCATACAACTTAAGATCATCATTCGGGAAAGAAAGAGATTCCTAAGCTATCTTATCAGCTGTACCATTACCTTCACGTCTAGTGAACACAATCCTACTCATGTCGAAGCCGGGAAGAAGTTGCTTGATATCTTGTATAACTGGGTCAACTGAAGGCCTAACTTCCTCACCATTCAACAGAGCAACAAGTTCTTGGGAGTCAGACTCAAAGACGACCCTAGGATATTGTAATCCCAAAGCATTCTCCACCGTCCATCTGAGTGCTTCGGCTTCCGCTTGAAGCACAGAGCCCGTTTTAGTGACCGCTCTCGCTCCCAGCCATAAAGTGCCTCCACGATCGTCTCTGAGAATCCAACCTATACCACAATTAATTCCATCCCTAGGCCAGGATGCATCCGTATTGCATTTTATCCAACTATGTGGTGGCTTAGTCCATCTCCGTCTTGAAACTGGAGCAGGTGGATTAGAGACTTTCGGGCCCCTCTCATTAACCCTCTGTTGCCATTCCTCCTCATTCTCGTGAGCCAATTCCAATAGCATGCTTGGCTCGTTCTCCCTTCCTTTCAAAACAATATCATTCCTATTCTTCCACAATTTCCATAGGATCCATAAGGCAAGGGAAGGTGATTTATCACGATGAATGTGCTCCTTATGAAAGTTGAAAACCGAAAACAAATTGGCATACACGGATTCAGACCAGTCACCCTCAGGCGGAGCAGGAATAGGAGAAATGGCCCACACCAATCTTGAGAAAGCACACATAAACAGCATATGGTTAACTGATTCAGTTGTACTGGGACATCGAATACATCTTGCTTCTCTAGAGATATGCCGATAGAAAAGATTCCCAGCAACCGAAATATTATTGCTCACACATTTCCATAAGAAGTGATGAATCTTTGGTGGAGCATCGAGTGTCCATAACTGTTTATACAATGGGTCTAGGCTAAGTTGATCCACCATCTGAGCATGATTCCTCTTATCCAATACCTTGGTGGCAACCCAGTATCCAGACTTCACGCTGTAATGGCCAGATCTTGAGTAATCCCAAGTATAGACATCCTTAGTCCTTGGTCCCCCTGGTCGAATCTTTTTGATTGCTCTCTTATCCTCATCCACAAACAGAGCATCTAATAAAACCCCGTTCCACTCTCTACCGTTTGAAATGATCAGGTCTTTCACTGACTTAACTGAGGATGTTATTCTCTGAATCTGAGGCGGAAGAGATTTCAATATGTCGACTCTCCTAGCCGGTTTAGATCCGAGCCATGGGTGCTGCCAGGGATTCACACTCTCCCCATCCCCTATGACTCCCCTTGCTCCCTGTTTGATTAGCTCTTGAGCCGCATGGATACTACGCCAAACGTATGAAGGTCTGGAGCCTAATGGAGCATTTAACGGATCTGAGAATCAGAAGTATCTACTCTTATAAACTCTGGCTAGTAGAGAGTCTTTTTTCGTGACCATCCGCCATAACTGCTTTCCCAGCAGTGCCAAATTAAATGCTTCTATGTCTCTAAATCCCAGGCCTCCTTCCGCCTTCGGTTTACTGATGGACTCCCAAGAACTCCAATGCATTCCTCTAGATTCTTGTTTGTTTCTCCACCAAAAGTCTGACATCACCGATACCAGCTGTTGACAGACTGAGACAGGGAGTTTGAAGCATGACATTGTGTGAGTGGGCAATGCCATAGCTACTGCCTTGAAGAGGACTTCTTTGCCACCCAGAGACAAGAACTTAGACTGCCAACCATTCACTTTCTGACTCATTCTATCTTGGAGATAGCTCAACGAATTCACTTTGGATCCTTTGAATGATTCATGTAATCCCAGATAAATACCTTCTCCTCCTTCCTGATCAATTTCAAGATTTTGTTTGATAATTTCGCGCTGTTCCAGAGGAATGAGTTTTCCAAAATAAACATTGGATTTTTGGTAGTTAACCCGCTGCCCTGAAGCAAGACTATACTCTTCTATAATGGACACCACCTGATCAAGCTCATCCTCTGTATTCTTGCAGTAAAACATATTGTCGTCAGCAAACAGCAGGTGAGAGATGGAGGGGAGCCCCTCGTGCAACCTGAAGACCAGTGATCTTGCCATCCTTTTGAGCATGTTGGAACATCTTAACCATTATTTTAGTGCAAATGACAAAGAGATAAGGGGATAGGGGATCCCCTTGCCTCAAACCTCTTGTTGGCTTAATATCTCCAAAGGGAGATCCATTGATGAGCACTTGATACTGCACACTACTCACGCACTCCATAATCAAGCTTATCCACTGATTAGAGAACCCCAGGGCCCTCATAGCTCTCTCCAAAAAGATCCATTCCACCCTGTCGTACGCTTTGGAGATATCGATTTTGATGGCTATGAATTCCTCCGCACACTTATTACTTGAATTAAGTGCATGAAGGAGCTCATGGGCTATTAGTA